>NW_005871054.1:10675670-10865870 GCF_000147115.1 Myotis lucifugus | reverse complement strand
ACACACTAAGTTCTTCCAGGTTGTAATCACTACAAATAGCCTCTTCATTACACTGGAGATTAGCAGATGCACATTACCATTTATCAAATTAGGCATAAGGAGAGCAAACTGCTGGGGCATTCGCTCTCCCTAATGACACCTCATGCTTCAGCAACACAGCCCTGACTCTTTTATATTGCACAAGACTCTATATTTCAATCTCTACTCCAAGGCCTCAAACTAAAAAACCTTTATATGTAAGGGACATTTTAAGCTGACTTTTAAATGAGTTAACAGTACAGTAATGTGCAATCATAAATTTCAAATAAAGAATAAATAGCTAAAGGTCAAATGGCCCTGCTAACCTTTAGGTAAGAGGGTATCTCAATAATTCTAGAAAGATGAGTACTCATTCTATTTTTAACAAGCTCCAGGGAAAGAAACTGCCTTTTCACATGGTTATCTAATTTTAATATATTTTTTTCAATGTCAGTGTCCATTTATTTAGTCTATTTCAATCATTTTTAATGGAACAAATACTCCCTAGGACCAAGTTTATATATTCAATTTAAGACCCCCCCCAAAATTGGAGATCATGATACCATCAAAAGTGTGTTATGTTTAAAATGTATTATTTTTCTCTATGTCATGTATAATTTTATTAATACAAAATAGTTACTGGCAGTTCATATAAAAATTGCCTAAGCTTCCCATAGCCTTTCCTGAACATTTCTCAGTTTGTCCTACCAAAGTATTCACCTAGAGAAATGTCAAAACATCATTTAAAGCCCTTTTTATTACAACAGCCCTTCTAGGGATTTTTTAAAAATCTGCTTCTCTCCAGTGTGTCATGGAGCGGAAGGAACATTTAGAGAGGGCCTCCGTGTTTTGGGAAGTGGGCAAAGGAAATTTGCTGTGCTCTTTGACAAATCAGCCTGTCAGACAGAGGTGGGCCACTTTCCTTCCCTTTTAAGAAAGATTAGCCTTGTGTGTAGTAATGCAAGCTCTTTTTAAATAACAAGTCATGAATAAGAAATCGGGGCAGTGTTGCAACTCTGAGCTTTATCACAAAATTTGAAAAATATGCTGGAAGCCAAATTTGGTCAGGTTTTCCCCAAAAGACATAAAAATAGGAAAATAGTAGACATGGCAAAATAGCCTATGTCTGCTGTCCAGACCATGTGGGAAGAAATGACTACCACCAACAAAAGCCACAGACTTTTTCCCCAACTCTAGTCTGAGAATCAGGATTTCTTAGGTCCACACCATCATTCTCCACTCCATGGATTGTCAGAGATACTTTTCATTTGCCAGTGGACTGTTTCTCGTTACTTTGTCTGCACACAGATTGGGACATACCTGTGATATTTGCTAATCAATAAGCCACTGGATGGCTAAGATCCCAGAGATGAAAAGAAATAATAAACATCATTTAGACCAATCATTAATTTTATAGCTGGAGAACTAAGCTGCAGAGCTATTTAGGAACATGTCCAGGGCCATATATCTTGAACTCAGATTTCCTGAATCCCAGATGAAGGCTGGATGGAGTATATAAAGAAAATCCTATATGAAATTAGAATTTGATTTCCAGAAGATATGGATAAGGCACAAGAGGAAAAAGAAAGATCTGATAGCAAAGCAACATTAATGTTTAAATATTAGGAAAGCCCTAACCGGTTTGGCTCAGTGGATAGAGCGTCGGCCTGCAGACTGAAGGGTCCCAGGTTCGATTCCGGTCAAGGGCATGTACCTTGGTTGCAGGCACATCCCCAGTAGGAGGTATGTAGGAGCAGCTGAATTGATGTTTCTCTCTCATCAATGTTTCTAACACTCTATCTCTCTCCCTTCCTCTCTGTAAAAAATCAATAAAATATATTTAAAAATAAATATTAAGAAAGATGTGTAATATGGTGAAAAGAAAATTGGCTTGCACTGTAAAAACACTGAAATCCCAGCTCTTCCACTAAAATGGGTAAATACATTGGACAAGTCATTTTCCTCACCTTGAAAGTTATATAATTAGACCAGATGCCTTGAAGATCTCTTCCTGCTTTAATTATTAAGTCATTCTTGAACTTAGTTTCTTATACTTGTTTTCACTGTGTTTATCTATAATGAAGCACATAACACACATGATTCTTTCCTAGATTCTTCAGTAGTTCCTTTTTTCTCTTCTTATTCTCTTAAATATTGGGCTTTCTCTATGTTCAGCCTTGTCCCCCCTTTTATGTTTCTGTCTAAAAGTCTCATAAACTCTTATAAATTTATTCATAATCTGTACACATCTGATTTACTAATTCCATACTGAATTCGTAATATTGTTGTCAATTCTGCCTCAGAAATGCTTTTAAATATGATCACTTTCTCCATTCCCACTTTTTCAGCCTTAGTCATAAACTTTCAGTATCCTTGGAAGATTCCAAAACTTTCCCAATTATCTTTCTGACTTTAGTCCCTCCTTCTTCCAATCCATTATCTCCATGGCTCTTAAGATCATCATTTAAAAGTGTAACTTGAATATTTTTCATTTCACACACGCTAATTTAAAACTCAGATTTATTTCACCATGGATCATCCATTAACAGGAAAAGATCTAATAATTTTCCAACTTAATTTTCTACATTTTCTTCATGCTTTGTGTCCATAGCAACCATACCAAAGGATGTGCTCTTACCTAAACATACTAACATTTTCCTGCCTCACTACTCAAACTAAGTAACTTCCAAAAGCCTGTTAACCCCAGCAAGGTGTGGGTTATATATCAGTAATTTTATTGAAAGCCTAGCACTGTATCTTGCACTTAGTAGGAACTCAATAAATGTTTGTTGAATCAATTCACTAATTTAGTCACTAACTGGTGAAGGAAGACACAATGAACATGGAGTGATATCCCACAGAAGTGTTTTTAGTGCTATACACTAAGAATGCAAAATGCAAATACCTATTAAATGTTTACGATTGTTCTAATGCAAGCTATGGTATCAAATAGAAAAAGAGCTATAAATATGTGTCTGATTCACCTATCTATGTACTCTCCTGTAATAAAGCAGAAAAATAATATAAGCCTCCACAGGAAGACATCAATACAGTTATGCTGAATTCTTCGTGGTAGACTACCATTTATAGCTCTGTGTATTAGTTGTCCTAGATTATAAATCCTAACCTGGCTTTTAATTATTCAGATACCAAGGGATTTATTTACTAATACTGCATTATAGCATGTTAATCCAAGGCCAATTTAACATTTCTTATTTTTATTTTACATCTGTTCCATTTCCTAAGGGGTTTTAAAGCATTTAAAATCTTTAGAAAGCTATGCATTTTCATACAATTTTCTATGATTTCAAGGGCATTTAGATGGTTTGGGTTGTTATCTAACTTTCCCAGTTAGTCCCTTACACAATTCAGTGGACATGTGGGCTGCATATTTGAAGTAGCAAACCTTATGCCATCTGGTTTGGGTACCTAGGATATCTTAGTGGTGAGCTATACTTGCAAGATAATTTAGCAAAACAATTGCATCTAAGGCTATAACTAGCTTTGTATCCCACAAATTTGATGCTTACTCCCAAGCTCTGGTCATGTATTTCAGGGCAATCATTTAAGAATAGACGTTTTCAATGAGGAAATTTTTCATTTATGCCCTATTTTCTCATTATTTCATAGTTATATGTATTACTAGAGGCCCAGCGTATGATATTTGTGCATGGGTACGGTTCCTAGGTGTAGCCTGTGATCAGGGCCATCTTCCCCGGCCCCAACCCCCCCAACCCCCAGTTCCCTGTTTGCCATGGACAATCAGAGCCTGCTGGTGGAGGGGGGGGAGGGGGAAGGGGATAGGGAGGGACTGAGAGGTTCACCTTTCCTGCCCACTCACTGGCCCCGCCCCCCACCACAGGTCTCCCTCTGTGTGTGGAGTGACCGGCGGGGTGGGGGCCTTGGCCTGGCGCTGTCCGTGTTCCCCACCACCCACCCCCAGTTCCCCATTCACCATTGGATGATAGGAACTTGCCGGCTAGTGGAAGGACTGAGAGGTGGTCAGTGCACCTCATAGTGACTGGTCGAGTGGTCATTCTGTTCGTTCTGCCCTTAGGGTCAATTTGCATATTACCCTTTTATTATATAGGATTTTTCCAACTAGAGAGTAATATTTGATCTTTTGTTTGTTTCTTTCCTACTCTACTAATACCTGCACAGAGGTAGATACAGAGTTAGAAATTAACCACAGTTTTCCAAGACATGTTTATGGACGCTGAAGTATATATTCTGGAAATGGCTCAGTAGTTGGATTCATCACTGATGGAATATTGGCAAGAGTTGACCGCTAGTGGAGTAATAGGCTATAGAGATTCCTGAGTTTACACAACTCTCTTGTGGGGTATGTCTCATGCCCTCACTGTAACATAGTGACTGGTCGAGTGAATCACTCATTCAATCACTCATTCATCAAATAGGCATGAATGTGTCCTATGTCCTAGTTACTATGCTAGGCTGTGAAAATGGGACATTGGGCAAAACAATGACATCTTCACTTACCTCTTTATTCTATATTACAGCTTTGAAAACTGTTCTTACAACTGACAGGAGACCTTTTAATAATGACTAACTAATGAAGGCCTATGGTGAAGTTCATACCGCTTTCTCCTTCCTTTTCTTCTCAAAAAAATTCTTTCACAGTAGTGTAAGGAAAAAAATCAGTTTTATGCCTTACTAATGTCTAATCACCAAGATTCAGAAACAGAAAACTCCTAAACAAAGCAAGAAGGCAATTTCCAAATATTTAATAAGAAACTATTATATGGCTCATTCATTTATTAGTCAAAAGTTTGTTGAGCATGTACTATGTGGTGGAAACCAATCCAGGCACTTTCCCAGTTACACTGAAGGAAAACAACTCTAAAGTGAACAAACCCTGTTCTCAAAACATTGTCAGGTTTTGTTTTCCATTCTACCAATTGGAGGCAAGTAGCCTGAATGGTGCCTAATCGCTACCACATCCAAGTCCTCCAAAGGGAGCTGAGTATGCTCTTTAGCCTTTGGCAGCCCTTTTTGTCAATTTCCAAAACCTTTGATTAAACGGGAAGGAAAAGATAACAAAAAGCAACATCTCTCATCTGTACTCTGGCCTTTGGGCTGAAATGTCAGCGGATTGTTAATGCTGCCTCATTTAATGAGTAGAAGAAGCCTAATTACCTGAAATGGAGGGACTGCATTGGGATAGCGCAGGAGCAGGACTTCCATCATAAAGAGCTGCTACCCCCTTCCTGGGATTATCAATTCTGCTTTATCATCATCCGAGGGTCAAGCAGGCTGTGCTGACCAGGCATGTTCCATTTAGGATATTCTCTATCAGCACATTGGGCTTGATCCTGCGTTAGGTGTTTTTATATTTCTCATGCCTTGAGAAACAGGGAGAGAAAACTTTGGGGGTTGATAACAAATGTAAAAGCTCAGTAAAATAAAATATAGTACCCAGGTTCTTCAGCTTCCCTCGAGCGAGACAATATTGCTATTCCAGAGGACATAGCACTGCTTTCTTTGTGCCGTTCCCCTGTTGAAGGAATGACAATGCCTCTCCACCATTTATTAGATCATGTTCAAATGTATCCGTTCCACATTGTGACCTTGGCATAACCTCAGCCCACTCTGCCCATTCTGATTCTCTTTTGCCCCATGAGGCCACATCTACCCTGCACTTTGGAAATTCCACCTCTGTTGTTTCTAAGAGTCGTGTCACTAAAATTTGTCACTATATTTCCTCTCCTATCTGAATATAGTTTGAATTCTTATAGCATTCTACATATGTTTCAAATATCAGAGAACTAAATTATATACTGTTACCACATTATGTAGATAGAATCCACCAGAGAACAATGAGTCCAACTTTTCTCTTACTTATACCTAAATGATATGATTAATAACGTTCTTGTATGTTGACCCAGTAATCCCAGCAGCAGAAAAAGGGAAATGTACAGGGATGTTCACCGTAGTTGGGGGTGGGTGCTGGGGCTTCATTTCCAACATTAGGGGACTGGGTAATTACATTATCGTGTATCAACTTCAATGAATATGATGCTGAGACTAAAATTATGAAGTTTAACAACATGGAAACTTAAAAATTTAATATTAGATGAAAGAAGCAGAATAAAATGTGTGGCTACTGTTATTACAACCACATTTTATATGTCTGTATATAGAAGAGAGAGAGGAAGAAGCAAAAAAAAAAAATTTCAAGCTATTTTTAAGTTATTTGAGGGCAAGGATTTTTGTGTTTTAAAACTTAGACTATACCTGGTACAAAATAGATGATTAATACATATTTGTTGAATTAATATATTATGAGTAGTGAGATTGTAGGTGCTTTGTCTTTTTTATTATTTCCTTTTCCTTTATAAAGATCTCTGTGGGGGGAAAAGAGGGAGACAAAGAAAGATGCATTTTTAACTAAAACACATTTTTTATTCTGACATGGACAGTTCTGGAATAACCCCAGGTGAGGGAAAGAGAAGACAGGGTTCAATGGCTCATATTATCCTCTTTAGTTCTCATAACAATCCATTGAGGTGGGTGTTATTATCTTTATTTTATATATTAGGAGATTTGGGCTCAGAGAAGTTAACTTGCTTAAAATACTCATGAGTTTTCTTTCTCAGTCACACTGATACATACTGTAGGTGGCATATCTCTATTAAAACAAGTCTTTGAAGACAAAGGAAAAAAGACTGAGGAGATATCAAGAACACAGATCATGAAAAGGATTGATGAAGTAGGACTTAAAATGGTGAGTAAGAGACAGAGGCCAGAGTGGGTATAGCACCCACATCACTGATTCTCTTTCTGGACGTACAGAAGTGCAATGCACAAAATAAAATAATTTGAATTAAAAATATAGTAAAAGCAGCACAGTGTCTTGAGTAGTATTTAGGTTAATACACCATTCCTTCTCTAATACTTGAGATTATGACTGCCGTAATTGATAGCAAATGCAGTGTCAAGGCACTGAATCGGATTGTCTCAATTTACGAGACTGCAATCTTCCATGTATTTGAATGCTGATGGATTGTGCTAAGTGATTGGATTTAAAGTGAGCAGAGAAAGGTAATCAGCTTTACAATTTCATGCGAGGATGGCCTTTTTATCCTTATATGTATGAAAATAAATGACAGTAATGGGATCTCTTTATTATTTAGTTCATCTAAGTATTCTCTATCAGCTTCAGATCAAAGAAAGAGAAAGGTTTAATGTGTGTGGAAGGATTCTCAGAGGAATGCTTTACTAGCTTGAACTGCTACTGTTTCCATATAAGAGCCATGGTGTGTGTGTGTGTGTGTGTGTGTGTGTGTGTGTGTGAGAGAGAGAGAGAGAGAGAGAGAGAGAGAGAGAGAGAGAGAGGAGAAAAAGGAGGGGCTGAGGTGGTTAGCAAGCAACATTTTTCTAGGTCTCTTAGGTATTGCCTAGACTTCCTTGTGTCCAAAGACTGACTCTAGAAACAGTGGTGGTGACAAATTTCTCAGGTCAGTCTCTGAAAACTCTAAAGAATTCCAGATCCTCTTGAAATATTAGACTCAAGGTGAAAACTATTGGGCACTGCTATAGACTGCATGTTTGTGTTACCCCCAAATTTATATGTTAAAATTTAGTTTTCCATGTGAGATGGGGCCTGTGTGAGGTGATTAGGTCATGAGGGTTGGAACCCTCATGAATGAGATTAGTGCCCTTATAAAAGGGACCCCAGAGAGATCCCTTTCCTTCAGGCTATGTGAGGACCTAGCTAGAAGCAGGCTCTCACCAAATACTGAATTTGGACTTGGAATTCCCAAACTCCAGAACGAGGAGAAAGACATTTCTGTTATTGAAGCCATATAGTCTGTATCATCACATAGTAGAGCGGATGCAAGAGCTTTCTGTGTCCCTTTAATTAGAGCACTAATCCCATTCATGAGGGCTCTACCCTCTTGACTAATCACTCCCAAAAGGCCTTATCTCCTAAAACCATCACATGGAGGGGAGAGGGGTAGGATTTCAACACATAAATTGGAGGGGTCACAAACTTCCAGCCTATAACTTTCAGCCCATCACATTTTTTTAGCAATGGGTATTTGCAAGGAGAGCAAAAAATGGAATTTAGAGCATCATTGATGATTTCTCATTAGGAATGAGAGCAGAACCCAATGGCTTTTATTGTATCCTTCTTAAAATCAACCTCAAGGATTCTTTCCTATTACTTTACACTTTCCTAATAGCATGCCTTATACTTTAAAATAGTCTGGACATAAAATGACAAATAGGACAAAATTAGCTTCTTACATTTTTTTTTAAATTTCTTTCCTCTCTTTGGTTTGGCAAGATTCCCTCTTCAGCCTGCTGCACTGCCCAACTCTACTCAACCCCCACCATCCAATGCCCCCATCCAGCACAGGCTCGCTTCTGCCTCCAGGAAGATACATAAGTGGATGTGATCCTATCTTTGTCACTTGTTCCTTCTTAATATTTCTCATTGGAAAAAATGTCTTTCTGCTGGGGTTATTCTAAATATTAAAGCAGGTGATATATAGAATATTTTGAAAATGTCAAGTGCTATACAAATGTGATCTTTATTATAGTCTCCTCACAGATTCAGGATTCCAGACTCCAGTGCATTTCCACTAAAATTCCTTTGGGACCTACAGGTGACAGGCAATAAAAAGAAGCATTAATAGTTGATGGAAACTAAGTCAAATGGTACAGAGGGTCAATCTAGATGAAGGCTGAAAAGTAATGACTGGATTTAGCAAAGTAGAGTTTGGTGAGTTTGAGAAACTAGTTTGAGGAAGCTAGTAAGAGCAAAACCTGATTCGAGTCATCTCAAAAGGAGAATTGGAGGAAAAAGAATCAGACACACTAAGTAGAGGCAACTCCTGTGAGGTGTTTTGCCTTAAAGGAGCCGACAAATGATTCCGTAGCTGAGAAGAGACTAGACTCAAGAGCAGATTTGTTTGTAGGCTGATGATGCAGGACAAGGTTTCTGGGGTGTCTTCAGATGGGCAAAATAGGACAAGGTGGAGATGCTAAAAAAATGGCTTAGCAGCACAGATGTTTCATCTACCTTAATAGGACAGAGGCAGCACGATGCTGATTGCTGGGTGGGTATGGTGGTAGAGCTTGTGGAAGTTTTCTTGTCATTGATTTCTTTTTCTGAGTGAAATAGGAAGCAAGGTCACAGGACGGAGAGTACATTGGAGTTAAAATGAGACAGGAAAGGGCGTGGGATATTCATCAAGGATGTGGAAGAGGAAATGGACTAGAATACTGTGGTATGATTTCTGAGCAGCATTGAGAGCCCTGTTGAGGTTAGTGGTCTTTAATTTGGAGACGGGCAATCAGCACAAAGTAGAATACAATTTGGATTTCCCCAGGGCTGAGGTTTTACTAAATAAGTACAGAGAAGCAAAGGGGGGGAAGAAATTTTAGGGTAAGTGTTCGGGAGTGGTAATAATGGCTGACCACGAATTTAAAGGGAAGTGGGGACCTGAGGAGGCTGAGAGACAGTGCAAAGAAGGTAGGATCAGCATCTGATGCAAGGGCTATTGGCATCAGTGAGTAGAAGAGAACTAAAAATAAAAGAGAGAGTGGTCAGATGTGGAGTTTAGAATTGAGAATCCAGAGGGACTGCAGATAATGCAGTGTAAAGGTATAAGGCTTCACAGAGGCTTCACCAGACACCTGCCTGACTTGCTCCCTCCCCAAAGCCTTTCTCGGGGAAACCTCTCCTCATTAGCTTATTAAAATTGCAAAATCTCCCCAGCTTAACTGGGACATGGTGTCCCCATTTTTATTTCCTCCCAAATTTTTTGCCATCTCACATTTTTTATATACCTATTTACTTACTTTGTTTAATGTATTTCTTCTTCCATTGGTCTGCAGTGAGGTCCAGAATTTGTGTTTCATTAGTTCCTACAGCATCTTTAGTGAGTAGAACATTGCCTGACACATAGGAGACTAGGCACTGGATATATTTTGGTTGAATGACTCAAATAAAGCAATTTTATATTTTATTATGGGAATTCCAAAGAATCAGTCAAAAAAGTTCATCAAGTTCTTTTATTTTACAGTTCCTGTGGGATTGTTGAATTTTCTGAATAGCTGAGGATGAATTCATGAAGTCCCTATTGTTTAAATATTTAAAAAAATATTTTATTGATTTTTTACAGAGTGGAAGGGAGAGGGATAGAGAGTTAGAAACATCGATGAGCGAGAAACATCGATCAGCTGCCTCCTGCACACCTCCTACTGGGATGTGCCCACAACCAAGGTACATGCCCTTGACCGGAATCGAACCTGGGATCCTTCAGTCTGCAGGCCGACGCTCTATCCACTGAACCAAACCTGTTACAACTAAATATTTTTAATAGAAATCTAAATAAAGGGAGTCTAGTTCTTCACTGGATATTAGATTAAATTAAACACTAATCATATTTTAACTATTCTAAGTCCATTAAAAAGCTATTAGACTCTCCTGAGGTGTGTGTGAATTTTGATTCCTTTCCGAAGGGTTGTTAGTGATCTTGATACCACAATTCTTTTAGTTGTGTCTATTTATTTTGTTTCTTCTTTTCTGTCATGCCATCAGCTATCACTTCCTACCCCTATGTGTGTGCATGCGTATAACAGCTCATTTTGCCACCATACCTGCCCCTACCCCATAATTTGCTGTCTTCATATATTTTTTATAACTTTAAGGGATTTATGTGAAATAAGAGAATGTAGAGGTTAAGTGAGGGCACAGAGGCCACTCTTAAGATATTAAGAGCTGGATAACACTTTTCTTTTTGTTATCTTTACAGACTATGTGTAGATTCTTTCTTACGTGTGTTCTAGAAAGGTAAGATCGATACACTTGAATTAGGAAGAGATGGGGTGTTACTGTAATTTGGGGCACGTGGTATTTTTGGCCCCTCAAATTCCCATTTCCCTGCAAATGGCTGCCTCCTCTATTCATGTGACCAATTCTGTGCAGGTAGAGCTAACAGAAATACCTCATGAAAAGTGGGAGAACATAAAAGACACCAGTTAAAGTCCTCTGATTAGAAAAACCCTGCTCTTAAAGTGCACCCACGAACAAACCTCCAGAGCCCCTTGGGACAAAGTTCCATCTGAAAATACATTCTTATTGAAAAAGCAAATGGTGAAACATTTTTAAAAGAAAGAAAAACTACATCACAGTGGTTTTAAGAATATTGTCAAGGTCTATGATAAATCTTGAAAAATTCACCTGACCTATTTTAAAATAGCACAGGAAATTCATGCAGCAATAGATATCTGGATACTTAACAAATGTTCCCATAGCTGCAAGGCACACATTTATAGTTTTTGTTTGTTGTGTGTTGTGTTCAGAGCCTCACTTGTACTCTGCACTTTTGGGGGGAAAAATAGCCATCTAAGAACATGGAAAGCAGAGTTCTTTTTACTGGTCTCTATGAATTGTCAAGAGTCACAGCCCTGACCATTGTACTCTCTGGATCTCAGTTTCCTTCTCTGTAAAATATCCTGAAAGACCTTAGCAGGGGTGGGCAAACTTTTTGACTCGAGGGCCACAATGGGTTCTTAAACTGGACCGGAGGGCTGGAACAAAAGCATGGATGGAGTGTTTGTGTGAACTAATACAAATTCAAAGTAAACATCATTACATAAAAGGGTACGGTCTTTTTTTTTTTTTTTTAGTTTTATTCATTTCAAACTGGCCGGATCCGGCCCGCGGACCATAGTTTGCCCACGGCTGCCTTAGAGTCTAAAATTCCAGGACCCATTGCTGCTGGGTTAAAGGATTGTGAAGAAGTTCTGGTTCCACCCAGTAGAGGGTAGTGTTACCTAGACAAGATATCAGCCCAAGTTCAGGACAGATGGAGCAATGGAAGCAGAATTTAGCATGTAGAATGGGTAGCTACCTACCTCTCTCACTCTTAAGTCACTAAAACACAAATGCTTCTCCATAAAATAGCAATCTCAAGCAAGTGTAAAGAGGCACTCCTCCTCAATCATTTGCCACGATTCCCAAAATGGACACATGACTCATTTCTACTGGAATATGAACAGGAATTTAAACTCCTGCAATCTGTGTTGTTTTCTGAAATCTAAAGTTTGTTCTATGAATACATTCATTTATATAAAATACAGCAGCTTGTCTATACATATTGAACATTTAAAAATTACAGTTGAAAGTAGCAGATTTTCCTCTTGCAAAAATATTTATGAAGTATTTATAAGGTTTGATTATGTTTAATATCATGCTGAGAGAGGAAAACTTAAGTGTACTTTTTAATATACAAATAATAGAAATCATTGGCTTGTGGCACACAGGTTATTTCAAAGGTTTAAGTGTCTAATTCATAGTGAAAATACTGGATAAAAACTTGAATCTCAATCAACCCGAAAAGTTTACAGAGTGTGTGCTGTTAGAATGGTCGCCATGGGGGACACAGAAGCTGTCTTCTGTAAGACCGTTCTGGTGGGATTACACTGATGCACATAGAACAGTGGTAGCCCAGTCAGGTAGCTCAGGACGCTGTCTGTTTGATACAAATAATAACTCAGTAGGAGGTATGCGAGTATTTGCTGAAAAACAGACAAATGGATGAATTAAGATGCCGGTATAAAAGATAATAGAGGTACATGCCATTTAATAAAAAAAAAGTAAAAATAGGTGATGTGTGTAAAAACAGGTTAAAAGATTAAAGACATGCATGTATAAGATGATGGTCATGATGATGATGGTTATAATGTCGGGGTTCATAATCCCCTGAGACCTTGTCCTTAGTGACTTTAGAAAGGTACTTTGGTAGCACCCTCCAACTTCTGCTTCTTCTTAGAGCTTTGTCGCTGATAGAGAGCCTCCTTGCTTTTCTTTCTTTTAGTGTAAATGCTGAAGCCTAAAGGGAAGGAGTTAATAAAAGAATGACGTAATCCTACCTGGGCCAGGAAAGTATCCTGCACTGTGCAAGTTGCTGCCTAGAGAGCAACAATCTGTCTTTCCTCCAGTGCCACCACCTATGCTATTCCTGGCTATGACACTGCTCCCTTTCAGGGGGCATTAACAGTTCCTCAGATCACAGAAAGCCTGGCTAGTTGAGAGGAAATAAAATCGTGCTCTCCCCCCATCCTTCTCTTTTGCCCATAGCAACTATAACTGCAATAAAATGTGAGAGTAGGAACGAATCGCTATGGCAACAAAGTGTATTCTAATAATGAAGATGGTATCTAACAAGCAGGAGCAGTTAGAACTTTAAGGGAGAGGAAAAGGAAGTGAACCTTGAATAAGGAGGAAGGAAAAAATCACCAAAAAAGTAAAAGTTTACTATCTCCAGCCTACATATATCAGCCCATTTCGAAAAGTTAGAATTGCACCTTGGCAAACTTCTTCCTAGGGTACTCTAACAAACAAAACCAAGGTTTTAGAATGCTTAAAAAAAATACTGTACATCCTAAAAGCAGGCAGAAGGAGGAGGGATCAGACCTTTTGATCTAGAAACATGGAACAATGTACAGTCATTCAGGGGATTCCTAGAGGTCTGCACATCTGGACCCTCTGCTTCATGGCCCAGCTTCCTAGGGCATGGTCCAGCTACTTGAACAAGATAATTCTCTTTACCACCAAAATATTTGAGATAAATGCCTGCCAAGCTAGGAAAGGGTCTGGAAATAAGGCATACCCATCATGACTGTAATGAACATGTAAATCAAGGACCTTAAGGAAAATAAAGAGGGGCAGGTGAGAATCAGTCACTGAGTAGAAGTAGACTGAATTTATTCCACCTGCTCATTCACAAAAATGTAAAGTAAGGTATTCAGAATGGGTTAGGTTATGCTACAAAATAAATCAACTCCAACATTTAGTGGTTTAGGCAACAAAGGTTAATTTCTCATTCACAGTCTATGTTAATCACAACTAGAAAGGGAACTCAGCTCCATCTCATCCTCATTCTGGGGGCTGAGGTGGATTTTGCCGGCTGTGTGGGCGTGGTGAAGAAAAATAGTTGAGGGTCTCGTGTCAGATCAGAGAATTAAGTCCTCTGATCTACAGTTGACACATGTCACTCATGTCACTTCTACCTATTACCCATTGGCCAGAACAGGCCTAGCCAATTTCAGGTAGGGGGCAATGAAGGGTAATCTTCCCAGGTACCTGGAAGAAGAACAGTAGATGTAGACATAGATAAGCATTGCAAGTCTCTACCATTGCAAGTGTGAGTGCACCAGGGAATTTTATATAAGATGTGTATAACAAAGCCTTTACTTAGGACGTGTGTTTGTATTTTCTGGGAAAGTGGCAGGCCATTGAGTTATATAGGATGTGGCAAAAGTAGATTTACAGTTGTTCATATGGAAAATAATACAGAATGTACTCTGTTTTTCTCATACTCACAGCTATAAACCAACTGTTGCCTCACCTTGTATAAAAGCAGTCTTATGCCATCCAAGCGTGAGTATGTATGAGGACTGGTAGATGGTCAGCATGATCACTTGGACTCACACTCAAAATTGGGGGTCAGGGGGTTCAGACTCTGACTATTGGCAAGAGTTCAGCAGCAAAGTTTTGCAAGGGTATAAGTTGAGGCCTTGTCACTTACGCAAAGGTGAAAAGATGAATCTAAGGATTAGTTTTCTCAACATTAGAAAGCTGCCAGACTTCATGATGTCTGTTAGCAGACTTACTCTCGTCCAGATTTTTGTCAAAGGTGTTCCCCAACTTAATCAAAAACAAAGCAAAGTAAAACAATGCCTGCTTTCTTTCTTTTTCCTTGCTTAAATTCTTTAAGCTCAGTTCAAGCCCCATTTGTATTCATTGCATTCTTTGATCCTTCCTTGAATTTATAAACAACATGCATTTCTTTAAAAATAAATGGTCTCTAACATTCCATGAATTCCATTTTTTTTCTCCTCATTCAATGTAAGCCCTGGGATAATAGTAACCTTACCTTTCCTCTTTGGCAATTGCTTCTAGCACTTAGCACAGGGCTATTAGAAAGTTGGCCGACAACACGTATTTATTGATTATGCAAGTAATTGGAAAAGGAGTAATTTTATTGAGGCCAATGGACTAGGCTAATGCACATACACGTTGAGTAGCAATGATGTCATGGAAAGCTTTATTTTATTTTATCTTTATTGTTGAAAATATTACAGATGTTTCCTTTTATCCTTTATTGTCCCACTCCACCCTGCACCTGAACCCCACCCAGGCCTTCACCACTATTGTCTATGTCCCTATGCATATTCTATATAATAAAGAGCTAATATGCTAACTAGACTGGATGGCAGAACGACCTTCCGGAATGACCAGTGGGTGGGGGGCATGGCCACGGGGCAGCAGCCCAGGCGGCTGGGGCTGCAAGGTGGCCAAGGCAGCCAGGGCTGTGAAGACCTACCCTTACACAAATTTCATGCATCTGGCCTCTAGTATGCATATAAGTTATTTGGTCAATCTCTCCCCACCCACTGCCCCATCCCTGACTACCCTCTGAGATTTGTCAGTTTATTCTATGATTCTATATATCTGGATCTATTTTGTTCATCAGTTTGTTTTGTTCATTAGATTCCATTTATGAGTGAGATCATGTGATACTTGTATTTTTCTGACTGGCTTATTTCGCTTAGAATAATACTCTCCAGGTCCCTGCATGCTGTCTCAAAGGGTAAGAGATTGCCACTTGAATTCCTTTCCCCTTCCAACGAAATAGGAAAGACAGTAAGAGAGAGAAAATGATGAGAACAACATGGTGTAGGGAAATAGAATTGAATTGGAACCTGGAGCTTGGATCCTGTTCTTGGCTCTGCCACTCACTAGCTATGTAAATATGGACTTCCACACCTTCCTCTATGAAAACGGGTACTTGCTATGAAATTAATCTATGAAATTAATCGCCTTGCCTCTTTCACAGAATGCTGTGAATATTGGATAACATCATGCAAGTAAAAGGAATCTGAAACTTTTAAAAATACTTTACAAACATAACTTAAAGTGAGGTCGTTAAGAAGAACCTGGAACAATTTCAGGAAGGGTGGGGGATATGTGATCAACCCCGGACAACACATGTCCTGAGCTCTTTGAAAGCCTCCTATCTAATCAGCACAGGTCCTGTTGCTAATTGCAGGGGGTTTATCCCTGGGCATCAGTTCAGTTTGTAAAGTGTTATATTTATAACTTTCTGAAGCCCCAGTCCCTCTCAGAATCCCAGGAAATAAAAATGTGATCTGATTGTGACTGGAGATTACAGGTTGATGTTGCCCGGCTGGCGGTGATTTTTTACAAAAGCAAAACAGCAGGTAGCACTGAGAGAGGAGCACTAAAGCTTTTCACATCTCTACGAGGGCCTGCTTCCCTTTCTTCTCTCCTCCTTCCCATCTGAAGAGGAAAAAGACCATGGCTGGAGCCAGAATGAGCCCGCTGTCCCGCAAAAGCATGGGTGGGGAGACAGGCTGGTGGGGGCTCTGGCAGGAGGGGGAGGATTTCTTATGGCAGGAGAAGCTCAGAGGGGTTTTGGAGCATGTGGATAGGAAATAAAGAGAATCCTTCATAAATTGTAGAGATTCTGTGCAGGAGCATTGTTACTATGTGAACCCGACAGGGCATCCCACAGAGGAGCTGTGATGGAGGGGTACGTACGTCGCAGATACAGCATCAGTGTGAAGACAGGAGGCCTGGATTTGAGTGTGGTGCCAACTTTATTAGCTCTATCCTTAGCTTCTCTGAACATGAGTTTGCTCATCTGAAAAATGGCAAAATGAGAGCAATAACAGAAACTACTTCAAAGCTTTGGTGTAAGAATTAAATGAGAAGGCTTATGAAAGGGACTTTCTTTTAAAAATATGTTTTTATTGATTTTAGAGATAGAGGAAGGAAGATGGATAGAGAGATAAAAACATCAATGAGAGTGAAACATTGATTAGCTGTCTCCTGCATGCACTCTACTAGGGATTGAGCCTGCAACTCAGGCATGTGCCCTGACCGGGAATTGAACAGGCTACCTCTTGGTTCATTTGTGGAACATGACAACCACTGTGCAACACCTGCGGGCAAAAGTACCTTTCTTTTAATAAGAGTAATCAGTAGATCAATTGTAATTATGCAAAGACTGAGTCAGTATTCTGCACCTCCTCCAGAGATCTAGGCAAAAGGGTAATGAACCATTGTCCTGTAGAAGGAGAGAAGCAGATCCGGGGGCAGAAAAATTTACATCCAGCATCATGGGCAGGCTTACCACTGCCTGAGTGCTCAACAATGAGGAAAGCAGATTTAGAGTGCTGTGATGTGTCAGGGAAACTCTGAGGCTGGCGTGGGGCGGATATTCAGCAAGTGATCATTGTGGTCCTGCAAAGATGTCCACAGCCCAATCCCTAGAACCTGGGAGTATGTTATTTGGCATGGCCAAGGGAAACTAAGGTTGCACATGGGATGAAGATTGTCAATCAGCTGATGTTAAATAGGAAGATTACTTTAGATTATTCGGTAGAACCAATGTAATCAAAAGGGTTCTTAAAATTGGAAGAGTCACAGGAAGAAATGCAATACAGAAGCAGGTCAGTGATGCAATGTGAGAATTCAACCAGACATTGCTGGCTTTGAAGATGGAGAAGAGGGATCAGGTGTTATAGACTGTGGACAGTCCCTATGCACTAGAAAAGGCAAAGAAACCATTTTCCCTTGGAGCCTCTAGATTGGAACTCAGCTCAGCCTATACTTTGATTTTGGCTCAGTAAGACCCATGTCAGACCTCTAACGTACTCGTTAGACCTCTAACCTATGACCACTAACTATGAGATAATAAATTGGTGTTGTTTTAAATCATAAATATGTGGTAATTTATAAAGCAGCAGCCATATCAAACAAATACAATATTCAAAATAAGATGTTTGATGTAAATAAGGTCTTTGAATGCTAATACAAGAAGTGTGCACATAGAGATGTGAGTGTGTCAGTGAAACAAGAATTCAGAGAGTTCATATAAGCTATAAAATGGACATGAAGTTGTCATTTTTAACATCTGTCCCACAGGCCTAAAGATTTAAATGGAGAGAATCACCAAAATTCATCCTCTCCATTGAGGCCCAAGTCATCTTTCTATAACAAGTATGACCTTGGCCAGCCCTTCCTTAAAATCATTTGTGGATCTCACAGTGCCAAAATAATATGTTAAATGTTTTATCTCTGTGATCGAAATCCCTATTTCTCCAGTTTCATTTCCTTTCATTGTTCCACATGTAGACTACAATCTCACCATAGCAAGTATATTCCTGTTATTGAAAATGTTGGGCTTTCTATGTTCCTGCACATATAATACGTGTTTCACTTAAAGTATTCTTTATTTCCTTCGGTTTGTAAACTCTGACTTCTCTTTCAGTTTTAATGATACTTCTTTGGGAGCACATTCTTTGAGGTCTTTTCTCTAACCAAGACGTCTGATTTTGATTCTCTAAGCAGTCATTTGTTCCTTTGGGAGCTGGTCAACATCCAACCCATAACCCTTTCTGTTAGCACTTCGCTCTTTGGTTGGGAAATTCACTATTGTGCATAGCATTTTCCAGAAAGGGATTCCTAATGTCCACTTCTCCCACTCTCAAAACTCAGAGTTAGCAGGCCAAATTCTCCTTGCTCCCACCCCCTAAAGCCCAAGGACAAGTATGTGATCTAAAATGGATTAAGCGCCCAGTATTCTAGTTCTCAGCACTTTGAATTTTGAACGAGTGATGCAAAGAAGTTCACAGATCAATTGTGAGGGATGCAATAGCCGGCAGACTAGAACTTATTTGGCAGCATGGTCTTTGCTTGCTTGATTTCCCCTTAATTTTCAAGCCTAGTTCTCCGGCCCCTTCACCTTGTCAAGAGTCCTTGCTGACAAATGCTCTGTTTTCTGGGCTGCCATAGCACACTCTTTATGCACATATTATAGTGCTTGTCACTTGTACTGTTGTAATTTATTTAGTTTTCCATAATTAGGAGTAGCCCTGACCATCTCATGGCCAAACTATATACAACAAAGTTGCAATTTATTTGATCAGTCCAGTGAGATATTTTTAATAGGAAATGAATTAAAATTTTTAAATATGATGTTAAAGGGGTGTCTTGCAGAGAAAACTCACATTCACTTAAGCAGATGTGGTGTAATAAAGGCTGTATAGGAAGCATGATATGCTTTAGGGGGTCAATCAAGGATGTGGGAGATAAAATAAGGAGGCAGAGACGAATAAGGCAATGGACTGAAGCACAGGATACTGAGCTTAGATCTGATACCTGTGTATAATTTCTATGAAGTTCACTGTGATATGTAGTATGATCATATTAGGAAATTAAGGACCCCTAAACCCTGAGAAGGTTATGGAATCAAAAGTCTCTGAAACTTAAAAATTAAAAAAATAGTAAGCTATAAAATAAATATTAGAAAATCAAACTAAAGTTTGAATTTTCCTATGATTTTTTTTGAAAAAATTAAAATATCACTATTTTGAAAAAAAAAATATTTTTTGGTATCTCTGAATCATTCATTCCTTAATCCCTAGCTTAGTCTGCCTATTGTAGATCCAGCACTGCATATGCTGGACATTCAATGAATAATTGAATCCATGGATTTCACCATCTTCTGGTGAAGTAAAGGAAATAGTTTGCATACCATGTAGAATTTGTGTTGTTATTTTTGTTGAGTGTGTTGGCATGGTGATTAAGGGATGGAGCGTTTCAAAACACCAACCATGAGCCACCTAAGCTCATTTCTCATCCTCCAGTCTTAGTGGCTGTCTCTAATTCAGTCTGAGTTTGAATAAAATAGATCATGGCTGAGGTTAGTCTCTCATGCAGCAGTTGTATTTTCACGGTGTAGGTAGCAGTGTTCTTTTCAGATGGGAATTTGGGGGAGGATTTTTCTGAGCACTTATAACGAAAGCAGCTGGACCAGATTATGAATGCAGAAGGCAGGCTGCCTCAGGTGTCAAACATGGGGCGTGTCCTGTGCAGCGGCTGTGCAAAACCAAACGTTTTTGGAGAACTCTCTTGAAGAGTCACATTCACTAACCAGTTCTTCAAAAGGAGTACCATATTTTTAGCTCATTTTCTAAAAACTTTTCATGAAGAAAATGCCTATTTTATAGGCGCAGAACTTAAAAGGTGGAAACTTTTTATCCATAACATGGCCATTAAGCCCCATAAGCCTTCCAATGCTAACCTGTACACTCTACCAAGACAGGAAGACATGTAATAGCATAAAATGAAAACAACCTGAATGTATATCAATCAGGACATGATTGAAAGATTTACAGTATACCAGTTATATATTATGGTGTATACGGTATATCTACTATATACTATGAAATATTATGCAGAATTAAGTAGAATTTTATGTAGTAACTCAAAAGGATATTCATGGTTTATTAATTAAATAAAGACAAATGTTTTAAAAACAAAAAATATGCAACTTCCAAACAAATACATATTTTTACATGTTTATACAAACAAAAGAAAAAGTAGTAAAGATAAACACCTAACTGTTAACAGTGTTTATATTAAATGGCTAAACATGGAGTAGGGAATGAGGCTATTAATTTTATTTAAAAAAGATGGAAACTTTTTATCCATAACATGGCCATTAAGCCTCATAAGCCTCCCAGTGCTAACCTATGCGCTCTATCAAGAATTGAAGACATGGATAACATTAACATTGGGCATAAAGTGTCCATATGAAAATATTTTTCTTTCTATCTCTGAAATTTCTGCTAAGATTTATTATTAATGGAGAAACATTTCCAAGGGATACAAGACACATGTGTGTAGGTGTTCATGTATGCATGTGTGCATGCATGTATGTGCAAGGTATGTGTGTGTACACATGTGTCGGTGCATGCATGCATGCGTATGTGTTTAGGGGGTCAGTGCTATGATACCTATAAGAGGCTTTCTGTGCACAAATTCTGTTGAGCTGCCACAGAAAGACTTTATAAATCTTTCCCTAAATGCAACTCAGCCATTAAACACAAAGTACAAACAAGGATATTACTCTTGCTCACACCAGTCTATGCCTAGTTCTGAGCTTTTCAGGTTCCCAATGGACATCATTCATCTCAAATTATGTAGTTTAAATGCACTAGATGTTCAGTTTGCCTGCCTCCACACATCAACTCTTAAATTTTTAGATTTACTGAATTTTCTTGCAGCTACATGAAACTATTTCATTAACAGTGATAGAGCGTTTAGAGCTTACCTAGTCAGAGACTAATTCCTTAATAAGCTAGGTCTGCAGTAGTTTCTAAAGTAAGATTACCAGGAACATTCGTTACAAATGGAACCCTTACCAGTCATCAGTTGCTATTAAACCTCATTAAATCAGTTTTCTACATGCTATAAAATCATTTGTGCATAACTGGTGCTCAGGGAAATTTTTGCACAATCTCCTGCTTTTTTATTTTTTCAAAGTGAAAAATGATCCTATATATGCTGGGTGATCTTTGTGTTGCCTGTTATTCAAAATATATATTTTTACAAGTGAATCCAGCTTTATTTAACTGGTAGTCACTCAATTTGCACACTTAGGTTCACCATTTTCTAGCTAGCGATGAAGATAGATAAGAGATGTTAAATGAGTGATAGAGGGTTGTATATGTACAGAATATAAAAATGAGGATTATGAAATTGAAATGGTTTATATAAAGGCAATATCCATTTATCAAATGTTTGGAATTTTAGAAACATTGGACAGGCTGCAGATTTCCATTTAGTCTTTAATTTCAACCTATAGAAATTACTTGTCTGGTATGTCTGCATCAGTAGTTACTAAATGTTAACTTATAAAGATTCAAGAAGTTTCCATGAAGAACTCAACACTCTCCATCCCTGCTTCTGCCAAGAGCAAAAAGTGAAAGATTTTGTGTTATTGAAAAAGGAATGGTAAAGTTTTGAAATAACATTTTCCCATTAATCCTTCCTGTACAAAATGTTTAGGCTCTGAAAACTCTTTTACTAATTAGTTATGAGATGTTAATAAGATAAATAAATCTAGATTAGCCCACAATAGTCTTGGTTTAGTCCAGTTCCCCTAAGTAAATATGGGGAATGTTTTACTTTCAGAAGTGTCATAGTTTGAACGATATACCATATTAACCCTCTCTCTCTTCCATTTACTAGCCCTGTGACCTTGGACAGATTACTTAATCCCTTAAAGGACATTTAAAAAAATTGTTGCCATCAATTATGTAATAAGAAAAATATTTACTCTGTAAAGTAAATCAGCAAGAATTTACTATGCATCTACCCGAAGTACACACAAATGCTACAGGTGTACATGACATGTAGTCCCATGAGGAGTTTGCAACCTTTTGTTTTTAGTCCAATGTAACAAATGTGACAGTACTCTGGGAAAGAAATAAAAGCACAATGGTGCTTAGCGAATGTAAAATGATAACAGTGAGGTGCCACAACTTGATAGCTTTATGGCCTTGAACTATTTACTTAACATCAGTAAGCCAGTTTCTCCATCTATAAAATGGAGACAATTGTAGGATTCTCATTACAGAGGAGTGGTGAAGATTCAATGAAATAAATTCTGCAAAGTGCTTTGCACAATACCTGCTATATGGCCGAACTCAGGTGATGTTTGCAAAAATAAATAGTTGAATAGATGGATGAATTAATAACTAGTAAATACCACATAAATTAATATGTGAATTGAAAGAAATGAGGGTGGGAGAGAGAGGAAGAAGCAAGCATTTATTAAGTATCCTGTACGTGCTAACCCATTTTATACTCTCTCTCTCTCTCCTCTCTCTCTCTCTTCCATTTACTAGCCCTGTGACCTTGGACAGATTACTTAATCCTTTGTTCCTCAGTTTCCTCAGTTCTACATAAAAAAATTAATAGTACAATTGCTGTGAGGATTCAATATATCCAAAGCACTGGCACATAGTAAATGGTAATTAATGTTAGTTACTGTTATTTTATTTAGTTATTATTTCACCAAGGGCCTAGGATGATAATGGGAGGAAATGTGGACAGTGCTACATTGAGAAAAATGGAGAGATCACATTAGATCTCTCTTCTCCTGGGGATTTCAAAAAGAAGTATTTTGCAACTGAGTGGGACCTAGATCCCCTTGTAAGATTCAATCTTGTCTCTTTCTTTCAGTGAGCCTCATTACTCATCATATAATTATTTGATGACTATGTATCACATGATTATTTGCCACAGCTAAAACAACTCAAGGAAACAAACAAAAAAGCTCCATCTGGAGTGGTTAAGACAGTTTCAGATTCAGCTACTGAACTATAGACAACTTAAGAGATTCATCCAAGGCTAAATTCAAATGGTTATCATTCAGAGCATTTCTTCAAAAATATTCATGAAAATATTCACGTAAGCAGTGCTTCAGTAACTGAGTGCTCTTCATAATTAGCATCCATTCCTCCTAACATGCCTCAAAAGGAAAATTCAAGCTATTATTCTAGTTCAAAAGATGATAAGACAGAGGGAGGAGAATGGCCTGAACTGAGGTCACACATTAACTCAATAGCAGAGACAGACTTGGAATGAAAAGTAAACAAGTTTCCCCCAAACAATAGTGGTCCTTCAGTTCTAAGACTATTACCTTTCATTGCCTTGACTTGGTGCATTTAATTCCTCTTGAAAGCTGCAAGCTTTATAGTATTCTACCTACTTGAAGGTGTTGTTTTTGAATTTTAAAATTCTACTCACCTGTGGTTAAACTTTACTAGCTGTCAGTGTATTTATGAAAGGAACACTCTGTGAGTCTGGTCAGTCTTCAGTGGCCTGAAATAATAAGGGGGTAGAATTTGGCCCCTATCCACATTACCTGAGCAGTCAATTTCACTCTGCTGCAGGCTTCTGACCCTGAAATCCATCTTTTCCAATTAGCCAGGTGGTAGATGGCACTGGCTTCTAGGTCTTGCCACACACTCCCGTTATTTGGGAAAACAGTTTATTAAGTTGAATTAGTATTATTTTCACTGTTAATAAAAACAGCAATACCTCATGGAGTTGTAGCCTTGTAGCCAAACATCTCAAGTCAATGCAGAAGTTGGGGAACATCAGATAAGGTGAACTGCTCAGCTTCCCTTCCGGTTATCTCAGAAGGAAGTTGAAGCCAAAGAGCAGAGAACATACCTAGAAGCTTTGTAGAATTTCTTTAACTGACTCTTTGGGGGGTTTTGTTCTGTTTTTTGCCTCTTAGCTGGTTCCCCTTAGTGATTAACTATGAAATGTGTGATGCCTCTCCTTTTCTCTGAGAGCAACAAAAGGGAATAGAGAGCTGGGATGCCATCCTCCCATCCACAGCCAGGTTTCAGAAAAGAGTAGCCCCAGAGGGCAGTGATGCAGAGACTGAGTCCCTGGCGTCTTTTTAACAGGGGTATGAAGGTCCTGTTTGAGTTTGAAATACAGTGGGGCCTTGACTTATGAGTTTAATTCATTCTGTGACGGAGCTTGTAACTCAAATTACTTGTATGTCAAATCATAAAGTGAATGAGTGAGACACGTGATGCCGGGCTGATGTTGTGGCGTTCACTGTGACGTTCGCTGTGCCAACTAGCGGTGGGTATCTGAAGCTGGCTCGTAACCTGAATTTTAGCTCACAACTCAAAGCAAAAAATCGGCTGAGAAACGGCTCGTATCTTGAAAAACTTGTTAGTCGGGACACTCGTAAGTCAAGCCCCACTGTATGGCTTTTGCTGATTTAAAAGACAAGCCCCATGAGGAACACATATTGAAGAAAATTCATCCCTGCATTTAGGACACTGCAAAGGACTCCCAAGAACCTTGCCCAGTACTAACATGGCCCCAATACCCAGGCTACCTGTTCAATTCTATTTCCCATCGTTTCCTTTTCCATTCACCAGGCCTTATGTTAACTTAAACTATTTGAGGTTCCCTGTGCGAACCCCAAACACTTGGACCTTGAGCAATCCCTTCCCCTCAAACCCATTTTACTCTCCTCTCCAAGTGTTCCTCATCCCAGTGAAAGGAAGCTCTGTTTAGCAGCACTGCTAATTGCTCAAATTAAAAATTTGAAACCATCCTTGAATCCTTTTTTATACACACCGGTCAGATTCAACAACAAATCCAGATTCCAACCATGTCTCACCCCTTCCATTACTACAAAGTTGGTGCAGGGCACTGCCTCTCTTGCCTAGATTATTACAATAACCTTCTAATATGTCCCATTGTTTCCTCCCATACCCTCCTGATGTCTATTTTCAACAAAGCCGATGGTGATTCTTTTAAAATATAAATCAGATCGTGTCACTCTACTCAAAAATTTCTTTACTTCCTGTATCTGTCAAATAAAGGCCAATGTTCTAACAATGACTTACAAAACCTTCTATAATCTGGCCTCATCACCTACTATTCTTGCTCTCTGCTGATTCTGTTCCAGTCAGAATGGCTTCCTTGCTTTCTTTATGCAAACTAATCACATTCACTCCTCAGATCCTTGATATTTTTTCTGCATGAAATTTTCTTCTCCTAGTTATGTTAATGTGTTTTCTTTTACCTTCTTCAGATATATGCTTATCTGTCATATTCTCAATAAAATATATTCTTATTTTTTCCTGCATAGTACCCATCATTATCTAACATATTGTATTTTTTATTTATATTGCTTTCCTATCTGTCTCCTATCATTAGAAAGAAGTTTAAGCAAGCAGGAACTTTTATGTATTTTGTTTATTGTGCCCAGACCCTAAATATCATAGATTCTCTTTAGATATTTCTAGAATAGATAGATAAACAAAGTCACCTCTTTAAATTGCTGAAAGACCTCAGGAGTTATTGCTCCCTTGAAGGGCCATAGTTTTTAGAGGGTCGGGAAGCATACAACTCCTGAGTTTCCGATAACATGGAGGATGAAATCTTTTTAAAGAAATGTCAATCTTGCTATTAGGTCCTGAAATCAATTCCACAAATTTCCCACGGGCATAGTTAATCGGAGGCCCCTTTGGAAAAAAACAAAATGTCAATTACCTCTTGGTTTCTACTTTCTCCAGCACCAAGGCATCCTCCCAGGATTAATTCTCACTTCATTTTCCATAGCTGAGTGGACATTGGGGGGATAAGAACACATTTGTAATATCTTAATCAATAAAGGGGAAAAAAACGAAAAAAAAAGAAAGGAAAAAAAAGCATCAACTTTAGATCCAGCACTCATTCTCTTCCAACAAATTACTAAAGGCAATACAATAACCTGGCAGAATTGTCTTAACTTCTGTTGTCTTCTTCCCTTTGAAGTTAAATACCCTCTGCTCTGCTCTTATCAGAGTATCTCAGTAGATTGTATGTGATGTATTATTGCTTTTGTTGTTCTATTTTAGTATGAACATTTTACTGTGTTCTAATGAGAGGTGAAGTAAATTTGCAAATGACATGAATAATTATAAGTGTAAACATTAGCTGGGGATGTGACTACTGGGAGCATGCCTCCATAAAGACACAAACCCCATGAAAACCAACAAACAGAAAAGGCGACAACTGTAATCAAAGTCTTTCTCCCCTTCTGGCAATTTATACTGCAGATAGGCTCTTGATGCACTCTGAGTACATGAGCAAAGCGAAAGGAGGGGGAGGAGATGGACTAAGTTTTCAGTTTGCAGACTTGGTATGTTGTTGGAGAAGGATAGATGTGGGCACTGTTGGGCTCTGAATTGCTCAGTGAAGAGAAAAAATGGCTCTATTTAATTCTAATTGCCTAATATGTATTATGGTCTTACTTATAACAAGGGCCTGGTGGTAGGCATTTCCACGGAAACAGAGATGAGTAAGTGTCATTTCTGTTTCAAAGAGTTTTAAACTTAATAGAGGAGAGAAGACAAGAATATAAAATGACTGTACTGCAAAGATTTAGTCAGATTTTGGCACAAAGAAATAGGCACAAATAGCCACAATGATATAGGCACAAGATTGCTACAAAGTTCAATTGATGAAGAGGCCACAACTAATTTACTTGTGTTTGCTGAGGGAGGGGGGACTGGAAATGAATGTGGGTATGTGGAAATACTGGAATAAGTCTTTGCACCACTATGAAGAGAGAATCTATTTTGGATTTTGAAATGAGTGTGATTTTTTAACAAAATGGCTCAAAAAAGATGCCAGGAAGTGAATGCAAAGTTGGAAAAAAATCAGAATACAGTAAATAATCCATTGAAAAAAGCACAGATGAGTGATTACAAGTAGGGCTGATAGCTAAGTGGAGACAATATTAATAAAATATTTGCATATAGAGCTATAAGCTTGTACTTTACGGGAAATGAGGAACCACTGAAAAGCTTGGGGCATGAGTGGGACATTATCTGAAAGGTAGTGAGTATCAGAGTTTCCAGGGGAAATGTGAGATTGTTATTCCCTCGCTTTCTTTCTTAGTCTCTCTTGGCCATGGGCTTCCAAAGTCTTTATAGGGATAATCTGAATTGTTATAAAGAATTTAGAGATTGAAGTTAAGAGCTTGATCAATATTAAGTCCTAAAATTGTACTATTACTTTGGACATTGTAGGTAGAGCTGAGGAAACAAGTACGAAGAGATTAAATAACCTGCCCAAGGTCACATAATTAGTAAAAGGCAGAGAGAGAGAGAGAGAGAGAGAGAGAGAGAGAGAGAGAAGAGAAGAGAAGAGAAGAGAAGAGAAGAGAAGAGAAGAGAAGAGAAGAGAAGAGAAGAGAAGAGAGAAACCAAATATAGCCTTGGGCGAATTAATTTAAAGCACTAGAATTTTAATGGGGATTAATGAGTGGAATTAATAGTTAGAATTTTAAAGAATTTTAATGGGGATTAATGAGTGGAATTAATAGTTAGAATTTTAAAATATATGGCTGAATATTTTGGTCGTTTTAGTTAAATATTTCTCAATTGCCTATTATATCTACAAGCAGTTCTAAGCAAAGACGGTTACACAGAAATATTTCATGTATTCTGAGCTTTTAAGGCTGTGGCTCTCAGTGAAGAACAGAAACATCTGAAGCATGAACAAAGAAAAAAGCCTTCTTACTTTGATTGTAGACAGATTTCTGTAATACTTACTGAACAGTAAGTAGATGGTTTGGGGAAGTAGCTATAAGAGTAATTCTGCAACCTTTTTTAAAAGAGGAAACATTCTCATTAATGCAGCTGAGGTGTTCTGTTTGCTCCATTTAACAGCTAGCCGGCTGTATCCTCACATGGTGTGTGTGAAGAAGTCAGTTATAAAAATGTTGTAAGCACCCTTATTTAAAGATAGGTAGCACAATGCCATTTCCTCCACCCCAGCATATCACTTACCTACATAGGGATAATTGCAGCTTCATAGGTGCTCAAAGAACTAAAAATGGGAGATCATTCAGGGAATAGTATTCAGGGAAAAGCAATAATAATCCTTTCCCTCCCCCCCCCCCCGCACCCCGAGTCTCAAAAAAAAAGGCTTTTAGAGAAGTTGTGATTTCCTTAATATATTTTCCATTTCTCTTCCAGGTCAGCCACTTAGCCTAAAAATAAATCCCTCTTTATTCGTTTTTTGGCTACGCTCCCTTCCAGCTACTTGAAGAGACCAGAGTCACGTCACCAATGATATTGATTTTACTCCCCTATTAGGGATAGACCCTCACAAGGATAAACTTACAATCATTTGCCTAAGTGTACTCCTAACTGTCCATTTCCATAATTAAACTGTAATGTTCCCCGTGAACAGAAACCAGAAACGGGCGTGTGTGTGTGTGTGTGTGTGTGTGTGTGTGTGTGAGTGTGTGTGTGTGTGTTTTGGTTAAAACACTATTTGTTGAATGAGAAATACATACAGAAAAATCCTTTGGATTCAGGAGTCGGGAAATACTACATTTCTGAGAGACTTGAAGCTTTTAAGAATCGGAAGTATTCATGTACCAGATATTACATTTATTATGCCTTTATCAACCAAGTAAAATGGATATAATGCAATGTTTATATTCTCTTTCCTTGAATCTGAGGCTTCATTAGAAGTTAGTGTTGAGCCAAGAGCTTTTAAAATATAAATTCTACCATATCCAACCATTATTCTCCTAGAAATATAGGCAGATAGACTACCTTGGGTCAGGCTCCTGGATAGAGTATCTCAGGTCAGGCTTCAGAGCAGCCTCTGAAATAAGATTACATGTGTAAGCAGGGTGACATTATATGAAAGGGCCCCAGGAGAAACTCAGAAAGAATCGGAGAATCGGGAAGAGAAAGAACCCAACAAGAGGGCAGAATCAGGCAAAGTCCCTCTATATAACAGCCTGATGACACAGGGGGACTCTGTGGTATAAATTATGCCTCTGAGTCTGTCCTGGCCTGAGGCAGAGAGCTGGGCTTTTGTATACCTACACCTGCATTAACTAAAGATACTTCCAACTGTTTTCTCCATGTGGGCAAAGCAGCTCCAGGAGCCCAAGGGCAGTTTGCAGAAGAAGAGTCTCAAGTGCCAGTGGTGTAGCAAAGCCCACTGAAGCTGGGAGAGGCGCGCACAGAACGTGACAAAGGGACAGAGGTTGATCTGAACAGAGCAGACAGTGTTCACTATATCGGCCCAGACACTAATTAGAAATGTGCATATTTACTTCTGAGTTTATTTATTACAATTACCTGAGGTTGCAAATAAGGATGAATAGCTTTATTCACCATGTGCAATACTATCCAGACATTTAAGTCTTTATTAATTTATTCAACAGTATTCTTTTGAGTTTAACTTATTTCAGACACTGGGAGTGCATCAGACAAAATAGAAGAGACAATCTACTCACTCTAGAGGGAAATAAGACAAAACACAATGCATAAGGGCGGTGTAGTACACAGAAGACAATAAATTATGTGGAATAAAACAGAACCAGGCATGGTTTAGTAGAAGTCCCAAACGTGAGAGGTGTATGCAAAGGAGGGAATACAAAGTACATTTTAAATTTAAAACATAATTGAAAAGGCTTGACTGAGGAACAACCTGAGAAAATATTGCCACATGCATATCTGAGGAAAGAGTGTTCTAGTCAGAGGAAATAGTGCAAAAGACATATGCAGAGGGAACGTGCCTGCTGTGTTTGAAGGAAAGAGAGGTTAGCCTGTTGATGGCAGATTAAGAGAGAGGGGTTTTATAAGTGATCGGAGCAGAGAGTTCACAGAAAACCACAGCATCTAGGGCTTTGTGGGTCATGTTAAGGGCTTTTGCTTGAGGAAGATCAGAATCCATTGGAAGTTTTTTGAGCAAAAGTGTGATATGATCTGAATTACATTTTTAGAAGGATCACTCTGGCATAACCATTCTCTCTGATTTTCCTCCAATTACAACATTTTTTTTGTCTTTCATTTAAGGCCACTCCTTTATATTTGTTTTAGATTCCACCCTCACCAGATTTCATAAGAACTCTTGTTCAATTACCACCCTCAGTTTGTTGCATTATTCACTTATTTCTCACTAATGGTTTATTCCCTTCAGTATGCAAAAGTGCTTTTGTAATTCCCATATTTAAAAAATTCCTTAACCCTTTGTTGTTGTTTTTTCCTTAACCCATGTCCCATGTTCCTGTTCCCCTTCACAACAAAATGTTTTTTAAAAAATTATTTATTTTTATTGATTTCAGAGAGGAAGGGAGAGGGAGAGAGAGATAGAAACATCAATGATGAGAGAGAAGCATTAATTGGCTGCCTTCTGCACACCTCCTACTGGAGATTGAGCCCACAACCTGGGCATGTGCCCTTGAATGGGATGAAATCCGGGACTCTTCAGTCCTCAGGCAGACGCTCTATCCACTGAGCAAAACCAGCTAGAGCACAACACCAAAATGTCATAATGGAGTTTTTGCCTTATATTTCTACTTCTTCACATCCGTTTCTCCTCTTCATCCATTTCAATACTTTGATTCTCCCATTATTTCAGACACTGTTCTTACCAAGGCAGCCAGCAAGCCACATCTTGCTAATGTCCATATCCAATCTCACTGCTCCATTCAGAAAAAATTTAGAACTCCTTTTTCTGGAAACATTTTCATTCATAATGCCACAGTCACTTGATATTCTATTTTATTTTTAATGGAAGTTACTTCTGCTAGCTTCTCCTCTGTGGATCAATTTCAAATATTGCAATAGTCAAGGGAATGGTCCCAGGCCCATTGCATTTCCCACAGCTATTTGGCTTCTCTGTGCTTAGGTCTTATGAAACATTTTTGAGGGCAAACATAGAAGTGGAATATGAACAATTTTTCATGTAGGTATTTTCTAGATCTAATGATTATATTCATAACATTTCATAAAATAGATTTCATCACATAGCATTTCCTTTATTATTCTAAGATGTGTGATGCAGCCTGAAATATACATGATTTTACAGTGTAATTATAAAATAGCACAAGGGGCTTCAAAAAACTTAGTTCTATGTACAGATGGTGGGAATATACATGTAGTGGGAGCAGAGAAATAAGTATTGCTAAGAAAAAAGGGACAAATTTCTACCTTTTGAGAATTATGGGATGGGTTCCTCCATATTGGAAGAGCAATCTGCATTCTGGCATTATGATGATGTTTTAGCATTATTTAATGAACAAGAGGAAATTTTTAACCTCAAAATCTGACAAAATATTGATAAAAATATGTATCCTGAGTATTCTTTTTTTTCTGTCTTGATTTTAAGTACAAAACATTTAATATCTTATCACTGAGGGCTGGGTTTTCTCTATTTAATATTTAGTTCTTTTCTGCTCTAAGAAAAGTGTGTTTGTGTGTGTGTTATAAAGAATGACAGGGATGGAGAAATAGAAGGAGAGAAGGGAAGAGGGAGGCAGGGGGGGAGAGAGAGAGAGTTTGTCAGTTAGTTAAAGAACATGGATATTAATTATAAGAACTAGTCAGAAACATTCTCAGTTGCTTTTTTGTTTGTTTTTTCCTCCCTGATGTCCCCATAGCTCTTCCTGACTCTAATCCTCTTGCCTGCCTTTGTCAGTTTGCAAGGCTTATCTCCCCCAAGCAGATAAGAGAGTTCAGTCCCACCCCTCTTTGCTCCCCCACACACCCTCCTGCTTAAGCCAAGCCTATGGAAGAGCAATGACAACCACATGCATGAGCTGGTGAAAGTGAAAGGAATCATGAAAGGCCAACAAGTGAAGCAGTCAGTGCCCCTTTGGAGCCCACAGAGCTGTTCCCCACTGAGCAAGGATCAGAAAAAGTCTAGATTCCCTGGATAATATCTTCCTTCCTCAGAGAAACAATGGGAGCACTTAACGCCTGTGCCTCAGGCAACACATTGGTTCACTTATTCTTTCTAGGCTTTCTAAAACTTTTGCAGCCATAAATACTCATGTTCATAGTTTCCCATTTTCTACTCTGTCTGCTAATAAAACACATCTTTGCTGGTTTTGCATTAATGGTTCCTATTTCTTCTCTGGCTCATTAGAACAAAAGACTTTTACAACCAGAGTCTGGCTTTGTTAAGCATCATCTTCATAATTGCTTTGGTTTGATTGGAAGCTACTCATCAAGCTTATTAGTAATAAAAAAAAAAAGGACAACATTTGGCTTCCCTAAAGTGTATTAGATATAAGGACTAGGAGTGCTCTTAAGTATCTATTTAGAGCAGTAGTCCTGACACAGGCTCTGCACATTTTCACCAAGTGAGCCGAGATCTTCCCACACTTAGATGTCCACAGCAGTGGACATGGGCCAGAGTGAAAAGTGCATATGCCTATGAGGAAATAGCTGTTGATGATGAGGCATGCTGGAGGGCACAGGCCTAGCTCGAGGGGGCAATACGTACTCAGCGCCAATCAGTTGTTGTCAGTTGAAACTCAGGCCTAGGCTGTTTTCTGTTCTGAATTTTTTAAAAATATATTTTCTATTGATTTCGGAGAGGAAGCAGGAGGGAGAGAGAGATAGAAACATCAATGATGAGAAGGAATCATTGATTGACTTTCTCCTGTACGACCCTGACTGGGGATCGAGCCCACCACCTGGGCATGTGCCCTTGACTGGAATCGAACCTGGGACCCTCAGTCCACAGGGCGATACTCTATCCACTGAGCCAAACTGGGTAGGGCTTCTGTTCTGAATTTTAACAGGAAGTGGAAATACAAGTTTTCCTGTGAAAGCTCCTGATAAAAGAATGACTTGTATTCAATTTGCTATAAGCCAGTTGAGTAGGAAAACTATCCTGGTACTTCTACTAACATAATGAATACTTTCTCATTATTAAACAAAGTTAATTTAGTTAGAAGCACAAAATATGTACGTATAACAAATAGGGAATGCAATTATGACCGAGAACTACATGCATTAGCTAATAATTATTTTAAGAAAAAAATGGAGTTCATTTCTGGCCTGGGAATGGCATCCTCCATTTAAGAGGAGACATGACATAATTCTTTAAAGTTGAGGGGAAAAATAATTCAGCTCTGTGTCTTCTTGTCCAAACCCTGAAGAGCAGGGCATGTTGCCCTTTTCCTGTAAGGATCTGTGGGCCATATGACTGATTTATCTTGGAAATACTCAGTTCCAACATTGTAGTATAAAATTAGCCATAGACACTCTGTAAACAGATGGACATGGCTGTGTTCCAATAAAGTCCTCATTCCCCACTGCTATCAGGCTACAAAAAGGAGTGCCTTTCATTCCTCCTCCATAAACAAACAAACAAACAAAAATAGGACAAAGGAAGGATGTTAGATCTAGTAGTGAGCTTGCAGAGAGTCAAAGAAATGGACAAAGAAATTCACCAGCTGTCAACTTCTCCTCTGCATCAGACCCACTTAGAGATGTCCATAATGCAACTAATCACTATGCAACACTCGGTGTGAAGGTCCGATCCAGCTTGCCAGGATATGTGAGGCCCTACCTCTAAGCTCACCTACCTCTTCTCAGATGAAGCAAGATGGCTATACCTCTCTGTACTACACATTAACTCATGTGCTCATGTTAATTAATATTAACAGGCAACATTAATTGCTCTGTTCCAAGAGTAGATTCTGTGTGTGTTGTGTGTTTTTTTAAACCAGCTAGAGAAAATTTTATTTTATTGCCAGTTACATATCACCAGTATTTCTGAAAATTCCCTGCTCATTTCACCCAAGATACTTTCAGGCATTGTAGCAAAATGCTCTTAGCTAAATGCAAATGATAGAGCAAATGGTCTCCCCCCCCCCCCCAACACACACACAATATTTAAAGGACTGTGTCTTCTGGTTTCAAGAAGTATTTATCACTATTTTACTTCTATATCTTCAGTAGATATTCTATTTAAAAAATCAAGGTGTGATTCACAGCACTGACCGTGGGCCTCTAATGGGTGAGATAAATAAAAAAAAAGTAAGTTTAGGCAAAAGCTCTTAGACAAAAAAATGAACGTCAGACAAGGTTAGATAGCCTGTATTCCTGAGTGAATGAAGAGGATTAAGGTCCTTAAAATCAAGCTTTGACACATGACCTCATGGTATTGTTTGAACAAAGCAGCTGAAGAGGGAGGGCATGTATGTTGTCTGTTAAAGCAACGGGTGCACCTGTTGCAGTGGTCATGCAGTGAATTATAATTGAATGTATATTATTAAAAGGCATTCATGGATTTTTACTTGTTAGTGAACCCATCTACATAAATGTTGTTTTATCAATCTTTGTATTTCTCCATGATCATCTCCTGGCATTTAAACCATTTATAAAAGGCATTCTCTATTCTGATCACAGTTCAGTGCAGGGTGGCAGAGGGGCAGGGAAGACTGAGAAGAGGGATAACTTGAAATAGAAATGTAACTTAATATTTCAAAGCCCTCAGGTCTCTGATTAGACTATTACTCTCTGCACATAATCTCTTACTCAACTAAATTGATTCTTTTTCAATATAAAAATAGTACAAAGCCTTTGAATTTTGAACTAGCAAAGTTCAGTGAGCGCTTTGAATTGTGAGGCAGAAAATAACAAATCTTATTTAATTAACAAAAGAATGAGATAGGGATGAAAAACATGATGTTAAGACACAGTAACAATTGATTGGAGCTGTGTTTTTAGCTGTAAATTTGGCGAGTAGACTTTGCTTGTGAGACAGGCAACATTAATTACTCTGTTCCAAGAGCAGATTCTGTGTGTGTGTGTGTGTGTGTGTGTGTGTGTGTGTGTGTGTGTTTTAAATTAAACTGCAAAGAAATAGGAAAGCATCTGTGGGTGCATTCCTTTGCACAATAAAATAATTTTATTGAACTCAATTCATGTGCATATGTAGAATTAAATCCAGAAGATCTTATAGGCCTGTATTCATTAAATATTATGCACCGTTTTATATGGGAATACTCATAAAAGGAGAATAGGGAACACAATTAAAAGAAATAAATTTAGCGTGGCTTTGGTACTCTAAAATCTTGTTGCTGTATGTGTTTAACTGACTCTTTATCTCCAGGCACAACCAATATCCCAGTGATGAAGGAATTCAAAAGCAGTTTATTTTCATGGCCAAAATTTATTATATTTTAAGTCATACTAATAATAGTCTAGCTTCCATACAACCAGAAGAACAAGGATAACAAGATCAGTATTTCATAAGCTTTCGTCATTTTTTGGTTCCAGTCAAATTGGAAAACATACATGAGCTCATTTCTATGTTTCCTGTCCTACGCCCAGTTGGTGGGTACTTACAGAATCAATAATTAGAAGTGTTTACGGGATTGTACCTTTTACACCAGCTCCTCTTGCCACAACCAGGTTTTCAGAGTTGCATGACACAAGTGAAAACTAGGAGAGAGGCACTAAGTTAGCACAGTGGTTTGGGATTGCACTTCTCGTGGAAGGATCAGGGTAGGGCTGCTGGTGCTCTAGGAGCAGAGAATATAACCTGGGCTCTACAGATGGGCTCCAAGCTCACCGAGGACAAGCTGGATTTTTGAGGGTTTGAGGACCTTTTTATTAGCTGGCTTGTTGTTCAAAGAATAGTCCAACGTGTGCTACTTTATTACATCACCTTATGTGAGACTAGGTGAGAGACACCAAAGAGGCAGCACATTTTCTTTGTATTTTTTTTCTGTAACTAACTCAAGGCAACAGAAGACAAAAGATGAGGGCACAGCTCTGGTGCCAGAGGTTGGAGGACAGCACTCTTCCCAGAAGGAAAAGAACTTTCACTAAACATGTACAAAGTCCAGAGAAATATAGTTTAGCTTTTCACAGTTTACCTAATGGGCACTTTATTAATAAAATATGTACTGAAACTAGTAATGGGACAGTAATAATGGGGCTGGTGCTATTCTACCTCACAGAGTGCCATGGATTGGCCAACCAAGGCCATGTAGCCTCTAGAAGGGGAGGAAATATTCAAGTTAGTGTTTCCTATGGAAATGATTCTATCAGTTTGATTTCAGGCTTTAAATAACAGTGCTGAAGTTACAAAGGAAATAAAAGCCACATTTTTATGTGGGTTTCAAGAACATTTTGGAAATCCTTATTCATGATTCATTAATGGATTAGCATCTTTACTCAAGTCAGGGAGGGAGGGGAGCCCTCACACCTCACTTCTCTGAACTTCTGTGCAGTTTCCTACCTCAATTCCTATGAATCTGCTCTCCCTGAGGTCCCCTACAGGAATTGCCACCATTAATGAACAGCATCCTTATTGTCCTTGACCTCATAAGGCTCATATGAACACTGTAGAAGGAGTTGAAAACTGCAGTTTCTGTTTCTGGCTCTGACACTAACTATATACCTCAAGCTGCTATCAAGATAAAATAAAACAATGAATCCCTACATTGGGTCTCCAGCTTAAGCAGAATCCTTTTCCCTATATAAGTCGTGTGATTCTTACCTACCCTCTAAACACCATTCCAGGCTCTGGGGAAATGTCATGGTGGGGACAGTGCTAGTTCAGCATACCACATGCATCAGTATGAAGTCAAACTTGCTGTTAGTCGGCCTTATTTCTCAGTTTTAAGAAATGGAATTCAGCCTTGTTTCCTTGACCAGCCTCAATCTCGTACACTAACAACAGTCACTGAATACAGTGTCCTACCCTGATTATATTTCCATTCCCTTATGTCCTCTCCAACTGAAGCCAAGTTCTTTCTTGTTCCCAGATATTTTTATCATCAACTGCCTGTTACTAACTTTTCTAGATTCTGTTTTACATCCAGTCTTTACATTCTGATCAGATCTCTTCCCTTCCCATCCTAATGCACAATTTGTTGAAAAGTATTCTGAACACTGTCAAATCCTCACAAAATATAAGGTATTTTATTTTTAGCCACTATTACATTTTTAGATGACATTCTTCTTCAGCGTGTAGATTGATTCTTTCTTTACATGACTGATCATTGCTTCTCTGTTGCCATTGCTACTTCTAGTTTTTTCTTCCACCCAATAAATATAGACAACCCTTCAAGGTTTCCTCTTCAATAGTCTGCTATTTTCTTTCTGCATATTTTCTTTTAGAGCCTCAGTTATTCCCATGGTGACAACCATCATCTCTAGGCCAACATCAGTCAGGAACTCTAGTCCTTGACTTTCAATATCCTTTCTACCATCCCTAGGTTTAATAACTCCAAAACTAAACTAATCATCTTTTCTTACAAACCAGTGCTTCCTCCCGACAAGCCTATTTTTATTATTATATCATCATTTCTCCAGGCACCAAAACTCAAAGTTTGGCATCGTTTTAAACCTTTAAACTTGCCAAGGACTTCTAATTATCAGTAAGACCTATTGATTTCCTATCACATGTCTTGCATTATTTCCTTCTTTTTATTCTTTCAGTGAAGACTCTAAAATAGGTATTTTTTAGCTCATATATTTACCCTAATCTTTTGTATACCTACCTCAAATCATCCTGTATATCTTAAGGTTAATCCTGCTAAAAATTTTTTGGCTAAAAGTTTAATAGTTTCTCATCTTATCTAATAAAGAGGGAATATGCTAATTGACCCTCACACTGTCACAAAGATGGCGGCACCCACAGCCAATAAGGAGGGAATATGCTAATTGACTGGCCCACCTTCTTAATGAACAATTGATTTTTATCTACTTATAAAAGACTAGAGGCCCGGTGCATGAATTCATGCACTGGTGGGGTCCCTCAGCCTGGCCAGCAATCGGGGCTGATCAGGGCTGTCTTGCCCAGTCCCGATCGGGGCCAGCCAGCCCAGAGGACAGACCGTGGGAGGTTGGCCAGCCATGGGAGATTGGCTGTGGGAGGGCACTGACCACCGGTGGGCAGCTCCTGCATTGATCATCTGCCCCCTAGTGATCAGTGTGAGTCATAGCTACTGGCCGGTTGTTCGGTCATAACCGTCGCTTAGGCTTTTATATATATAGGTGATTATCAAATATATATTTTAATTGATATCTGAAAAGTACATGAAAAACTTTTAGGTCCTTTGATAGATTGTTATCCTTGTAAAAATAACTTTTCCAGCTTTTTATAGGAAAACAACTTTCTAATTCACAAACAAATCATTCTTGCAAATTTTAACTTGTGATACTTTTCTCATTTTTTTGCCCATTTCACTTTTTAACTAAAAAAACCTAAAATATAAAATATTTATTACCTCTTACCTAGAGTAACTTTCTAACTGTCCTTACTGCTTATAATAGTGTCCCTCTCCAATCTACCTTAGTGTCAAATTGAAAATTTTATGGTATACTTCTGACCATGTCAAAAAAAATCTCAATGACTTTTCTCTGCTTATGAATGAAATGCAAATGCCTAGTTTGGCAATATAATTAGAGCCTACTTTCTTAAACTTGCTTATCATTATACTACCCTCTATTCCTTGTATATGTCCCATGTTTTCCCAACTTTTGTTTAAGTTGTTCTGCTGCCTGAAAGTTGTTTACCTGCTCTACGCTTCCATACAATCAATGCAAAATGCCCCAGTCTTTATCATATTCCTTAAGATGCATTTAAAATGCTTTTCTTACATAAATTTGTCATGGACTTATTCCAGCTTAAATCACACTTTCCTGAAATCTGGCTCTAGACTTTGGAAAGTGATATATTTCTCTGGAGAAGCAGCAATTCTAGGGAGCCAAAGAAGACAGGATATATCCTTTCATTTTAGAACCTCTGACAGAGTTCCCACACAGATGGACATCATTTATGCATACCTTATGATGAGGTATGCTGTGCCTCAAACATCTCTCCTGTGAATTTTACATAACATAACATATCATTTTCTTCTTCATTTCTGTAATAACTTTATCTGAACTTTGATATTCCCCTCATGAAAAAGTGTGCAACCTTCCCAAGTTGGTAGCCTATAGAAATAATTGCCAATACTATTCACTTTTTATAAACAATATGCATATAATTAACAGTGAAAGCAACATTTGAATATGTTACACTAGAAAATGTAAACATATATTTAAATATTTTTAGGCTTGCCTTACAAACCATTATGATGAATAAGAGTAAATCACTCTATGTTCACAACATATTCAAATAAATCATGATTATCTAAAGTAATGAAGGATAGGACAATTTTAATTATATCTTTTGAGAGAAATAGATTGCTGGGTGATCCATCATTTTGTAAAATTTGGAGTGAGGGATCTCAAAAATCAAGAGCTTAATTTTCATCCTTTTTGCAAAAAAAAAAAAAGCATTAGGTATTCCCAACCTAAGGAAATGGAACTCTCTCCTTCCCTGAAAAAACATTAAAAACTGATTTTAATAAAAATGTGCATATTTTTAGTTCTGCTTAGAATTTAATGTACATGGAATTTCTACTCTAAAGATAGTTTTAAAAATTAGTTTTCTTGATTTTTAAAATCTTTGCATTTTGTGCTCTTATGCCCAAAATATCCTCATGAAACCTCTTACTAAAATGATAAGTTTTGTTATATTGAAATTTGGAACATTGGGGCAATCTCTTTGTAACTATACCCAATGTATTTCCATGAAGTTTCTCATCCTGTAGCCCATCTAAATAACTCCCCTTCCTCCATTTATGTATGTTTCAGGCATAATCATTCTTTATAATCCATGTAGCTATAGTAGTCTTGGTAGAACTCTATGAGACATACCATCCTATAAAGCACTTACTAGAAGTGCTACGTTGAACAAGTCACTTAAATTGTTTCTTCGTTTCTAAAATAGTCAATAAGGCAATTTGTGAGAGATAAAATTGGTTATGGCCATATTTGTAGATCTGGTATGTGTCTACAGGCTGGGTAAATGTTAATCATTCTTTCTCTTTTGTCTGGAAGCTAAAAAGAATGCTTGGCCAGCCTGATATCCTTCATTATTCACATTTTCCAAGTCTCATAGGAGAGACCATCCTATAACATTTGTAATGGAGAGTCAAGTACAAAGGAGAACTCTAGGAAGCATACTTGTATAGTGGCTAAGATTTGTGAAAGGTCTTCTTCAAGGTGTTTGAAAACAAAGCAAGAGATAAATTATTTCAAAATTGCTTTAGACAGAGGAACAAAACTAAAAGAGTCTTCAATGGCCAAAACTAGAATAATTTGAGCAACAACAAAATACTAATGATAATACTAGATTGTAACCTTAAGAATAAAACATATATTTATAGCTTATTAAATAAGACATTGAACAAATAAATAAATGGTAGATATTGTCTTCAGTGATTATTGCTCTCTTACAGAATCATTCCAATTAAATAAAGACAGAATGAGGAAAACAGCAAATCACCATGAGAACTACAGAATAGTTCTAAAAAAATAATCTGTGGATGGATGCTAAAATTAGTCTGCAAAGTTTGAAGAGAAATAGAATAATTGCAGATATTTATTCATTTCTAAGGGGGAAAAAACTTTACCATGGAGAAACTCAGCAGAAACTATCTTAATCAAAGGGTCAATATTAACACCACCAGTAATAAGACAAATTGGTATTAATGCACTGAGAAAAGTATAACATTTATGTGCTATTCTTGCTAAAAATGCAAATCTGTAATCCATTCATTAGAAAATATTACAAAAAGAAACCCTCAAATTGAGAGGCATTCTTCAACATAATTGCCTAGTACTCCTCCAAAGTGCCAAGGTCATGAAAGACAAGAGAAGACTGCAAATGTCATCTATATATATATATAAAACCTAAGTGACCAAACAACAAATGACCGAACAACTGGTGGACCAGTTGCTATGATGTGCACTGACCACCTGGGGACATGTGCTCAAGGCACAGGATCGGGCTCCCTCCTGTCTGGATTGGGCCTGTGGGGATCGGGCCCAAACTGGCTGACATCCCCCAAGGGGTCCCAGATTGCAAGAGGGTGCAGGCCAGGCTGAGGGACCCCACCGCTGCACGGATCCATGCACCAGGCCTCAAGGAGGTTAGAAAGTCTAAAATGACATCACAATAAAATGTGTCATTCTGGATGGGCTCTTGAAACAGAAGAGGGGCATTCGTGGAAAAATTGGTGTAAATAAATAATAACACTGATAGTTCCATTAATATTATTGTACTAATGTTTGTTTTGATAATTATAACATTTTATGTAAGACATTAACATTAGAGGAAGCTGGGTGAAGATATATAGGAGCTTCTATATTACTTTTGCAACTTTTTTGTAAGCCTACAAGTATTTCAAAGTATAACCTTTAAAAATTATTTTGGCTGAATAAACTATATTTTTGTTCACCATACTATTCCAGGATAGAAGCATGTAGGTGTCATTAATTGCTCCTTTATTCTCAGAGGTGCAGGCATATTTACCATGAGACTATTGAAGCTTAAGCTTTAGGTTGATTCCCTCACTTGCTTGGGGCTCTCTCAAGACCCTAAACTACTAAATTTTGTATTCATAATTGTATACTCCTTTTTCTAAAAGAAGGCCCTACATATATTTTATAAGCTCCCAATTCCACAAAACAGGGACCTATCTTTGCCCATCAGTAAGGGACACCAGGAGATTGTTTCTAGGCTGTTAAGGAAGGAAGGAAGCTGGAACCTGGGCTAAAATAACCCACTCAGTTACAGGAATGAGTGTCATGTGAAGTGGAAAACTGTTCCATTTTCAGTGTCTAAATAGGCATGGCAAACTGTGATTGACTCAACTGGAGCTGATGTTCAGCAGGTCCCATTTCACAGAGGAACCATGGCAATTACCAGCTTAATGATAATACCGAAAGTCAGACGGGTAGCAATATGTTTGGATATTTCTCTAGCATTTTCAGGAAAAACTCCAATCAGAGAAGGAAAGGGAGAGAAATGGTGTTAGCAAGAGCTAGGAAAAATTCCAATTACGGGTCAATGGCAGAGGTCCCGTTCTAATGAGGATACCAATTGCTAAGGAATAAGGAGAAGGGTCATGCCAGTGAAAGAGACAGGAAAGTTGTGTTTTAGTGATTGTGCAAGTGGTGCATAACTTTGTAAGTGTTCAAAACGGAGATTTGAGTAGTGGAGCAAATTCTAGACTACCCTCTGAGAATGGAGCCCCTAATGTTCTTCTTGTCCTCGCCAGCACAGGCATAGGAAGTATGAGAGTGAGGCTTCAGGAAGACACTCCATCATTAAGACTATATAAACCCTGAATGATTAGGATACTTCTGCCCAGGGCACATGCTCAGTTTTTTTGTCTTCATTATTGATTAATAACACACTCACTCACTTTAGGTGTGGACCTGGCTAACTCAAGAATTTTGTTTTGTTTTGTGTATAATAATAAAAATGATAGTGAGATTAATAATACAAACATACATATGTAAGTACCATTTATGGAGAATGTGGTAGAGGCTAGGCACTCTTTTGAGGGCTTGTTATTAATAACCTTACTTAAAATGGCCATGATTATTTTTCTAAAACTTCTCAACATTTGAATCCCTGGAAGGTGAATATGGAGGTGAACAGGGTAGTTTGGGAAGAAATTGGAGGAAGAAATAGAGTAGAATTTTGAGTTCTCAAGAGGAAAGAGTTAGTCATAACTGGGAGGAGAGGAAAGATTTATAGCATATTATCAGTTTTGGGGCATTTTCTCTATATTTTGTAGTTTATTACTCTAGATAGAATGTAAATTTATTAAAGAAAAGAGTAAAACCTAGATACTTAAGCATGCATTAAACTAACACAAAAATATTGGCAATTGATCTATAAATTTGCCAACTATTGACCAGGGTGTGGGAGAATCTGTAATAAAATGATAAAATTGATAAAAGAGTTCAAATTCCACTTTTTAAACTCTACTTATTCATAATAATTATTTCCACATATCAAATATATCCGCCAGAAAATTGAGTTCCTCTCTATGGGTGTCCTAATTTGCAATGAAAGGTTAGGACCATTAAGCTATTGTGGGTGGTTTTGGTGAAGTGTGTGGTGGGAAATCACCCAGCAAGAGAGTTCAATGTAAGTTCCTGCATGCATTTCCCCCCCTTCTATTCTTCTTCTCTTCCTTCAGACTCAGATTTTGTACATCAAATTTTAGCCCAAGGAGTCTTTTTTTCTGTAGTGAATTTATAGATCCTGACAGGAGTCGGTTACTAAAAATCTGCAGGCAGATACTTATCTCTAACACTGCTAGTGGCACCATTAAGGGTGCCAACAAAGTTAAAACAAAACAGAACAAAAAGCCCTTACTGTGTATAATCTCTTCACCAAGCTCTAGCAGAAGTCAAATTTGTAGGGCTCTTAACTAAACAAAACTCACATCAAGGAAGCCCATAAGTAGGTAAAGGGAGATACAATGTTCTCTGTGTTCACCATTGAAGCAAGAGCTGCCTGAGATTCTACTGAATAATTCAATATTTGGGGGTCCTTGTTGATGAATAGAAACACCCACCAGAAAGTACTTGGAATTCATATCCATTAGATTTTCTTGAATGCTTTCGTCAAGTATGACACAGTGGACATAACAGTGTTTAAACAGTCTGCTCAGCCTCCTGGGCCTAGGCAGTTAGGAAACCAATATTCTCTCAGTCTTGTTACTTTTTTCTCTTCAAACAAATTTACAATTAAGATACAAAATATGCATCCTTTCCAGTAACTTTGCCCCATGGAGAGTTAAAATAGTGGTAACATGTGATGCTAAAATTTTCCAAATCATAATTTGAAAAATAATTTATCCATGTATTAATGCAAAGATAATAAAAAATTATTTTCTATGCTATGTTAGGCTGTTAATTACTGTAGCTTGATTCAACTTAATACACAGCTCAAATATTGTTTCAGCGAAGTGGAATTACTTCATATAACACTAAATCAACTTTATAATCTTTAGTTAATAGCCTATTTGCCTTAAACAATATTTAATTTTGTGAAATTCCATAACAACTAAAAAATCTGAATAACCTCTTAGGTGTGTGCAGGAATAAACGACATTAGTGAAATATAATAAACAAAGCATAATCATATTCAATTTCTCTTTTAATTAAGAAACTGTATACTTGAAGCAAATATGGTAATTACAATATTTGTTTTCCTTAATGTGCTTTTAAGTTGGACATCCAAAGCTGCTTTGACATGTTTCTTAGATATCATGAGCACGAACATGTTTCTTGGATATCATTTGGATATTCAATAAATTCTTAAAGTGACTGTGATGTTCCTTTTATATCTAACAGTAGAGTACCATGTTGGCAGTAGAGAAAAAAAGATCAGGCAACATGAATTAGTCCAGTGACCTTCTGATCTGGGACCTGCACTTTATAATAAATGAAAATTCACTGTAATTGTTAATTGTGCAAGACCAGTCATAGTCATGGTGATTGGCTTCTTATGTATTGTCAGAAATACTTGGCTGACTAAAATTATCAATCTCTTCTTTATCACAGGTTTTTTTCAAGTCTGTGATGTTATACTTTTTTAATGAGGTAATTTGTAAAGATCAAAATTTTTCTGTATTCAAATGAAACTTTTAGAATTCTGAAGAGAGATAAATAAATCTTTATCTGATAACATTTCAATGGAGAGGCCAACTGAATTCCTTTCTGGTTCAAGGCAAGGGATAAATAATACATATAAACATTAATAGGGTTTTGTCAGGTGTATGTCTACCTGTGATGACTGGTTGATGGAAGAGGCACCTAGATAGAGGCAAAAGATATATTTTGAATGATTTGCTATCTTATGAGTCCCTCACTAGGTTGTGGACAACCTATGAGTTAAGAAGGAATTCCAACTGGTTTCTCTGTACCTGGGCAGATTGAAATGTCTTCAACACTTAGGTGAGACCCAAGACACTGCCATGTGTGAGCAGTCTGAGAGAAGAGGACTAGCAAAATGCAGAATATTATGGAGAAATGAGCCCTGGCCAGGTTGCTTAATTGGTTAGAGCATTGTCCTGACATGCCAAGGTTGTGAATGAATAAATAAGTAAAACAACAAATCGATGTTTGTCTCTATCTCTATCTCTATCTCTATCTCTATCTCTATCTCTATCTCTTTCCTTTTCTCTCTCTCTCTCTCTCTCTCTCTCTCTCTCTCATCAATCACTAAATACAATTTTTTTTAAAGTGTATGGAGACATGGACAGAGCATGCACTTTAAAGACAAAAGGGGGAGAAACAACAGTAATCTGTCTCTGGCTCTGTCTCAGCCTAGCTGTTTATCCTTGAGGAAGTCATTTAACTTTTTAGAACCTTAGTTTCCTTTTCTGTAAATGGGGAGAGCAGGATTATCTTGGAGAACCATTGTGAGGATAAAATGAGACAAGGTTCGGAAAATTCCTGAGCATATATAAGGAATACATATAGATATCATGACAGATATGATTAAGTAACTGGGGTGGGGGTGGAGGTGGAAGAGAGTATATGGGGGATACATGGTAATGGAAAAAATTAGTAATAAAATAAAATAAAGGGGAAAAAGTATCTCCAATCACATAGGTTCTATTTATCCTTTTACATGCTACACATATCTACTTCATTTTTCTCTATTTGACTTGATTTTACTTCATCAATCTTTCCACTACCTCCTCAACAGATGTGCTATGTAATCAAACTAAACCTGTCTAATTCCACTTTATGTGATAAATCACATCCAACCTGTCTAAAATCCTTTACCACATAATAATGGCTTCCCATAAACTTTTCAAATGAATAGATCCAAGACACTAATTGAAAATGAACTGGTACAGCACAGCAGATCTCTGCTGCTTCTCAGAAGAGGTGTTGGTCTCCTTGAAGTGAAAGGCCTTTGTTTACAATGCATAAAAAAGAAAAAACGAAAAAAACGAATGAGAACAGAGTGAGGTGTGCAAAGCCACGTTTCTCAAAGCATGGGTTATAGATGATGCAGTGGTTCTTAGAGCAGAGTTCAGCTGCCTGTCAAATGAACCAGGTCATTATATTAATTAAATTGTTCATGTGTACACTAATATATTATGACAAATTAACAAGAACTGTAAGAGAGCTCATCTTCTCTTCCAATGTTCTCAGGGCAGAAGTTACTTTGGGCAAAGTAGTTACACGAATCGACATAGAAGAGGTTCTCTCTCTTGGGATAAAGTTGGCTTATGTATTTCTTTCCTTTCCTGTAAGGTAAAGGCATAAAAAAATAGCAACAATGCTGACTTGTTTAATGAATAGTTTATGAAAGTTAAGAATGCCATTAAATATACTTTAGGCAGGCAGTATTGCATGAGTTGGCATATGCATGGAGCCAAAAAGACAATGGTATGAATAATTCCCTCAAAATGTTTTCTATTCCGTTGTCTCTGCCATTGAAACCATTTAGTATAAAACCTAAAAAAAAAATGCATTCCTTACTTTCAAAAGGCAAAACTAAGTCATAACTTCCCAGGCAACTAAGATAAAAGATAATTTGATCATTATTTTGTAAGGTATAAAGGAAATTCTCCATCATTATTTTTAATCATACTTACTAAAGTACCAAACATACCATCTTAAGTATGGATAGAGAATTAAAATAAATGTGACTTTAAACTTGGGGTTCTGATGAGATTTTGTTAAAAATCCACACTCTTCTTAGCCTAGGTACAAATTCTGTCAGTAAATGAATTAATTTTTGGCAATTTTCTAATCTCATTATACCTTTTGTCAGCAGAATGATTTATCAGAATTATAATGCCTAATGCTGTATATCTTATGAAATATAATCATCTGAACCAAGACAGTATCATCATTTGACTCTTTCAATATATATTTTTATTAACAGCAGGATATTCATTCCTTCCCCTCTACTCAGCACAGCTATAAATAGAGAGGCCAGCCAACCAAATCACACAATATTAAAAAGGTCAAAGAAGTACAGTATATTATTATAATTTACAGAATGCTGCTCATGAAGTATTCAAACTCTTGACACCTTATTTATGTGCAGAGAAAAATAATGAAAACATAAAGCAGTGTGCAATCATTAGTGTGATTGCAGAGATAGTATTGAATGAATCTTTTCTTTGCAGTTAAACAGGAACTAAACAGGCAGGAAGGTCTATTTAGTCAATAACAAAATTAAAGCTGTACTTCCTCCCAGTCAATCAATATAGTATTTTAAAATAAAGAAGAGGAAAGGAAAAAGTAAAGAAGCACACTGCTCAGGACAAAGGCACAGTCTAGTTGCCTGGTTCCAGAGGAAACTGAAATTTATGATCTAGTTGGCAGAGTTGGAAGACACTTTCTGTCAGAGCACCTGATTCAGATCAGACCTAGGAGGTTTAATTTTACCAGGTCACCTCTACGAGTTGGGATGAGCAAAAAGAGACAGACTGTGTAGTCTCATGCTAGGTTTTTGTTCTTAGTAATTCCTGCTGGAGGAATTATTTATATGCCTGGGTTAAAGCAAGAGCAAAAAAGACATTGCTTATTTGCACTTAAGCGAATGGTTTTAGCGGTAAATGCCCATATAACTTCATCAACAAGATGTTAAAACCTAAATCTTGTTCAGAAAAAAGAGCTTGGATTAAAGACAGCCACATTTAAAACCCTTTACTACATTTTTCTCCCCTGAATCGTTATCCAAATCCTAAAATTCTATTGCATTTATTGGAAGACATTTATTGCCAGATATTATGGAAGGTGCTGCAGAAAGCAGGAAGACGTCATAATTCCCCACTCTACATTTTCTCTTTCTTCCCACCACTATCGTCTTAGTTTAGGTCATTTTTTTATACTAGAGGCCCGGTGCACAAATTCGTGCACCAGTGGGGCCCCCAGGCTTGGCCTAGGATTGGGCCAAAACTGGCTCTTCAACATCCCCTGAGGGGTCCCGGATTGCAAGAAGGCACAGGCCAGGCCAAGGGACCCCACTGGTACACAATTGGGGCTGGAGAGGGATGCAGGAGGTTGGCCAGCTGGGGAGGGACTGCAGGAGGGCTCCAGGACATGTCCGGCCTGTCTCACTCAGTCCCGATTTGCCGGACCCCAACAGCAAGCTAACTTACCAGTCGGAGCATCTGCCCCTTGGTGGTCAGTGCACGTCATAGTGAGCAGTTGAGCGGCCTTAGCATATCATTAGCATATTATGCTTTGATTGGTTGAGCGGCCAACCAGACAACCAGAAAACCAGACACTTAGCATATTAGACTTTTATTATATAGGATATACACTTAGCATATTAGGCTTTTATTATATAGGATTAAGCTGTTACTATATAGGATTTCACATGTCACGTGTCCAGTCCTTTTTTTTCTTAAATAAACTACTATCCTTCTAATGAATTCTTTGTACTCTTACCAAAAGGAACTTTCCTAAAATAAAAATCATATTATTTCTTCCCAGTTTTAAGCTTTCCCTTGCTTTCCCATCTTTTATAGAGTTCAACCTCTTCCACTTGACATTCATGACCCTCATGACTGAGTCTTGCCAGTCTCTTCAGCCCCAGCCCCTGTCAGGCTCTACTTCAGTTAGATTAGCAGCAACAATGGTTTGTAATCCTAAGAAACTATTCTTATGGGAATCATGTAGGAAATTCCCCCATGAAGCCTTCCACATGACCACTTTTCCTTTTGAAAGGAACAGAAAGGTGTTATTAATTATGGATCTTCTTCCATTGAACATAACTGAGCCTTCCTGTTTTTTGGGGGGGAGGGTTTCCTTTTTTCATTTTTGTCAAAAATCAATTTATTTGTCTCAAGGTAGAATGAATACTTTGAGTCAATCCCCTCCTTAGATCTATTGTCATATGTGGATCTCAATATATTTACTGACCTTTATTTTATTTTTTAATATATTTTTATTAATTTCAAAGAGGGAGAGAGAGATAGAGACATCAATGATGAGAGAGAATCATTGATTGGTTGCCTTCTGCATGCCCCACACTGAGGATTAAGCTGCAACCCAGGCATGTGCCCCGATGGGGGAATCAAACCATGACCTCCTGGTTCATAGGTCAATGCTCAACCACTGAGCCGTGCCAGACAGGCAATATATTTACTGACCTTTAAAAAGAGACAGTGAGGAAGAAAATATGTTTAAGAGGAAAGAAAGGAAAAATAAAGGGGGAGAGAGAGGGAGGAAGGACAGGAGACAGTAATGACTTTAGATAAACTAATCTAATAGGTTTTTAGCTATGGGATTAGGTTATTGGCTTGGTTCTGATTCCTTGTCAGTGTGTTAATTAAGCCCCTACATTTTTTAAATCAAGAGACAGAGCATGCCTTTCATTTTTCAGAAAAGTCACGTAGGGATTGTCCTATAGAAAAATAATGTTTACTCTTACAAAAAAGTTATCTATCTACTATCTGCTACCAAATATGAGTGAGGAATACCAGTTCTGCTGATAGGACTGCATGGACAATTTAAATAACCCACCTTCTAGGCAGAACACATAAAGCAGACTAGGAATATATAAACACTGTTTCATTTTGCACTTTGTGTAGAAAATGTGGCACTTGAAATCATTTAATTTCTTCCAATCTCATGATAGCATATAATTTTCATATCTTCATAATGAAAAGAGTGTTATAGTAGAGAGAGGGGGTGCAATCTAAAGTTAGGCAAATACCTTGACTACCCCATTGAAAACACCAGACCTATCTGCTCACATTTTATGTATATGAACTTTACTTTATTTTCTAGATATCATACACATGTACCTGGAATTATATAATCACTTTAGTTTATTGAAAATCACTTTGTCTGATGAAGAGAGCTGCTTTAAACTTGTATTATGCATTCTTCTAATATCACTAACCATTTATGATAATGGAAGATGAATGTAGTACATTTTAAAATATAGCAGTAAAGGAAATAATATCTTCCTTCAGATATTAATAAGGATGAACCATTTTTCTAAAATTATCCATCTTCCTACAATAGAATGTAAGCACCAGTCCTATATTATTAACTGAGATATATTTTACTATTTCATAGCTCTTTTATCCATTCTTTCTCATGCTAGGTACTTAAATTATAATTATTACATAAAACAGAATCTTACAACTCATTGTAATGTTTTTTTGTCTCCATATTAGTCCATATATTATTTCCTCTCTCTAGAAAGTCCTTATCTTCATTTATAGCTAAAATTCTAATTTATCAATCAAACACCAACTCAGATGTTGTTCTTTTATGTACCCATCCACTGTTTATGACCTTTTCCTCTATTCTCTTTTTGTACATATGCACGTCCCACATAGGGATGGAGCCTGAAACCTGGGGATGTGCCCTGACTAGGAATTGAAATGTGACCTCCTGGTTTGTAGGTTGATGCTCAACCACTGAGCCACGCTGGCTGGGCCCATAGCCCTATTTATGTGCAGGAGACTTCAGGTAAGGGGCATGCTTAGTAATTCAAAACTATCAGTCACTAAAAGATATGCTCTTAATAGCTTTATATGTAACTTAATTATGGAAAATCTCTTAAAATGAGTACCTTTCAAGCATGGACCCCATTCATTACTCAAAATCATATGTCTGATGAAGAAGAGTGGTTTAATGTACATTAGAGATGTGATATCATGAATTCCCCATAATACTAAGAGTTTATAATAATACAAGAAAACTAAAATGTAGTTTAAGGAGTGTAGTATAGAAACTGGTAATATTTTGCTTTAGGTATTAATAAAGAATACCTATTTTGCTTAAATTAAAATACAGAAGTGTATCTTTGAATAAAAAATCATGTGAATGCTTTAATGAGAATTACATCAACTTTATGGAAATTTAGAATCCAAAAGAAGAAAATCTACCTTTAGAAACAGACCATCAGGGTGGCATTATGTACAACTAAAGAGTATTGTAGTGATCACGAACTTTCAATATGACATTTATTTATATTATGGTATTTATTATTATTATATTAAGGAATTTCTTTAGTGTGGCAATAGTTTTTAGAAAATTTACTTTTAAGCTAATGTATTCTATTCATATCAACAGTGATTATAAGCTTGTTTTTACCAAGACAATTTTTACTTAGAATTGTGTCCATTGGACTTTGGGAAGATTGCCCAAGACATGAGATGCAGAAATGTGGTAGAGGCACACCTTGATTGAATCAGAGGTTTGGGTGCTTACATCCACCATCACGTGCTTATTTTAGAAGAGTATCATAAGGACGTTGTGTCTCAGTTTCCCTGTTAATCTGTAAGGAGAGTAATATCTGCCTTTCTCATATCAGAATTGCTGTAAGTGACATATGACATGATGTGTATAAAATGCATGAAATACCCCCAGCTGGCGTGGCTCAGTGGTTGAGTGTTGACCTATGAACCAGAAAGTCGTAGTTTGATTCCAGGTCAGGGCATATGGCCAGGTTGCGGGCTTGATCCCAGTGTGGGGCATGCAGGAGGCAGCTAGCTGATCACTGAATAAATAAAAATATATTAAAAAAATAAAATCCATGAACTATTTTACTTTAATGTTGCTAAATACAGCTTATCAGAGCAAAATCAAGTTTTGGTCTGGATATACTCCATGCCAACCTAACTCTCTGCTGTTTTGTTGCAGAAATGGAAAAAAGGAAATGAGGGTGAGGTTTTTTATTACATAAAGTTATAATTAGAAGCTGTTATTTTATATGCCTAACTGGCAGTTGTTGGGGTTAGTTTTATTTTCTCAGATGATGAACCATTTTAGCACTGCTGGAGCCATTCTGTGTATTAAGCAGTTTGTTTGTATTTTATGCTGAACTAGCAAACTAGGGCTTATATTGATCTCTATAGATAAAACCTATTAAAATCCCATTAATGGGATTATTCTCGCTGATGAACTGATGTTCTAAACATTATGAACTTCTCCCCTGTGTTTAGACTCTAGTGACTTGGAACAAATAATATTACAAGAGCAAGATTATGCTTACCCTTAAGATGGCTTGGGGATGAGAAATAGAAAAAAAAAGCTTTTAATTTGTACAGTGGATTAGAAATGGAACTTGACCTCCATTATGTCTGAATTCCCTCATTTGTTAAAGAAGGGTAGCAATATTTACTTCTTTCACTGCATATCACACAAATTAGCTTGATCATGACCACAGCATGCTGTGGAATGCAAAGAGCTCTCTGTGGGATCTTAGGAACACAGCTCTGGAGCCAGCACAGGGCTCGTCCACTTTAAAGTCTCATGAACACAAATCCATTTACAGTCCCAGTTAAGATATCCCATAAGTATAGTTGGGGGCATCTTAACTATTGTTAAACATTTTTGGAAAACTCCTGTGAATGTTTACACTGAAATATTTTCATGGACTTTGAGGGACTGAGAATTTTTCAAACATATTAACCACTCTTTTGTGAGACAGTAAAAGTGACAGTTAAACTCTATTTTGATATATATTTGGGGTTTATGCCCCTCATCTCCATCTCTTCAATTAAACATGAGGACCAGAGTACCAATCAAGGTGTAATGAGGTTATGAATTTAATTAATCTTTAAGGCAAGAAAAAGCCTTCTTTCTCACTATTATATTTATTATCACATACATTATGAATTTATTTAAAGTTAGAATCCCCATACAAAGACCACCGTGGAAATGTGACGGTCAGTGACTTTGCTGAGCAAGGGAGAACACTATCTTTATAGGGTCTGAGTGGGGTATCCAAAGAGATGAGGTGTTAACGGTACTTACAGCATGGAGCTTAGTCAAGGTTAGAGGCTGATTTTAGGAGAAATTAGTAAATGGAATGTTGGGTAGGGATTGATCAAGATTTGCAATTTTTCAAAACATTGTCATCTTTTCTTTAAAACTTGTAAATTTTGAAACATGAAACACTAACATGGAATGCTTTTTTTTCTTTAATAAAGGGTGTCCCAAAATTCACGCAAGATTTTAATTTACGCCATTTGTGCCGTAAAATGTTGCCAATAAAAAAAAAGATAGCGTGACAGCTGACAGTTCAGGGTTATTAAAAATGGAGTGCTACATGAAAGAACAACGCGTTTTCATTGTTGAGCAATATTTTAAAAGTAATGAAGGTTTGGCAGCTACAGTTCGCAATTTTCGTGCAAAATATGGTCGGAATAGTGATTTAACTTCATCAACTGTGAAGAGATTAATTAAAAAATTTAGGGAGACTGGATCAATTAGTGATCATAAACACTCTGGCCGTCCTTCAACAAGTCGTTCAACACAAAACATCGAAGCAGTTCGTGAGAGTGTTGCTGAGAGTCCAGGGACGTCAATTTGGCACCGTGGTCAAGAATTGGACATTTCGAGAAGCCGTGGAGGCCATTTACCCAATATGCTATTCCATACATAACCCTATACTGTATACTTTATGAATCAATAAAAAATTTACAATTTTTAATTATAAGCGTGAATTTTGGGACACACCCTTTATAATGGATGTGAAAGTTGGTTTTAAAGTGACTTGAGCTTAAATACTTTGTGCAGTGACTTGAGCTTAAATACTTTGTGCTGCAAATTTTGGTATATATATGTCTATATCCATTCTCTTGGCCTAAGATAAGGTAAAAGCTAAGTATATACTGCTGAAGAAAGGTAGTTAGTACCTGTTAATGATAAGATTGAGTGGCTCTCAATGATTTTTTTATATTAAATATCCATTATTAGAATGGGGGAGAGTTGAATTCTCTATTCTGGTATAATACAAAATAATTTATAAACATGTCATTTGTGAGTAACCTGGGGGGAAAGATATATTATAACATAATTTAACTTATCCTATGTAGTGAACTATGGATGCTATCAATCAACAAGGTTATTTAAATCTAGAGACAAAATATTTTGTTGATGTAGTTGGTAATTAAAGGATTTTTTCAATTTCTCATTTGTCAGTTTTTTATTTTCTTTATTGTAGGGTTGATAAAGAAAATGAATGTATTTCTTTTTAGAATAAGTTTTGAGTTAATTAAAATCTAGAGAATGGTATATGAATTTTAATATAGCTGGTATCTTTTTTTAAAGTGAAAGGATACATTTTCTTGCCCATTGCCATCCAAGAATCTTAAAGTTAGATTAGTTATTAAAGATACCTCAGCAGTTTTATTGTTCTGAATTTGGGAAAGGCTAAATAGTTACAGGCAACATATTAAAAAACACCACATTAAGTAGTAACTTGATTATTAGGAATTAAATTTTTTTTCAAAACAAAGAACTGTTTTTAAGTAATAATTTTAAACTATGCCAAAGCAGAAAGAGAAAAAACACTCTTTTGGTGGGGGAAAATTTACCTCCTATCAGTTTGGTATTAACTCTACCAAATGCTAAAGACAAGTCTCTAATGAAACCATCTGGACCTGATAGTTACTTTGAGGGAAATGTTTTAATCATGAATTCAGTTATTTCATTCCTTTTTTTTTTACAAAGGCAAAAGATCATTTTTATTTATTTTCTTCTTTAACAGATATGTTACAAAAGTAATTTATTTGCTATATACAAGCATATGAAAATATATATAGTTTATTTGCCACAGGGAGAGAACAAAGATGGGGTAATACGTTAATAGGAAAATATGGTTAGCAAATGTATGAACTGGTGACCTGTTTACTTCCTTATAATTAGCCTCATTCTATCCTAAAAACATGTTTACAACATAGTTTCTAGATACATGGTTCTAGTCAATTTTTTTTCTTTCTATCTCTTCTTGAACCAGTTTTGGTAAGTCGTGTTTTTTTTTTGTTTTGTTTTATTTTCTTCTAGGAATTTGGCTATTTCACAAAGTTATTGTGTTAATATAAATATTTTCCCAATATTTATTATCCCTTTAATGTCTCTTGGGTAAGTAATGATAGCTCTTTCATTCCTGATGTTGCTAATTTATATTTTCTCTCTTGAAAAGTCTTTATAGAACTTTATTGATGTTATAATTTTCAAAAATCAACCTTTAGTTTTGTTAATTTTCTCCATTATTTGTTTTAATTCATTTTTTTTATTCCAATCCATATTTCTCCTATTTTTTGGCAACCATCAGCTTGTTCTCTATACCTATGAATCTGTTTCTGTTTCCTTTCTTTTTCTTTCTTTCTTTCTTTCTTTCTTTCTTTCTTTCTTTCTTTCTTTCTTTCTTTCTTTCTTTCTTCCTTCCTTCCTTCCTTCCTTCCTTCCTTCCTTCCTTCCTTCCTTCCTTCCTTCCTTCCTTCCTTCCTTTTTTCTTCCTTTCTTTCTTTCTTTCTTTCTTTCTTTCTTTCTTTCTTTCTTTCTTTCTTTCTTTCTTTCTTTCTTTCTTCTTTTTAGATTCTACATATAAGTGAGATCAATATTTCTCTGTTTGTCTGAAATATTTCACTTAGCATAATACATTACAAGTGCATTCATGTTTTCACAAATGGCAAGTTTTCATTACTGAATAATATCCCACTATATATATATATTTAATCCATTCATCTATTGATGGACATCTAGTTTGCTTCTAAATCTTGGCTATTACTAATAGTGCTGCAATAAACATAGGGGTGCATTTTTCTTTTTGAATTCGTGTTTTTATTTTCTTTGAATAAATACCCAGAAGTGGAATTCCTGACCATGTGGTACCTCTATTTTTAACTTTTTTGAGGAATCTCCATAATATTTCCCACAGTGGATATACTAATTTGCAATCCCACCAACAGTGCACAAGGGTTCCCTTTATTCCACATTCTTGCCAGGACTTGCTATTTGTTGATTTATTGATGATAGCCATTCTTACAAGTGTGAGGTGATATTTCCTTTTGGTTTTAATTTGCATTTCTCTGATGACTAGTGATGTTGAGTATCTTTTCAAATGTCTATTGATATCTTGGGAGAATTGTCTGTTCAGGGTTTTTGCCCATTATTTATTTATTTATTTTTATTATTATTTTTTGTTATTATTACATGATATTTCTTTTATTGGGAAGCTTTCTTTTTTAATTTCTTTATTGATTAAGTTATTACATATGTGTCCTTATTCCCACATTACCCCCCATCCCCCCTGTCTCATGCCCTCACTCCCCTGTTGTCTGTGTCCATTGGTTAGGCCTATATGCTTGCATATAAGTTCTTCGGTTGATCTCTCCCCCTTACCCCCACCCTCCCATACCTTCCCTCTGAGGTTGGACAGTGTGATCGATGCTTCTCTGTCTCTGGATCTGTGTCTTTTTTAAATCTGTTTATGTTGCTCATTATATAAATTGGATTTATGAATGTTGAACCATGCTTGCAGCCCTGGAATGAATCCTACTTGGTCATGTTGTATAATCCTTTTAATGTATGTTGAATCCAGTTTACTAATATTTTGTTGAACATTTTTGTATCTATGTTCATCATGGATATTGGCCTGTAATTGTCTGTTTTGTAATGTCTTTATCTGGTTTTGATGTTAATGAAATTATGGCTTCATAGACTAAGTTTGGATGCTTTCCTCCCTCTTCAATTTTTGAAATAGTTTAAGAAGGATAGGTATTAATTCTTTGAATGTTTGGGTTTTGTTTTTCCTTTTTCTAGTTTCTGTAGGTGTACATTTAGATTGTTTATTTGGAATTTTTATTATTTCTCTAAATAGGCCTATTTTTCCTGCATGCCATAAATTTTGAAAAGTTGTGTTTTTATTTTCATTTATTTCAAGATTGTTTTTGATTTCTTGTCTGATGTCTTCTTGGATCCATTGGTTGCTTAGTATCATGTTTTTTAGTCTCCACGTATTTGTGTGTTTTACAGTTTTCTCCCTATAGTTCATTTCTAGTTGCATGCCATTATATGCAGAAAAGGTGCTTGATATGATTTCAGTTATCTTGAATTTATTGAGGCTTGTTTTGTGGCCTAATATGTGATCTATCCTGGAGAATGTTCCATGAGCACTTTAAAAATAATGTGTATTCGGCAGTTTGTGGATGAAATGTTCTATAAATGTCTATTAAGTTGATCACATTTAATGTGACATGTAGGACCATTATTTCCTTATTTTCTGTCTAAATGATCTATCCATTGAAATAAGTGGGATGTAAAATCTCCTGCTATTATTTTATTACTGTGGATTTCTCACTTTATATCTAGTAATGATTACTTTATTTAGGTGCTTCTATGTTGGGTGTGTAGATATTTTCAATTGTTATTTCCTCCCTTTGTTGAATTTCTCCCTAAATTACCTCTATTCCCCTCTCAAGTGTGGCCAGGATCCTTATGACCATTTCTTTGAATTCTTTATCAGGCAAATTACTTATTTCCAGTTCTTTAGGGTATTTTTCGGGGGGGGGTGGTGATTTTTCTTCTTTCTTCAGATAGTTAGTCTTCTACCTTTTCATTTTGTTTGACTGTTTGTTTATAATGTAACCTCAAAACCTGATTCTATCCTGTTTCTAAGAAGACCCAAAACCTAAATTTAAAACCTTGGATACACCAGTTATGAGTAACACTAGTGAAATGCAACTTACAAGTAACACTTGTAAACCCTTAACTACTACCCCTAAAAACCCTGCCCCAAATCCTGGATCTGGAAGTCATGTTTAACCCTTGCCTCCTGTCTTGCCAGTCAATTCTGGCAATAAGAAAAAAGAGCAAATAAAGCTCCTCTTTATTTTTTTTTCTCAAAAGCTGGTGCCATGCTCTTTATAGTCCAATAGCACTCTCGCAAGCATGGTGAACAACCCTAAAATCTGAGGGACTTTCTGTAAGAAGTGTGGCAAGCATCAATCCCACAAGGTAATCCAGTACAAGAAGGGCAAGGATGCGCAGGGAAAGCAGCGTTATGACAGGGAGCAGACTGGCTTTGGTGGGCAGAATAAGCCGATTTTCTGCAAAAAAAGGCTAAAACTACAAAGAAGATTGTGCTGAGGCTTGAAAGCTGTGAGCCCAACTGCAGATCTAAGAAAATGCTGGCTATTAAGAGATGCAAGCATTTTGATAAGAGGAAGGGCCAAGTGACCCAGTTTTAAGCTTCATGTTTTGTTTTATGATGTGACAATAAAATCTTGAGGATATGTTTGCTTAAAAAAAAGCATCAGGCAGGGAACCCTTATTTAATATCAATATGAATTAGACAAAATAGCTGTATCTCCCAGTCTTGGGAAAGTAGCCGTATGTAGCAGACTCTGTGTAGACTCTGTGTGCAAGGTGGTTTGGGCAGGCTAGTAGGAGCACAGCAGGTGCTTAAGGCGTCCAGGGCACTGGCCTCCTGAGGCAGAGCAGCTGTGGGTAGAGATGCTAAGTTCGTATAGCAATGTCCTTCCTGCCTGTTCCCTTTGTTCTGGGCCGAAATAGGCTCAGTGATGTGTTCAGGAACACACTATAGAGCACCTGGGTAGAGCTCAATGGAGGGGAACTCAATGGAGCTCACTGTCCTCTCCACCCTCAGACCGCAGTGCCCAGAGAGCTCTCCAGTCTTCTCTATGCAATGTCTTGTTTGCTGTACTGAAAGGGGTCTTGTATAGCAGAGACCTCTGGGCCTGTGTTCTGTGCTGGGAAGTTTGGGGAAGTGGCTTGGAGCTGAGCAGGTGCTGAAGGCACCTGGAGCACTAGCCTGCTACCAGGAGCATCTCAGTGAGGCCAGGTGACACCACGTTGTTCCCGCTTCCTCCATTTGTTCCAAGGTGGAAGCCTCCAGGCAAGGTAGCTGTGAACTTATGGCTGTGGTGATCCAGAAGGTAAGCCAAAGCACCCAAATAGAACTTGCACCTGCCCAAAGTGGAGAGGAACCCTAAGCAATGGAGCTCACCGGCTCCTCCAGAGAGGGGGGTTCCCACCACTAGAGGGCTCCTCAGTTCCCAGCCTTCTCTATTCCGTCTCTTTCTCATGTTTGTTATCAGAAACTGTTCCGGTTTATGGTATTTTGGTATGGTAGCCTAACTAGACTAAGACACTACTTATGGTGGAAAGTTAGGTCAAGAACTCAGTTCTTTCTTCATTTTTATCCTATAGGCATTTAAATATCCAAATTTCCCTCAAATCATTTCCTTAGGAGCATCCCCCAAATTGGGATATGGTCACTTAGGCTTTTATATATAGAGAGATTTTTAGTAATTTATTTATACCTATTTAATTATATCATGGTTAAAGAACACATTCTGTAAGATTACAATCTTTTGAAATGTACTGAGATTTATCTGTATCTATATATAAAATCCTAAGTGACTGTTACGACTGAACAACTGGAACAACCAGCTGACCAGTCAATATGATGCACACTGACCACCAGAGGGCAGATGCTCAATGCAGGAGCTGCCCCCTGGTGGTCAGTGCGCTGCCACAGCCAACCTCCTGCAGCCAGCCAACCTCCCGCGGCCCCTCCACCTGGCCTGCTGGCCCTCCGATAGGCCCTGATTGGGGGGCCAGCTGGAAAACCTCCCGGGGTCCCTCTCCCTGGCTGGCCGGCCCTCTGATAGGCCTTGATCACCAGCCAGGCCAAGGGACCTCACCTGTGCACAAATTTGTGCACCAGGCCTCTAGTTTATGATAAAGCTGACACTTAGAAAAATGTTGGACTCTCATTTTTGGTGAAATTGTCTGCACATGCCCATTATGTCAAGTTAGTATGGTGTTACTTAGATCTTCTATCTTGTTACTTATTTTTGGGTCAAATTTTCTAATCACTAATGATGGAAGGGTATTACAATATGTAAATATCATTGTTAATTTGTCTTTTCCTCTCTTCAGTTTTGTCTGTTTTCGCTTCACATATTTTGAAGCTCATTTATTAATTGCATGCACATTTAAGATTATTATGTCATCCTAATTGCCCCTTTTATCATGAACTGTCACTCTTTAGCTTTAGAAAAACTTCTTGTCATAAGATCTACTTCATCTAATATTAACATGGAGATAATATTGATGTAATTAATAGTTGACATATCTTTTTCCATTTTTTCCTTTGAAATGTTTCACATCTTTGTATTTAATGTGTCTTAGAAATGCTATATAATCAAGTCTTACTTTTTCATCCAGGCTTACATTCTTTGCTAAACTCAACTATATAAAATTGTATTACATTTTATGTAGTTGAGTTTAGATCTATCTTAAAATTGTTTTTAGTTTATTCCTTCTAGATTTTGTTGTTGCTTATTGGCTGTGGCTCCTTATTCATTTTACCTAATTTTATTCTGTAAGAGGGAAGGCTGAGAGCTGAAGTCGAAGATGAAATTAGGAGACATTATGAAGAATGCATTACATATGCCATCCTAATATTTGTCTAAATTTTATTGTGTATATATTGAGTAGTCATTAAAGTTTTTTTCTACTTTTAAGATTTGCTTTTAATAAGACTATCTCAAATGAAGAGTATTTGAATAAAGCTTGGCCTAGAAAGAGAAGGATTTGTAAGTAATCTATGGAAATAGTGTGTTAAGACATGGAGGGAGATTGAAATTTCAAAAAGTCAAGAGATGAAGAGTACATATTTAAGAAGAATTTAGAGTTGAAATTCTCAGAATCTGGTCATTGATAGGCATGGAGGTTTTGATCATAAGTGTTTCTAAGACACGCAGGTTTCTGTCATGAGAAAATGGTTCTTGATGGTATGATTCATTGAATAAGGTACAGTGGAAGACAGGGAGACTTGTAGGTACTGTGAGTTTGTTTTTGGACTCAATGTGTTTTCAGGTACATGTGGGACATTTAGCTGCAGATGTTTAACTGGCAGTGAGATAGACAAGTCTGGATATTCAAGTTTTGGTCTAGAGAAACAAGTTTAGAAATCATTTATTTATAAGTAGCAGTTGAGTAGGGAGAAGGATGGAATTTCCTGAGGAGTGTATAACCAGGGATTTCTATATGTGAATGTGATCATGTGAATGTAGACATGAGTATGTGTACACACATGAGTATGCATGAAGATACCTTAAAGTGTTTGGTACAACATGAAATCAAACACAATAAAACAAAATACACCAGCCCTAGCTGGTTTGGCTCAGTGGATAGAGCATCAGCCTGCAGACTGAAGGGTACCTGGTTAGATTCCAGTCAAGGGCACATGCTCACGTTGCAGGCTCCATTCCCAGTAGGCAGCCTGCAGGAGGCAGCCAATCAATGATTCTATCTCATCATTGATGTTTCTCTCTCTCCCTCTTCCTTCCTCTCTGAAATCAATAAAAACATATTAAAAAAACAAAACAAAAAAACACAAAATTTGCCCTAAAAATCAATTCTATGTAAATCAAAATGTATAAGGACAGTTCAATCATTAACTTTTATGTTGCAACTATTTTAACAGTGTTAGGGCTTTCCAGCTCCCATTCGGATTACGTCTCTGAGAAGATTGCTAGTCCGCTCATAAGAAACTAATAACCAGCTTCATTGAATAAACAGACTAGTATCTACTTTAAAAGAAGGACAACTGTGCAGAGTGTATAACAACAGAGTTTTAACTTTTAATGGGGCAGATCTTAGTAACATCAATTTGAGAAGGTAAAAACTTTTTGATACTGAAACTGGATTATATCAAATGATTCATCAACTAGCACTTTTTAAACATTTACCATGGATTTTTATTATAGCAATATTTGAAATGTAATTTTAGATTTAAGATTGCCTAAATGAAAACTGTTTATGCAACAGTTTTGCTGGTTGGAAAGAAGAAAAAAATTAGCAATTCCAACACTGAACAATTAAGGAATGAAGACTAAGGTAGAAACTATCACCTAGGATATATTTGCTATACAAAAATGACCTTTCCTAGTCTGATGATTTTACATGTTCTCACAAACATCTGCAAATCGCTGTATTGCTTGCCCGCCATATATCCAGTGCCCAAAGATATTTAAACATAATGGCCAGACTGGTTTCAAGATGATGCCCATACCCTTAAAGTGCAATTTTGATTATGTTTATGACTCTAGAAAAAATATTATACTATCATTCAAAAATAGCACTGCTTTTGTTAAAGCCTACAGTGTTATTAAAATAGTTTCCATTATCATCTTCCTACAGGGCAGAAATAAATAGACAAGGAAAATAAGTTCTCTCAGGAATTCTCGTTTCTCATTTCCATGGGAAATTCACACTCTTTAGATGAAATGTATTTGTTTTCTCTTCAGGCTGCAGTGTTTCCTACCCCAATTCACTGACATTCATTCTGCTAACTTCATGCTTAACTGCATATCCCAAGGCTATGATAATCTGTGTGCCCTTTGCCTATGCACAGGGTGCTATAGGTCAAATCGTGCATGTTGATAGAAACTGACAGTGGCTTGCTGCTACCACACCAGTTCTGTGCTCCTGATCTGTGCCTGGTCTGTTGTTCACATATCAAATATTAGTCCATCGGCATCAGGCAAGGCACTCTGTAGAGTCACCTATGAAGACAGTCAATGTAGTCATGTACAGAAAATAGAGTGTATGTTTTTAGCAGCAAGATTATGTCCCTTCATCCCATCTTTTCCTATTACTCAATCCTGAATACTTGATACATGGTTCTACATATACTCATTGCTTACAATATGGCAGTGAATGACCGCTTCAAAGAAAAGCAAAACACCAATTGATATTTTGAGGGATAAAATACAACAATGAATTCATATTCTTCAATTCTTCTCTTAAACTGATTTGCTATTTGTCCTATAATGCCTTAAATTGTTGTTCCTTATGCATGTGTATATTTATATCTTATTCCAAATAGTAATCTCTTACATTAACTTGCATAATTTTTAAAAATCCTATTTAGTACTTTGTTTGATTTGGACAACTGCCCAATCTTTACTATTTAGAACCAAAATCTGTCTCTTATTTATCTTTGTAACAGCAGGGCCTGGCAGATTACCTGACATTTTAGGTTGGCATTCTAACTGTTGAATGAAAAAGTGAATGAATGACTAAATGAATGGATCAGTCAATTTCATTGGAACATCAGGAAGCATGCCATTATAGCAGGCTTGCACTTGAATTCAACTTTGAATACTAATGAGGGAAGTAGGCCAAAGGGATGTTACTTGTAAATAAAAGCAAATAAAAGGACTAGAGTAAGTATATTACTTTGGAATTTGCCAAAACAAACAAACAAAGCCATTCCTGGAGACAAAGAAGAATAAATTGAGAAAAATCATTGAGTAAGGATTAGAGTGAAGAAATGCAAACATGCCCAAGGGAGAGGTTGAATGTTGGCAGGATTTGAGTCCTTTTTCCTATAAAAATTGCTCTTAGAACTGGGAATTACAGTCACTAGGAGAGATGGGCAGCAAAAGGAGAACAGAGAAAATACATATCTTTTTGTTTTTTATTTCTTTTGCTGTGTAACAAACTGTCGCTAACTTTGCAGGTTTAATAGGACAGAAGTCTGGTGATGACATAGCTGGGGTTTTTGCTCAAGGTCTCACAAGGCTGAAATTAAGATGTGAACCCCACTGGCTTCTCCTCTGGAGCTCAGAGTCCTTCTCCTAGCTCATATGGATGTTGGCAAATTTCAGTTCCTTGCATTTGTAGGTCTGAGATCTAGTGTGTTGTTGTTGTTGACTGTTGTTTAAGGGTTACTCTCATCTTCTAGATACTGCCTAGAGTTTCCTGACATATGGTTCTCTCCAAACACAGAGGTTTGTGTCTTCAAGGTCAGCTGAAGATCACCTAGTGCTTTTCTTGTCTCTTTTAATGGCTTATCTGATGGGGTCAGGTGCACCCAGCTAATCTCCCTTTTAGACCTTAATTACGTTTACAAAACCTCATTTCCCATATTATCCAACCATAGCGCTCAGTGATATCCCATCATAGTCACAGGTCTATGCCACTGAATAGAAGATTGTACAGCGTGTACACCAACCAGTGGGGGCCATGCTAGAGTTCTACTTACCACAGAGAGTGAATAATTAATATCTGAGAAAGGGGGCAAACAAATGGCATAGAAGAGGAGAAGTTTCCAAGTCTTCACAATATCAGAGTTAGAACTATTGATTCCCAATTATTCTATTAGATAAACGTCAGACTTAGGGGTGGGGAGAGGTGAACAGATGCGATCTCCGAGGGGAAGACAGCAGAGAAAGAAACTTAATAATTACCCAAAGGATGATGGTAACTTGTCAAGAGAAGAATTATAGGAAAGAAGTCAGAATGCTTGCCTAGTGATCACATTGGGAGACCTGTGATTATAAAATTACTGGGGATAACCCTGAATGACATGTTGGCAGTAATTCAGCTTCCAAAATTAAATAGAAGTTTTAGAGGTGGGGTAATGGAGTATGCTTTGCAAAAAATATAGTTAAAATAAAAACGCTCAAAATTGCTGGTTTGATTATGCGGAATTATAGTGATAAAAACTATATGAATGCTAGTCAAAAATGATATGACTACTAAAAGAATGAATGACTAAAAATGCACTAGAAATGTTCTAAGTTTCAACTAAATGAGAGAGAGCTGAAAATTGAAAATATAAGTTAAAGCATTTAGAAAAAGTTCTAAGTGTTATATAATGCAAAGCTTTATTGTTTGTGATATTGGCAGGTGGATGGCCCTGGCCACATGTGAGACATCCATCAGGACACTTTTTCCTAAGTAGAGAGGTTCTGGCTGATATGTAGGGCTGACAGAGGTAAACAACAGAGTATTTTGTACTTGAATGCTTTAAATGTGGAGAGGAGGAATAAAATGCACAGGTGCAGAAACAATAATTTAAACCAGTTATATGACATGGAAGGGCATATTTAGTCCAATTACTCAGTCACATCTGTACAGACTAAAAGAAAAAAAAGAAAAACAAAAGATATTTGGAATGAAAGCTCACACATTTTGTCGAGGATGTAGTTTAATTTGAGAGGTTGTGCCCTATAGATCACTTCAATTAGAGCCAGTAGAGCTTGAGCTGACCTGGGGAACAATAATGACAGGGCAATGATAGAGTGAGAAGCTGAACATTTCCAGGGACCTGTGTATTATGGGATTGATACACATTTTATTTCCAAGTAGAATTCTTTTTTTTAAACATCATGTGTTCTTTTTGTTATTCTTTTAAAGAATTTTTATTGATTTTTTTTTCTTTTAGAGAAAGAGAGAAGAGAGAGAAAGGGAGGGAGGGAGAGAGAAGCATTCATGTAAGACAAAGACATCAATCTGCTGCCTCCTGCACACCCCCTGCCAGGGATGGAGCCCACAACCCAGGCTTGTACTCTGACCGAGAATCAAACTGACAACCTTTCGGTGCATTGGGATGACACCCAACCAACTGAACCACACTGGCCAGTGCCCAAGTAGAATTCTTGCTCTAGGAAACTATTATGAAGGGAAAGAAAACACAAATAAACTTGACGAATGGTGACAAAGAAAGAAGAGAAGAAAGAGGCATTGAAATGTCTATAGGAACATTGTAGAGCAATATGCCTAAGGCAAATAGGTGCCATAAATGGCAGGAATGCAGAATAGAAGCAATTGATAGAAGCAAAGAAAAAGACTACTGGATGGAATAGAAATACAATTATTTTTCCCAGAAAGGTAGTGTTCCTACCAAGAGGATGTCTTTGCTTTGGTGCTCCCACTCCAGCTTCCACTCTGCCTTGAGCAGCCGATCCCCAGGGTCCCTATAGTCCTCAGTTCTGAAACCTCTTTTTCCAAATCTACCTGTTCTTGGGCAATGCTAGAAATAAACTTGAAGGACTCTATTTTATCAGAACTATTTTTGGATTAGTTATTATTTGTTGCTGTTGAAGAGGGACCTAGTGAACTGATTCAGATAATGATGCTGTCTGATAAAACTTAATGAGATTTCCCCTCAGGAAATTGTACATTTTCTTACAATGGAAGGATTACCTATAGGTGGGATTTTCCGGCAACAATGGCTGATTTTAGGAGCTCAGGGCTCCCCAGGTCTATTAAAACTAAACTACATGTATAAATGCCTAGTCATCCTGCAAATACAAGCAACACTGGCTAAAGTCATGAAGTTTTGGGAGAAGAAAGTTGGGATCTTATGATTGTGTATCACTTATTTTCATCCTACACATTATCATTTGTGATCATAGGACAAAGTCCAGGCTACAAAAGTGTTGCTAATGGTACAATTTCAGTTTGCATATTAACTTTTTGGGCATGCTTTAACAGGCATTCACTGAAGAATCTGCTATGTATCAAATAGTACACTTGACATTAAGGGCACAGTATTGCATCATGTGTCCTGCTGTCCTGAAGCTCAGAGTTTAGCAATTTAGCAAGAAGGCAGTCCTATATACAACCACCATATTTCATCAATTCTGAAACATACCTTTTATTTGTGCTTCATCACATCTCAAGTTGGATGCTTCAGGAAATTGATGGCACCAAGGTTTATCTAGTGGGCACATTGCAATCAATGGCATCTTAGATTTGACAAAGATACCAATGCTACATGGTTGTTATTAAAGGCCAAGGGAGAAAATTGGAGAAAACAAATTCAGTGGAAATATTGATAAAAGTTCAAAAATATTTCACTAGGCAGGAGGGATAGGGAGACCTTCTAGTCCTAGGGAATAGCAAGAAAAGTTTACATTTTAATCTTAACAGAATTGAGTAATCCTGAATGCCGGTTACTGGAGGTCCTTGGAAGCATGGTACAAAATGAAACTGGAAAGGGAAGTTGTGATCAGATAGAAAAAAATCTTTAAATTACTTTAACTATAGGTTTCTAAGCACTGGTGTGAGATCATTTGTCTGATTTCTTTAGGTTTGTTCTTCTTTCTTCATATCTCAGTGACAGTAAGCTGATATTAATTTTCCTGACTTTTACCTGGCAGTTTTAACTAGCTTAAAGGAGGCTTGTAGAAGCATTAGCACTACTCAAGGTTAAGTTGTCTTGTAAAGCAGGTATTGATTGGATTCTTAGCTGGGTGACTCCTTACCCTCAAGTAATGAGAAATACACAACGGTGGAAACGAACAGTGATTTTTTAAAAAGTGATTCTATCAAGATGGTGTTTAAATGCCTTTCCTTCTTTCCTGTTTGTGAGTTAACCATCATTAACCAGTTTTGTTAATGTTGGGTTTTAACTCTTTCCTTGGGGACTTAAGTGTACATGTTCCCGCCTTTCCTAGCCCTAGAAGGATGTCAATCATTGCTGGTATTAATATTTCTTCAGGACAGGGACAAGTTTGACAATGATTCATTTATGATGTTAGCATTTTGTTTTGTTGTTAATTCAGAAATTATAGAACACTAAATCAATTAACTCGGGACTGACTTGGCTCTTAAAGTCATTTATTTGGCATCACTGCATCACCAGGATCATTTCTTTGTCCAAGAACCATAAATGCTTGGTTTGTGCTAGGCCAACATATTCCAGAGAGCTGGCTGTTCGTACAGAGTGGTGACCCAGCCTGGGCTGCAGAGAACAGGGACAGAGCTGGGGATTTGGGGGGCAGCCTCTGACAGCCAGCGGTGCTCCACCTCACTGTGCTTAAAGGCTCTCAGGCATGTTAAGGTGTTTTCATTCTGTACCCCATCTGTTCTCCCACCAGTTGTTGTCAAAGTATTCGTGCTCATATTAAGCTATTACTCTTCAGCTCCAAACCTGCACTTCTACATTTTTCCTTATGCTGGTGGTAAAATTAATAATAATAATAATAATAATAATAACAACTCTAGCTGGTTTGGCTCAGTGGATAGAGCATCAGCCTGTGGACCAAAGGGTCCTCGGTTTGATTCTGCTCAAGGGCATGTACCTCGGTTGCAGGCTCCTCCCTAGCCCAGGCCCTGGTCAGGGCTCATACAGGAGGCAACCAATCGTTGTGTTTCTCTCACATTGATACTTCTCTCTGTCTTTTCCTCTCTCTAAAAATCAATGGAAAGATATCCTCAGGTGGGGATTAAAAAATAATAATAATACATCTTTGCTTCGACATCTGGCTTGTAATTAGGCTCAGCCAATAGGGGGTGTTACTGGGAGCCTATACAGCTGGAGAAGAAAGGACATAGTTCTTCCTGTCTACTACTTGCCTGCTTGTTCTCACTGTCACTCCAGCAATACCTCTTTCCCAGTAGCAACAGTTCTCCCACAGCAGCAGGTGAATGCCAAGAGGTCTAGGCCTCAGACCCATGGGGGCTTTCCTATGAATGTCTAAGTCTTATATCATTCCAAGTTCTTCCCTTTTTCCCTAGTGGGGGTAGCTATTTCCTGATAATTAGAGTGTTTTTGTTTTGTTTTGTTTCCCATCTATAGTTACTTAGTAATTTTATGCCTAGTTAATTCTCTTTTGCATTAAAATTTTATCTTAATTAAAAAATGTATATATTGATATGGCTTCTACTGTTTAACTGGACCCTGATTGATACTGTCTCCACACTGTACCTCTAATTGCTATATTATAGTGCCCAAGCTGATTTCTTTTGCATTAAGTTCAGGACTTTTACTTTCATCAGAAAGTAAAGTGAAGTGGGTTGGAGGGACAAGTTCATGCATGTTCTCCCATTATTTGTGAAGACTCCAAAGGTGTCAACCAGTGTATGCATCGGCCTTGGCCTTTTTATTCTGGGCAGTTTTACATTTATTCAGGTTTTCTTCTACTAAAGAGAATGCTTTGTTTGGCATTCTTATCCTATATAATAATGAGGTAATATGCAAATTGACCATCACTCCATCACACCACCACAAGATGGCTGTGTCCACAGTGGAGGCAGGGTTCTCTTAATGAGCTGTAATTAGCGATCAGCAGGGACCTGAGGCTGCATGGCACCGGGCAGGGGATCTGAGGGTGTGCCGGGGGACCTGAGGCTACACCCCCTGCCCAGCGGGGCTTGACGGGGGACCTGAGGCTGCACCCCCCCACCCTGGCAGGGCTTGACAGGGGTGGGGCTGGCCAGGTCTGGATCTCGTCCAATGGCGGTGGGGCCATCCGGGTCTGGGTCTTGCATGATTTTGAGGTACACGCGGGCGAGTGGGGACTTGACTCTGGGTCCCACAGCGTGCCCCAGACTCTGACAGAAGGAAGATTTTCATATGCATTTTACTAATTTTCTTTCATCTCTGACACTTCTATTATAAAGGGCAAATAGCAATATTAAAATATTTTCTCTGATTAATTCCCTTTTAATGTGCATGAATTTTGTGCACTGGGCCACTAGTATTATCTATAACACCCTTTGAGGGTTTTTTTTGTGACATAGCTCGGAATTAGGCCTACATTAATGTTCTCATATCTCAATTGCATGCCATATGTATGATTATATTTCAATTTTAGCTCATTACATTGGATATACTTGTCAACAGTTAATAGGCAATATAAAATGTTAGATTTCAATATTATAGTTAAACTTAAAGGATTAACAAATATTATTACACAAAACATATAGCTTTTCAACAAAAATTACATGTAAATAATTGCCCTTCTTTTTAATAAGAAGTAAATATGAGACATTTAATTGTGTTATAACATTTCTTTATTCACTTGTTTATTATTACTGCCACATCTGTTATGTTCCTGGTGTTAAGTCCTAGAAATGTTTTAAAGAAGGGATCAAATATGTGCCAAGTGGGTGAGTGTCGCATGTCAAAAGTTATTAACTACCACCCTGAATGTGACAGTATTTGAGTACGCTCAGACAGAGATGTCACCCTTTTCAGCACATGGGGAGGGAAAAAGGAGGGTCCAGAGAAGATAAAGTGGGTCATAAAAGATCTGTAGAAAGAGAAAGGAATGGACAAAGAGCAGAAGCAATGTGCACAGAGGTGTGGAGGCAAGGTGAATGTGAGAGACCACAAATAGGTGGTTATAATTAGAGCAGAAGTTGTAGGTGCTAATAGTGTAGAGAAGTGGTGACAGTTGTTAAGGATAGAGAGGGAAGCCTTGACAAGACCATGGAGAGTTTTATGTCATCTCGCTTAGTAATTTGCCCTTTATTCTTTAGATGGTAGGGACCCACTGAAGACTGCTATGGGGAGAGATTTGCATCTTGGAGAGGCACCCCAGCTGCAGTCTGAAGAATGTCTTGAGGCGAGACACTCTAGAGATAATGGAAGTAATTAGAATGCTCTCTTAATAAGCCTTTGGGAAATCAACAGCCATCTCACTAATACAAGCTTTTCTCCTTCCCTTGTCTTCATCTCTAACCTTTTATATTTTGTTTTAAATACGTCAGTTTTGGACTGTCAAGTGCAGGGACAATAAGGCATGCATCTTGGCACACCCAGGACCTAATGTGATGCTTGCCACAGAGTAGGTCCTCAGTAAATGTTCATTAAAGAATGACTGAATGGACCTGAATTAAGACAGAAGTAGGGAAGGCAATGGGATCTTTTAACAATTACCAGAACAACTGCTTGGTTGCGCAGTTGGAAAAGGAGCAGACGGGAATAATTCTAGAGTTTCTGAGCAAGCCAGGTAAGTGAATAAATGGTGATGCCTCAGAGACTGAAAAGTAGTGGATTGTTGAGGTTTGGAAGTTATATAGTCAAGTGGATTTTTGTGGGGTTTTTTTTCTGCTTTACTGTATATGCACATATACACATTTTAAGTCTATGATGAGTTTACTCTGAAAATAAAGCTATGGTGAGTTCCTGCTTCACCCCAGGCAGAGACAAGGCAATGAGACCCTTCCTGAAGTTTATACATAAGCCATCCTTCCTTTGTCATATTTTGGTGCCTAATATTTGTTTATTAAACTGTCCTAGATTCTTGATATAATAATATTCTGATATGTCATTTAACTTTTTTTGTTGTTGTTAATCCTCACCTGAAGATATTTTTTTCACTGATCTTTAGAGAAAGTAGAAAGGGGTGGGGGTGGGGAGAGACACATTGATGTGAGAGAGACACATCAATTGATTGCCTCCCACACGTACCCTGGGATGGAGCCTGCAACCAAGGTACGTACCCTTGACTGGAATTGAACCCATGACCCTTTAGTCCATGGACCAATGCTCTAACCACAGAGTCAAACTGGGTAGGGCTGTTATTTATCTTCATTGTCTCTTTCATTATTTGACACTAGAGGCCTGGTGCACGAATTCATGCACCAGTGGGGTCCCTCGGCCTGGCCTGTGGGATCGGGCCAAAACCGGCTCTCCGACTTCCCTGAGGGGTCCCGAATTGTGAGAGGGCACAGGCCAGGCCAAGGGGCCCCACGAGTGCACGATCAGGGCCAGGGAGGAACATGGGAAGTTGGTCAGTCAGGGAGGGACCACAGGAGGCACGGCATGTCGGTCCATCTTGCTAAGTCCCAATCAGCCAGACCTCAGCAACAAGCTAACCTACCGGTCAGAGCGTCTGCCCTCTGGTGGTTGCACATCATAGTGACTGGTTGACTGATCAACTGTCTTCCCCCATAGTGAGCGGTTGAGCAGCCTTAGCATGTCATTAGCATATTGTGCTTTGATTGGTTGAATGGACGACTGAATGACTGGACACTTAGCATATTAGGCTTTTATTATATAGGATATAAGTCATCTCTGCTAAGATTTCAATGGACTCTGAAACCTGACAAAATTTCTATCCTCATTTTCTTTATAAACATACTTGCTTCCACTTATTATATTTAAGAGTTGAGAGTAATTCTTAACTAGCTTCTCACATCACAGCTGCAGAGTATTCCTGAACCTGAGATTTTAACTGCTGCTGTGAGAACAAGTATCTATTACTTTAAAATAAAGAGTGAAAGACAGGACAACCTTAAAAAGATTCATTTGATTTTAAGATAACACAAAGTTGGAGTTCAGACATTTCACTTATAAAAATGAAACCATTTATTTACATAGAAGCACAATTAAAGCCGCTCTGTTTCCAACTCGGAATCACCAATTAGAACAAAATGTATAAAAATAATATATCTCTATTAAAAAATGTAAATGTAATTAATTCAAAACTATTAGAGTACAACTGCCTAATGTGCAAACTGAAGAAACTAGATTACATATCTTCTTCAAGTCTTCACTTCTAACTCCTTTTGTGTTTTGTTTTTAAGAATCGCAGCACTGTCAGTCACTGCTCAAACTTCAGCTACAAAACATAGCAGAAAGTAACTCCTAGATATGGCAGTTTTTGCCATAATAAGCATAAGAACATATTTCCTCTGATATGCATGATAGACATGTTCACTAATGTTCCATTTTACCTACAATATAGTTCCCTACTTAATTTTCCCCCTCTTGACTGGCCAGCGAGATCTAGGATATTAATTCTTCTGTTATTTCTTCTTAATGATAGTTTTCTCTAATCTTTTGATCATTTTTTAAAATGACCTGTTATTTAACTTCAAAGACACACCTTTTCATATATTTTCTCTGACTGCCTTCAATCTCAGGGAGGACTCACCATTGTAAAGTGGCCCAATTAAAAAAAAAGGTTTATTTAAAAGCCATTCTAACTCATATAAGTATTCTTTAAATTTGTATTTTAATAATTTATGAAATATAAGTAAAAACAGTCATGTTAGTAAAAACCCCTTACCCTGTGGCACTATGGACTTTGCATAATGATCTCCCTTTCGGTTCCACTTTGTTTGTCCCGCCCAGTAAGGAGACAAGGGAGAGGACTATGCCAGAAAAGTCAACCCAGGAAGTAACTTCAAAATCTCATGCACTCAAAATGAAAGGCAGAGACTAGAAGATTGAGGAAAACGTGACTAACAATGATAGGGAATATAAACACGTATTAGACAAGACTCCCTTCTACCAAGCTGGTAGTCCCACCCTTAGATCTGTTAAGACCTCATGCTTAAAAGGTCCCACATACTATGCATATAGGTTCACAAAAATATGTACTTCTGTCCCTTGAAATTGTGTGCTCTAATCTGGCCGAGCCCAATCTATAATTCCAAACATTAATTTGTATGACCAACATCACTCAGGGGGGAAGAAAAGCCAACTACATCCAAATGACAAAAGTTTATGGATGGTACTGATATCTACATTGGAGGGTTAAAGTGCTTAAGTTAAGAAAAAAAATCAAATTAATTAACCTGCTAAATATACCCTCTCATGTTGCATAAATGTGTACTAGATTATTGTTTCACAAAATTTTATTTCTCAGTAGTGCCAAGTGTCCATTTTTTTCTTCCTTTATGGGTTTTGTAGTTGGTTGTTCTGAATAATCATTTACTAGAGTGATATTCCTGACTGTTACAGGGAGGCTGAGAACCATTTTCAAATATTAAATGAATCATGTCACTCTTAAATTTGTGTAGGTTAGAAGTAACAAGCATACGCCTAATACTGATTTCTTTCCATTGTCAATTACATGGACATTGAACATTAGAATTGCATTTAAAAAGGTAAATAAAAGTCTCATCCTTATTGATAACTTTAAAAAGTTAAATAAAAGTCTCATCCTTATTGATAAAATGTTGTTAAATGATTTATATTAATCAGTTATGATTTGTATAATGCATTTTGATTTTATTTAAAAATTTAAATACCACAGAAGAAAAATAACTTTAAAATTATATATAAAAAACAATTTTATTTTTTCAACCTTTTTTTTGAGCTTACATTATTGCTGTAAACATACATACAGGTTGAACATGTTATTTTTTAATCTAGTGTTAGAACACAAATTATGTGAGATTCTGATTATAACAAGAAAATCAATTATTTTCCTGAAATTAAAGCAAACTACATATATTTACTAAAAAAAAGATGTACTGATATATTATTTTCAATGTGTTACTTATTGAAACATTGCCACTCTCCCCAGAAAATATCCAGACATGCCAATAATAATTAAGTTCATCTACTGTTAATATTTTAATGCCATTTTTCAGGCATTAAACTAAGCATAAATTTACTTTTAAAAAGTCTTGTCATTATGAAGCTGTTTTCACTTAAGCTAGCAGTGTAAGATCTGTTTTCTTTGACAGCTGTCTTTGTAACTTTTAAATAGTTGGACTTACACTTTGCTGGCCTCTCTGTGCTCCATCTGGGCCTGGGGGTGTCTGGGATGGGCTCAATGGCCATGATGTCATCTGAGGGAGATCTGCAGCACTGTTTCTCGGGTTTAAGACTTGGGGATAGTGCATGAGGGAATCTCTTAGGGACAAACTAGTACATTCTGTTTAGGTGTCAAAAAGACAGAATTTTAGAATCAGAGAGGACTTCGGTGCTCATCTCACACAAACCTTTCACTTCTTGAGTGAGATTATTGTGACTGAGGAAAGTCACATGACTTTCTTAAGTCAGAAACTGGTTCTTATTAAAAAGGCAAAGCTTTCCCTTCAGTGCATCAACTTATACATAGAATCTTTTTTGAGGGTTTATTTAGGAGATGTTTCTTCACCTGCTGTTTGGTTCTCTGAAAAATACTTATCTATAATAATAAAAGTGTAATATGCTAATTAGACCAGACATTCTTCTGGACAACCTTCCTGAGCAAAGCCAGGGCTGCAAGGGAAGCCCGGTCCCAGGTGCCAGAGGGAAGCTGGTGCCGGCAGCCAGGGGAAGGAAGGCCTACTCTTGCACGAATTTCATGCATCGGGCCACTAGTTTAATAATAATAAAAAAGAACAAAATCTTACCATTTGCAACAGCATGGATGGACCTGGAGGGTACTATTTTAAGTGAAATAAATCAGTCAGAGAAAGACAAACACCATATGATTCCACTTAGATGTGGAATCTAAAGAACAATATCAACAACAACGAAACAGAAACAGACTGATGGTTGCCAGAGGAGAGGGGATTGGGGGAGGGGGGAAAAAGATGAAGGGATTAAGAACTACAGATTGGTAGTTAAAAATAGTATGGGAATTAAAGAACATCATAGGAAATATAGTCAATAATATTGTAATAACTATGTATGGTGCCAGGTGGGTACTGGAAATATTAGTGGGCACACTTTGTAAAGTATATGACTGTAATCACTATGCTATACACATGAAACTAATACAAAATAATGTTAAATGTTAAAAAAATACTAATTTAACTATGGAAGATATTAGCTATGTAAGGAGAAAGAGAAGGGAGGGAGAAAGGGAGGGGAAAAAGGAGGGAAGGAGGGAAAGAAAGAAGGAAGGAATAAGGAGAGGAGAGGAGTCAATAAAACAGTAACTTCACTGTTTGGAAGTGTGGCAAGGTCTTGCTGCTTCAGGGAAAAAAGCAAAAAAACAAAAATAACAAAAAGCAAAACAAAACAAAAAACCTCCCCAGGCCTGTCAGTGACATTGAGTCCATGTTCAGAGTTAGAAAAATAATTTAACAGCAGCTTAGATGCTTTGTCTTCATTTCCATTTACATGTTACAATTTTTTTAATACGACACAGAATAAAAAGTGCAACTTCTGAAGCAAATTGAGATCTGTGCAGTCCAGAGCAAATCATGTTACTTATGCATCAACCATCTAAAACTGTACTTTAGAAAATTAGAAGTAACCTACTTTCATTTTAAAAAACATATTTCCTTGCACATTGGGCATTGACAGAATTACTGGAGATATTATGCCTTCTATCTTTCTCACTTCTGCTGTCAAATTGACATGAATTTATTTTCTTAAGTCATCGAAAGGTGAATGTAAATAAACAGAAAACAGCAGCCAAGCCCAGAGTTCTCAGCCTTAAATGCTACTGTTCGCAGCTCTTTTACCCGCCATAATTAGTCATAGCTCAAGAAACAGTCTCTGTCATCCAACTCTGCCCCTCCTTAGGCTTCAATTTCCTTCCCAGTGAACAAAATCAAGCCACAAATGCAAATATGTAAGATACTCATGCTAAACGCTTGCTTAAAATTAGTTGTGCTCTTTTATTTGCTACTAGAGGCCCAGTGCACGAAATTTGTGCACTCAGGGGGAGGGGGCCCTTAGCCCAGCCTGCACCCTCTCGCAGTCCGGGAGCCCTCGGGGGGTGTCCGACTGACGGCTGTGGGGAGCGGGCCTAAGCCATCAGTTGGACATCCTTAGTGCTGCCCGCAGGGGCAGGAGAGACTCCCGCCACTGCCGCTGTCCTTGCCAGCCGTGAGCCCAGCTTCTGGCTGAGCGGAGCGTACTGACCACCAAGGGGCAGCTCCTGCATTGAGGGTCTGCCCCCTAATGGTCAGTGCACATCATAGTGACCTGTCGTTCTGCCATTCGGTCAATTTGCATATTAGCCTTCTATTATATAGGATAACACAGGGTCTCAAGTTATTAGAATGTCTATATAGGATCTTAAATTTCTGGTACACACCTAATTTTCTGGCTTGGGTTCCAGCCATTAGACTCACAAACTCCAACTCCATGCCACATACCTACTCATCACTCCAAAATGAAGCTTCACCCCTCCATACTTTGGCCCATGCCATTTCACCATCCCAAAACATCCTCCTTAGTGAAACATATGGCAAAATCCTTAAGCTTCGGATCATAATTATATATTGTTTGTTTGTTTTCCCTGACTCTTCAGGCTACAAATTCCTTCTTCACCTGTAATTTCCTGATGTTTTATGGGATTCTCGCTTGCAACACTTATGCTGAATTTTTACTCTTTATGGATCTGCCTTCCTGCTAGACCAGTGAGGGTGAACCTATGACATGAGTGTCAGAGGTGACACACGAACTCATTTTTTTGGTTGATTTTTCTTTGTTAAATGGCATTTAAATATATAAAATAAATATCAAACATATAAATCTTTTTTATACAATGGTTGCAAATATCAAAAAATTTCTATATGTGACACGGCACCAGAGTTAAGTTAGGGTTTTTCAAAATGCTGACATGCCGAGCTCAAAAGGTTCGCCATCACTCTGCTAGAATGTGAGTTCTGGAGGGATAGAGAATGATGATATTTACTTATATGTCCAGCAACAATTAGGGCACCTGAGACATGTAGACCCAATAAATGTTCATGAAATTGAATGGACTCTTCCAGGGAGTCGATGGCTCAAAACACCAGGGTGGACATGACTAATATACATCTTTCCTAAGGGCAGAATGTTTTGTCTTATTTTTGGGGGAGACTGTAGAGAATGCTTGAGGGCACTGAAGGTCAGAAAAATAGAAAAGATATTCTATGACACTTCCTCACAATATACACTCCCAGTTTTAGAGCCTAATTATACCATGCAGAGGAGTACATCCTTTTTTGGTTTATTTATTTCAATGTTGATGTAGCACTTGGCCAGCAGAGGGAGAAAATACAATAGGAAATACAAGCAGCAATGTTTTGCTCTCTCCATTACAAATGAGGTGATTTCATTTTTTAAAAAAATTAGGTCAGAATATGTTTGAATTTGATCCAAGAATATGTAGTTGTCCAAATAATCTTTATCAGCTCCCCAAATTTAAGGTCTTACCCTTATTTTTCTTTAGGTTAAAAGAATTCAGCAGTGTATTTTAGTTGAGAGCCAGTAAGCTCTCATCTGAAATTAATGGAAAATTATGCCTTTCAGAGAGAACTGCAATTTCTAGATGCTCATTCTTTCTCTCGTTACACACTAATGAAATGAGCTGGAATATTTAGGCACTAGATATTCTATTGCATGGGTTTGAGGGCACTTAGCAGAGATCTGATGATGGAAGATGAAACTCCTTCTCCCCACAGCAGCAGGCATACATATACAATGAGTAGAGGTGGGCTGGTGTGCGGGGGGTCAGGGGTGGTTGTCTAGAGTGTGTCAGGAATGTGTTTATATATATATATATAATTTTTAACGTACCAAATTAATACCATGTGTGCCTAATGAAAACATAACATATAAAATGCATATTTAAAAATAGGTGAAATGAAGATGATTACTCAACATCAAAACCTGATTGTTCCCTGTACAATATAATTCACAGCTATCATTAGTGTATGTCAAATAAAATTAGATCTTTGAAACAAGACACAAAGTTTTAACACTCATTGCAAACATCTGTGATTTAGGTAATACAGCTTGTAATGAAAACAAACAAAGCTGAGTGAATATTAGCAGCAGTTATAGATAATTTGTGATAAATGTTATGTACCATCCTCCTTCCTGCAATAGTAGAAGGTATGGCACCATTTTCTCCATATTCTCTTTGAATATATATTTAATTGACATGGCTGCTTCTCTTCGCCTCCTTCCTCTGAACCTGCTTCTATTCTTAAATGAATTAGTTCAGTGATTATTATCAACATTCTCCACCCAACTATCCAACTCCTAAATCTGAACTTCATCCAGAGTACCTTCTTTTTCTTTCCTTCCACACCCACACATTCAGGAAGTGCTATATTCTACCAACTTTATATGTTTCCAATGGGTACAGTCCTCATAAATACCATGGTCAGTGATTTAACGTAAACTGCATTCATTCCTCCCCTCCCTTAGTTCACTACCTCATCTTGCTAAAGTCTTGCTTTCCTAGAACTATGTTCCACACTGTATCCAGAGGAATTTTAATATTTTTAAGTTGTGAGATTATTACGGATTTGTATGAAATTATAAGAAATAATACAAAGAAATCCTGTGTACCTTTACTCAAATTCTTTCATTGGTAACTCCCATATACAATATCATAACCAAGATATTGACATTGATACCATACATTTCCATCAACACAAAGCTTCCTCATTACCCTTTTATAGCCACACCTAAGTCCTTCTTCCCTCCCATATCCCAAATCTGTTGTCCATATCTAGAATTTTGTCATTGCAAGAATATTATATAAATTGAAACATATATAAGCTTTTGGAATTAATTTTTAATTAACATAATTCTCTGAGGATTCATCCAGGTTGTTGAGTATATTAGTAAAATGTTCCTGTTGTTGTATTTCATGTGGTATTCCGTGTTATGGATTTGCCATAGTTTGTTTAACCATTCACCTGTTGAAGAACATCTGGGTTGTTTCTTATTATTGGCTTCTTTGAGTAAAACTGTCATAAAAATGTATGTACAGGTTTTTGTATGAACCTAAGGTTTTATTACTCTGAAATAAATGCCCAGGAGTGTAATTGCTTATATAGTAGGTGCTTGTTTCATTTCAAAAAAATATTAATCTTTCCCAGGACAGCAGTAGGTAGCATTTTACATTCCCACCAGCAGTGTCTGGGTGATGCAGATTCTCTGCACCCTCACCAATATTTGGTGGTGTTATTATTTGTTATTTTTTTCAATTTTGATAGATATTTAGTGATATCTTGTGGTTTTAATTTGCATTAAACTTCTAGATCACAAAGATTCCCTCCTGTGTTTTCATGATAACTATGTGGTTTTATGTTTTACATTTAGGTCCATGAATCAGTTTGACTCAATTTTTGTATTATGTGTGAGACTCAGGTCAAGGTTCTTTCTTTTATTACTATTATTATAGTAGTCTGCTTGCTCCAGTACCATTTGTTAAAACTGGTAGCTTTTCTCCATTGAATTGCATGGGAATTTTTGGTGAAAAAACAGTTGTGTATATTTGTATGGCTATTTCTGGGTTATCTAGTCTGTTGCATTGATCTATGCATCTAACCTTTAGCCAATATCGCACAGTTTTTATTATTGTAACTATTTAAAAACTTGGGCTTTTTCTTAAAAAACAGTGGCCATTGATAGGAGTAGAAGGATGATATGGAGTGAGTTGAAAGAATGTGGAAAAGTTTGGTCTTTTGAAAGCATAAGAGACCAAACAATATGACTTGAGGACATTGAAACTGAAGGATGTGAATGTGAAGTCCAGATGGAAGAGTCTATGAAAAGGGCAGCTCAGGGTGAGAGCTAAGCACCATGACAGAGAGTTTAGGGCATGGATGTTCTGTGGGCAGAGGCCATAGGGCTGTCACTTACTTTAATGGCAGGCTTTTTCACCTAGCCCACTGATTTTAAGTAAACATGGACCCTATACTAGAGTGTTCTGTATTAAAAAGCTGCCTTGAGCACAGAACCTTGATCTACAACAAAAGTCCAAACAATCTCTAGTACTCACTTGTGACTAGGCTGATTCTCCAGCCACTGCCTACATATTCCCTATCCGTCCTCTTTCCTACCTTCTTACCTCACCACCTGTTAGACCAGAATCTCAGTAATATTAGTTACCTCACACACACTCACACACACACACACACACACACACACACACACACACACATTCCTTTGTTCCATGTACAAAAATGTTATGTAAGAGATCCTTCTGCTCCCACAGATTGAGTAATTCACCCACTTCTTGCTTGATTTCTCACTTGGAAGAAGGGAACAAATCCAACCACATTCAAAGATACAAATTTCAATCTGGATTCAAAGATAAACATGATGTCCAACATAACATAATTTTAGATATGTACTTACCAAGAAAGTTAAAAGAAAAAGCTCAGCTTTGACTGACAATGGAAATTTAAGCTGGTTGGGCAAGGGTTGGTTGTGACCTCCAAAAATGTAGTCCCATGTATCTGGGACTAAGGCAAAAATGAAAAGATTAATATTTTAGTTATGTACAACCCAATTTTATACTTTTTTCCATTTCCATTGCAACTTGCTACATTATTTTCCTTTTTCTTGTCAACTCACATTTTTACCTAAATGTACTCATAAAGTAAATTTTATATTATCCTCACCAATGAAATTCCAGTAGTTTCTAGCCATCAAATTATAAATGTTCATTACTGTATGACTTAAAATTATTTTCTATGACAGCAGGGACTCCCATATCAAAAATAGTTTGTATATCACACAATGTTCTACCTATACTTTATGACCAGCTGACTGATTAATTATAGACTAAATACTGGTAATTATCACCTCTATATTGTGTATAATTTGTACTAGTGGCTTGCCTTGCCATACAGAAAGTACTTCAGGCAACTTGAAATAAATCATTCTCTGGTTTACACTGTAGAGAAAATATATTGTCACAATATCCAAGTTCAGTCTTTGAAGTTCTTAGATAGATCCTTACTAGAGTGGCCATAAAGTACAGTATTAACTTCATCTTGTTATTGGCTGCCCTAAAGACTGAGTTTGCCACATAACAATGTTACTGTCACTTAATCTAGAATATTATGATTTATGTAATACAGTGGTTATTTATCTTGCATCTATATTTTAATATAAATGGCAGGGTAGAGAGTGGTAGAAAAAGAAAGAGGCAAAGATTCAATACAATATTATATTGGGATAGTGAAATTTAATATGTTAAATTTAACTTCTCTGAGGCAGAAGCAATATGGTCCAACTAACTATTTCAGGATAGTGAATGGGCCATTATAAGGACTAAAAGAAGGCTAAGAGGGTGCAGGTACAGGAGAGAAGGGTATAGTGATACAAACAGAGGCTGGAGATACGTACGTGTCTCAGTTCCTACAAGGACCTGTGGGACATGTTAGAGATTTTGGTCATTGTTCTCAGGAAAAGAGAACTAGACTATCTTTTAACTCAGCCAGAAAACTTAACTATAATACTGCCTGGAGATAATCTAGTTGTTTGCAAATCGGATCTAAATGACCAGTTACTCTTCCTAGTAATATTTTTCATCACCCTTCAAATAAAACCCTTAAAATACTGATGTCTGCCTACATCAGTAATTGTGGCTATACTATATTTATTTTTGAGCTTTTGAATGTACATTAAAATCTGAATTTTAGAAAGTGTCTTGAACATAATGAGAGACCTGTGTTTTAGACCAGCTTGTGCTCATGGACACCATTTGAGAAAAATAGTAAACTATATTTAAAGAACCAGTTGATTTCAACATTCTATTTCTTTTAATCCTCATCACAGGACATGCTTATTGATTTTTATAAAGAGGGGTAGATGAAGAGGGAAAGAGAATGAGAGAAAGAGAATGAGAGAGAGAAACATTGATGTGAGAAAGAATATCAATTGGTTGCCTTCCATATGTGCCCTGACTGGGGATAGAACCCTACCTAGATATAAGCACTCACCTGGAATTGAAACCACAACCATGCCCTGGCATTGTCAATATTGCTCAATAGTTAGCGCATAATAGTTAGAGCATCATCCTCTAAACCAAGGGATCTCGGGTTTAGTTCCTGGTCAAGGGCATGTACTTGGTCCCTAGTCCTAGTAGGGGCACATGTGGCAGCAAGCAATCAATGTGTCTCTCTCCCATTGGTGTTTTTCTTTTTCTCCTATCTCCCTCTCTCTCCCCGCCTCCCCCCCCCTCCTTTCCTCCCTTCCACTTTCTCTAAAAATCAATGGAAAAAATATCCTTGGGTGAGGATTAACCAAAAAAAAGAAAGAAAGAAAAGAAAAGAAAGGAAGAGAAACCACAACCCGTTCAGTATACAGGATGATGCTTCAACTAACTGAGCCACACCGGCTGGGTGTTTCAACATTTCTTTTTTAAAAAAATCATTATTGTTAAAAGTATTACATATGTCCCCTTTTTTCCTCCATTGACCTCTTCTAGTCCACCCTACACTCTCATCCCCAGCCCTTCACCACTCTATTGTCTGTGTCCATGGGTTATTCATATATGCATATAAGTTCTTTGGTTGATCTCTTCCCACCCACCCACCTTCCCCCACCTTCCCTCTGGGATCCCACAGCCTCAACATTTCTTAAGATCCTATTTATTCATAGTATTCTTAAATGTTATTATTTGCTTGTGGGCTAGAAAAAAATGTTCATTTGCTGTGTGGTGTTTTGGTGGGGCCAATGAGGTTTAAACTTTCGGCTGCAATTATCTAGATATGAAGCTAATATTTAGCAAGAAAGCATATTTTCTTCTCTCACTCTCCTTAGCTACATATTTCTCACTCCCAGTGCTTGGCGCCTCTGTGAATCCTTAGTAACAAGTACTTGAGTAAATTGCTATGGGATATACCATGTAACTTTGAGAAGTTTGCGAGTCTAGAATGTTCTTACACACATTTATCCATGTACTTATTAACAGCCACTTTTCAGGGGCCTAATATAGATTCAGTATTTCAAAACACTATAGGTATTGCTTTCACTTCACATAAAGCTAGGTAGATTTTTTATAAATGACTAGTAGGTATTTGGGGAGGATTATAATCAAATAACCACAATACACCAAAAATTGTATCCAAAATCCTCAGAAAGAAAAGAGAAGCTAGAATTTAACTCCATGTAGGTCAGAGTCTCTAAAGGAATGTCCTTAAAGATTCTGCATTGTCTGTTTTTCTGCTTCCAGTGGCATTAGTTCCTACTTGCTATTTCATCCCAGCTTGTATTTCAGTGGGACTCAAATCAGCATAAAGAGATAACAAAGGTGAAATGGTATCACATCTTTTCTTTCTTTCCTTTTGTATAACATGGAGCTATTCTTTAGCCCTTTATCCAATCTGAGAGAGAAAAAAATAGCTCCTAGACATTTCAAAGGTTAGAATTTAAAAGTGACAGATAAATATATTCTCTAGCTCCTGTGACTAGATATTACTCTGTGGGTGATCTCATAAGTCTTTGGGTGGATGGCAGATGCTTAGAAGTATGAAATCAAGCCTGCCTAGAATTTCTGTTCACTTTTTTGTTGTTGTTGTTAAGAAGAGGGTTACCTCCTAGACCCTTTTGGATTGATGTGCCCCCACCCCACCAAAATGTCTCCATAGCCTAAGTGACTCCTGAAAAACAGCAATATGATTCAAAGGGAGCAGGGTCAGGGTCATGTAGAGAAAAATGCACCTCAAACCACACTATTAATACTTAAAGTACTAAAACGTCCTGGTAGATGACAGTATGCAATATGTACCTTCCATCACCAGAAGTTTATTCTTATTCATGCATTCAACATGTCTCTCCTCAAAATGCACATAAGTCTGTCATGTCCCTTGATTCTCACAATTTTTTAAGGTTTCCACAGTCAGACAAGACCGAATCATAAAAGAAGAAGCGTCTGAGGAGAAGTTAAAATTCAGTGGGAATCAGTGCCCCTTATGTAACTTCACAGGGAAATGGAAGCCTGAAATTGATTTTTAAATCTCCTTGGGGACATGGCCTTGAGTGTCTCAGGATAATGTTCCCTGGGAACCTGGGCTAGTATTGTAGCTCAAGAGCTAAACCTTTAAATCCCACAATAAAACACCTCAACTCTGGGGCAGATAAACTAAACTTGAGAGATAGCAGTGTAGCATTACATTCTAACATTCCTGGGAGCAACTGTGAGCTCTCCGTGGTGCTGACTAGGGCTGAGCAGAATGGCCCCAAGGGCTGGATACTGTCTGGGCTTGCTCTCCTGAGGTAAATATCTCTGGGGCTTTGCTCCTGGCTGTTGGTTGGGTTTTGCAGTCTTCTCCACATTGCAGCTGCTAGGGCTGTTAGGCCCAAAATGTTTTCTTCATTTACTTGTCTGGTATCTGGGATGAGATGCTGAGAATAGTTAGGTTTGGTTAGGCATTGTTCCTATCCTTGTGGCCTCTGCATACAGCAAGCTCATGGAATGGTAGTCTCTGAGTAGCCCTCCACAGGGAACCTGGTTCCCCCAGAGTAATTGAACGGCAGCTAGGTAGAAGCTACAGAGCTTTTTTAAAGCTCTTGAAGTATAAGAACATTACTTTCACTGCATTACATTGGTCAAGTAAGTCACCAAGGCCAGCCCAGGTCTGAGGGGGTAGGGGAGGGGATTACAATGGGTAGATGTGCAAAGAATTTGTAGTGTAATATCTCTTAAACTAAAAACACATTCGATATATATCTGTTCTTTGTATATTTTTATGTGCTTTGTAAAAGCCACTATATTTTTCTGTGTTTCTGTGTTTTTCATCTGCAAAGTGCTAGGAATGATTCCTATTTTTTCTACTTACCAGAAATAGTGACACCATACGAAATGTAAAAATATGGCAGTTCATTAAAATAGTCAAATAAATGTTTACATAAAATAATATTTAATACCATTACTTTTGCAGTAAGATAGAAGTAAATTTAACATAACTTTGCCATTTATTCTAAGGCCATAGGCAAGTTAATGAATATCACTGAGCCTTGGTTTCTTCATTTCTAGAATAGGGAAAGATAACAGAGCCAATCTCATAGTATGTAATATTTAACATGCTTAATACAATTCTCATTACACAACATGCATACAGTGCTAGCATATAGCTAGTATATGTTTTTTCTCTCAAATGTGAACTCATAGAGGTGAACCTCTAAAGGAGCTTATAGGATCAACCTCAGATATACTGATAAAGACCAGATACTATTCAATACCTTTGAGGTATTGCTTTTGCAAAGGCAATGTGCTATAATTTTATTTCCACCTCTTTATTTTTTCAATTCCTGCACAATACTCTTCTTGTTACTGAGAACCACCAGTAGGGAGGCTCAATGTAATTAAAAGATTGATCTTCTGGAAACAATGCTTAATAACAGGCATAAAAAACTGAGAGTGATTCTGCATTTTGAAACACTGTCCTCAAGTTAATTTAACCTGAGCTGTTTGTGAATCACCTAGAAAATCTGGGATCAATATGTCCAGGCTGAAATCAATGGATGAAAGAGAAGAGGGGGCAAAGTAGGATTGGCTATTTATTCAGATCAGCAGAGCCTTGTGAGAGAAGCATGTGGTAGAACATCACTTCGTATGTTCCAGATGCTAACAGTTCAGATGTGCAAGGGAGATTTTTTTTAATTTTACATGTTTTCTAAAGGAAAAATCAGTTTTCAATCATATATATTTACTTATGTATGCGTGTGCTTGCAAACATATATGTACATCTACATACTTTTGCCGTGAGTATTCTTGTGATTGAGTGTCGTTCTTGCTCATAAGACAGCAATTCTGGATATTTGGGTGGTAGCATCTGATGTTTCTTACATGAATCCCATCCCTATGAAAGAAATGGTGATGGTTTATAAGGTGCCACTAAGCAATCTTCCTTAAGGGCTTAAAATGATTCTTTGAAAATAATAGAATATGGAGCTACAGTATTGATCCTCCAGTAAAAATAGAAATAAATAAAATAAGTCTTGCTGAATGCTTCTGGTTTGTGATATTTCAAATGTTTACTGTTTAGAACAATGTGCTCTAACAGTTAAATAAAACAACTCAATAGTGATCTGTCACAAGCACAGAATTTAGATCAAGGCATTTTAGGTCTGAATCCTACATTTGAAAATTAATAACTATTGGACCTTGGGCAATCACTCAATTATAAGAAGTTTATTCATATGTAAAAGTGAGGTAATGAGATAATTTATAGGATCATGAGAATTAAAAAATGTAATGTAATTAATGCTTTGAATAGAGTTCAAAACTTTATTAAAATATAATAATTAAAAGAATGTTTACCTCTTCAACATTATAACATAAAATTTTCTGGGCATCTACTAAGAAAGCATTATTCTAAAATTATATGTTTAGAATTAAGAATACTTTAAAGGTTTGAGTTAATAGTTCTTCTGATATAGATGACACTTTTATAACTTCCCAGACAAAGCCATAGCTAAAAGAAGTGTTTGTTCTTTTGCAAGGCAATCTATCTCATAATAAGATGGTTGTGACTTCTTATTTCTGGATTCCTATAGATTCCACTCATTGATTCTAATCACTTCCTGCAAAATAGAATATACTCCATCTTCTACATGACAGCCATTCCAATATCATCATCCTCCCTCCACCCTTGCCTGGATTTTCTTTCTTCTCCATTCTTAACATTCTGGTTTCCCTTGGTCAGTACTCCAACTGTATGGTTGCTAAACATCTTATAATCTTAACTAGAAGCCTGATGCATGAAGATTCGTGCAAGAATGGGCCTTCCTTCCCCTAGCTGCCGGCACCGCCTTCGCTCTGGCTGGAGCCACCTTTCCACCTTCCCATGCTGTCCAGAAGCCCAGAACAGCTGGGGCGGGGCGGAGCGCCTGCGTCCTGCCCCGCCCCATCCACTCGGCGCCTGTGTATGCAAATTAACCCGCCATCTTTGTTGGGTCGGTTTGCATACTCACACCTGATTGGCTGGTGGGCATCGCGAAGGTACGGTTAATTTGCATCTTTCTCTTTTCTTAGTGTAGATACCCTTCTCTTGAACCTCTGCTCTTCTCAAAATGTGATACGGAAATAATCACAGTATTTATATGACCAAATTACAATGGGTTTTATCATTTTCCTTGATTTGAACTTTATTCTCTCTAATGACACTTAAAGGTTTCATTATTTTTTAAAGTATATAATACTTATTTGAATTATATTGAATTGTGATTAACTAAAATCATCAGAATTTTTTCTGAGATAGGTCTCTTTTAACTTGTAACTGTGAAATGTATTATTTGAATGTAAATGTAGGACTTTATATCGATCCAGGAGATTTATTGTATTGGATTTGAATACTGACTAGTTGAGATAAATGCATAACCTTGTTCTCTCACACAATATCCTCTCATACAAAATCACTGGAAAATTTTATACACATTTAGTGAAAATATGTTCACTAGGAAAAATATGAGACCTGTCCCAAAAGATTCCTGCTGAGCAATGCTTCTTAACTGAGAGGTGAATTTGGGGTGGGAGGAGATATTTGGTAATGTCTGGACACAGCTTTGGTTGTCATGACTGAGGTGAGGAGCTAAGGATATCTACTGGTTAGAGATCAGGATATTGATAAACAACTTACAATCACAGGAAATTCTGCTCTAAATAATTATTCTGTCCAAAATGTTAATATTGCGAAGGTTGATAGGCAAAATATATATTGACTGACTAGAATAGTGCATATCAACTTGTCCATTGCCTTTAAGTGGAAATTCACTCAGTGCATCCATCTTACCCAGTAGGTCATGAGAAACTAAGTTGCCTTGCAATCAGGATACAGATATTTTACTCCCTAATGTTACCCTCAGCGAATTTATTGAGCAAGGGAATTAGTTTAAGTTGTAATGCTGTTTATTAATTATTACAACTCCTTCTAAAAACTGGCCACAGAGCATCTATTTTTAAAAAAAATTTTAAAATATTTTTTATTGATTTCAGTGAGGAAGGGAGAAGGTGAGAGAGACAGAAACATCAATGATCAGAGAGAATCATTGATTGGCTGCCTCCTGCATGCCCCCCACTGGGTATTGAGCCCACAACCTGAGCATGTGACCTTAACTGGAATCGAACCTGGGACCCTTCAGTCTGCAGGCCAACGCTCTATCCACTGAGCCAAACCAGCTAGGGCCATCTATTTTTTTTAATAATTCCAATTTTTCTTTTAAGCTCATTACTGTAGACAAAATTTGAAATATTCTTTGAGTATTACTCTTAAAACCAGGGCAAAACTTTCTTTTTTCATTCTCCTAGTATTAGTTATTGTTTTCTAAAAATGTCAAAATAACCAGTATAATTTTGTGTTTACATTAAAATTCTGTGGACTGTATTTAGTCTTGACATGGACAGATACAGTTGTAAAAAAAAGGAAGGGCACCTGTAGATCATTTACTCTTCACTTACGTTGAGCATAATTCTTTGGAGTCTGACTTCAAGAAACTTAAGTATAAGTGTTTTCTGACCTGCTTAGCCTATCTCAGAATTTCCAACAATGCTCTGTTATTTTGTAACATTTTCAGGAAGCCACTACAATAAACTTTTCCTTCCATTATCCAATAAGCTTTCTCAATATCAAAATGCTCTTCAGAGAGGTGATTCCAAGGAGCATTGGACGGGGTATGAGGGGAGTGACTTAGGAAAGAGAAAGAATCCCATTAAGGTTGTATTATAGGTTACTGCTATGGGTGACAGAGGCTCAATACTACAGAATCATCCTGTCGGGGGGCTAAGGAAATTGGGATATTTATCTATCTACTCCTGTCCGTCTTTTGTAAGTGACTGCTAGCGGGTAAATGGGTAGAGGTGATAGCTCTAAAGTACTTCGTGTGGCTTTGCAACCTGACTCGTGCTGTGGTCCAGAGAAAGTTCTCAAGCAAACAATTACAAGTGTGTGCAGTGGGAGCCATTTGGTTATTGTGCTTCAGAATGGTGAATGCTAGGATATATGAATGGGTCATCTGCCGATATGATACCGTGTCTTATCCATCTGTAACTTAGTGCATTTACTTATACTCAATGCATTCAGTTATCTGTTTAGTAAAATTGCTATTGAAATGAACATTACATTCTCCAAGAGGATGTGTTTCCGCTCTCAGAGAAGTATCTTTATTTTCCCTGTGGCTCTGTGATGGTTTTCTCAGGACCTTTAGTCTCTAGCCATCTTGGAATTATTTCCTACCATAACTGCGATAGTCTAGGAACATCTATCCTTTTCTCAGTTCTAGTAGGAAAATTTATCTCAGAGTCTATCACATTCAGTAACTTAGATCCAAAACCCAGATATTAGTCTCCTCAAACATAACCCAGGGCCACTGGGCATGCGGTAGAACGCCTCTGTGGATGGGGTAAAGGTCGTCATGGAAAAGGTTTAAGCTTCTTTACTTCATGTTCCCAGTGATAAATTTGAATTTTACTTAGTCAGGGGATGGGATGGAGGAGGATATCTTTGGTCTGGCTATCTTACCCACATACACTCTATATGGTACAAGATCTCACCCACAGACACACACTTGGCCTGTGTCTGTGTGGATTTCCCTTGCATGTTGGAAAGTGTTCCACAAAGATGCCTCTCACTTCTTTATACCCTTCCCATCTCCCCTTCAGTCCTTTCAACCTCTTTGTTTTTGCTCCTCCTGGGACATGGACATCTTCATGATACCTGGTATGTGTTTTAAAGCATGGCTGTTAGGGGTTTCTGTAGGGGAATGCTTCAAGTTCTTTATATGGGAAAAATGGACGCAGTCATCCAAGTGGTCTTATACTCTAGATATAGTTTTATTTTCTCTGTTTCCTTTTTTTTCTGTTGGTCCTAGGTATGGACAAAAACAACAACAACAAAAAATCAGACGTCATACTGCATGTTACTCTCCTGAAACCAACCCTAACAAGATACCTTACCTGTTCACTTAATTTTAAACCAGTTATGCTAAAGAGTTTCTTTCTTCTTATTGACCTTGAGTCATGTTGAAACTGGACACAATGGGTCCGAGGCCACCTGTCACTACTTGAGCCAAATCAAGCAGAGGCAGGGTTGAATTCTGCTCTCACCCCCTTCACCAGTGGCTGATTATGTACACACCAGGGAGAAGATAGCTACATGCAGCTACAAGTGTAACATAGAAAGTGGAGGGTAGGGTCTGCAGTCCAGCCTTCAGGAGCTCAAAATCTGATAACAGCGTGGCTAATCTATGATGTTACAAACAGCTCCACCAGTTCCTGGGCCCGGAGAATGGTTAGCGTTCCCGAGAAAAATTCTTGGAGAGGGTCAGGTTCCGGGCAAAGCAACCAAATCAAAGCATGTCCTGTCTGTTTTCAAAATGTATTTCTTTTCTGAGTTATGGACCCATTGAGGCATCTTATCTTTTTACAGTCTTGTTTCACCCTCCAGTTTTCCATGGTCTGTAAGAAAACTTCTTATCTATAGTTAATATGGTGAATAATTACTAGACAGCTGTGGCTCTATTCTTATTACATGCTCTTCCCCACTATCAATGTTACAAAAACACCTCCATTACTTTATAAGAAGCTATATTATTTTACCTTCCCTACCCCTCATTCCTGCCTATAAAAGGAAAGTATAGGATATCCATGATTCCTAGGTGGTTTTTAAATGTGAGCAATAGAGAACTCTGAAAACAAACACACAATTACCTGGGCTGTCTCCTCATTTATTCCTATTAGGTCTTATTTATAAAATTGTATTTTTTAGAGTTTCTATTCTGTTTGGAGTTTCTCATTTATCTTTGGCCCTATTTACCTCCAGAGCATCTGGTTACTGGATAACACATTTTCTCTCCATTAAAAAAATATTTTCTCCCAAAGCCCACAGCACATGTCTGCTCTATTACCAAGGTTCTTTTCATTCTCTATTGTAAATTCCACAAAGTTTCCCTTCCCTTCCATCACCACATTAGTACTTTATTGTCTCTTGGTGAAAATTAAGTCCAGAATACTAACTGACTTGGTTGCCTTTCAATATTTGTCCAAATTATCTACTATTGACAAAAATTAAAGTTTTATAGGTAATATAAGTAGCTGGAGTTTTAAGATCTTGCTTGGCTCTGTGCCAATTTTATTCCCCATACTGGTAAAATCTTATCTATTATTTGCCACAAATTTTTCTTCTCTATACTTTTATCATCATCAAAATACTCTCACAATGCTTCAGCATTAATGTTCAAAATCTCTTTATTGGACAAAACTTTTACATAGACATGCTGCTTCTGATAACTTCTGATTTGATTTTTACTTTTTATTGAATTGATTGGGGTGACACTGCTTAAAAAGATTATACAGGTTTCAGGTGCAAATTTATACAACACATCACCTGTACACTGTATTGTGTGTTCACTACCCCAAGTTAAGTCTTTGTCCATCACCAATTATCCCCCTATACCCTCTCCCACCCCCTCCCCAGTCCCTCTGGCAACCACCACACTGTTGTCCTTGTCCATGAGTTTTTTATCTTTTATTTTCTTTTTTGCTCAATCCCTCCACTTCTCCTCATCCAGCCCCTGCTCCCTGACAGCTGTCAGACTGCTCTCTATCTGTGAGTCTCTCTCTCTCGATTGCTTCTTAGTTCATTTTGTTCATTAGATCCCACATATGGTACTTGTCTTTCTCTGACTGACTTATTTCACTCAGCATAATACTCTCCAGGTCTATCTATGTTGTCATAAAAGGTAAAATTTCCTTCTATTTTTATGACTGAGTAGTATCTCATTGTGTAATAACTTTGAATGTAGTCATTTGTTGGGAAAACTGAAGCATGTAGTTAAAATTTTCTAACTGGCTTACTAGTTAATTATAAACATTGATGGAATGCTTTATGGTTTACACAGTACTATCACAAATACAATTTCACTCAATTTTTATATTAACCTTCTATATAGATAATGAAGATGATATGTAGACGATACCAACAATAAACAAAACAGGATGGTTTCAGAGATCATTAAATGGTTTCAGAAATATTACTCAGAAAAAAAATAGATAACTAGCCAGCTCTTAATTATTATTTTATTTTGTTGCTATAAGGACACGAAGAGCATTGTTGTTAATGGAAATCCATGATAATTCAACAAAATTTTTCTAGTGTTATCATGTTACAAAACATTTCTTGGAGTAACTGGCAAATAGCCCAAATTTTCTCTTTTGAGGGTTGCTAACAAAGGGTAGAAGCCAAAATACTCAGAAATAAGTCAGTGGCATGTATGTGGGTCTTAGCTAATAAAAGAGAAGTTAAGGAGAGAATGATGAAGCAAAAGCATGTCAATGTAATTATGCATTTGAGTAATGTGTTAGTGATAATGGTATTTCTTATTACTAGCACATTCCAATCTAATATTCTATTTTATCTTTAGAGTCTTCTTGGGAGGTAGATGCTATTGGGATTTATATCTATCTTCATTTTGTAAATGGTAACAATGAGAACCAAAAAGCTTGAGAAACCAAATGTAAAGTGACTTCTAGCAATAAATCAATATCTCATATATGAGGTCTTGTCTCTCTTGTAACCAGGGGAACTAAATTTAGTACCACAGGTTAGAGAGCTGAAAAAAGATTTTAACTCCTTATTTTGTAGATGAGGAAATCGGGGCTTAAAGTTAAGAAATGACTCACTTGAAATTACACTGCCTGTTAGCAGCAGAGCGGGGACTAAAACCCTGGTCCCCTGGCTCCAGTTCCAATATTCTGTCTCCATAGCCAAGAAATATAGACTCTGCAAATAGAAAACAAAATGTACCCATTAGTGATGCCATCATTACTTCTCCAAACTTGATTTCTTTCCAGCTCTCTGATGTAAAACTTTCAGCTGACCTTGCTATTTATCAGATAAAATCATTGCTTTAAAGTGGGTGGCAAAAGGGCAATGTCTAGCATGTAGTGGTTAGTCAACAGATTTTTTTGTTTAAATGAATGACTCAATTAATACAATTGATTTGGCACTGGTATTTTTACTAATATTTACATATTATTTCTCTACATAGCTAATTTTTATCCAACAATGAAAGAATTCACTTTTCCTCTGAGAAAAAAAAATGTAGAGGTTACCTTGTGTTTAAGGACCATGTTGTAATGGAAACCCATATTTTATTTCTTCTCTGAACATGTAATAATTATATGAGAATGATAACTGAGGGAATATCAGATTTATAATGTCTGTCTCATGCTCATTCTAGGCTTGGGCTCATTGAGTAGAACAGAGAGTGAAGTCACTCACATTAATTACATTTTTATCTCTTGTTACCTTTTAAAAAATATTAGCACCTCTAGCTGAAATTTTCTTTATAGGAAATGTCTTCAACTTATACATGTTACAAACATAGTGCAAATGACTAGTAATGGCCTTTGTGGCAGTCCACAAGAAATGCATTAAATCTTAACCCAAACACACACACACACACACACACACACACACACACACACACTCTACAACTTGATATTTGTTATTATGAAAATGTGGGATGACTCACCCATATAGACTTTTAAAAGGCTTTTATAGCAAGATAAATAGTACTTCATGCAAAGAATATTAGAGGAATTATTCAGTGAGGGACAAAGGAAAGCAATATATTCTTGTCCGGGATCTCTTCAAGGGTGCATGTGACATCAATGAGTGCCAAAAGAGTAATAACCAATGACCAATATGCCTTTTTAGTCTCTTGGTGACTGCTAGCTGTTGGAAAAATTCTTGCTTAAACTAACCAGGGGCCACTTTAACTTGCTTAAACTAACCAGGTATCCTTCTAATTGAATGAATGAGTTTGAACTCAGAGAATTCTCAGAACTAGACATTTAAATCTAGGAGTTACCACCATACCTGGGATATCTAAAGCCTTGGGAGTAGGTGCCATTACCAAGTTACAGAGAAAAGCAAAGGGGCTTTATAGGAACAAGCTCTGTGGATCTCAGATATTTATAGATGTGGATAAGTAACTGAAAAGGAGTAGCAGCCCTGCAGGTATGAAGAATGCCAGACATAGTGTCATCAAATCTAAAGAACAGAGTGCTTCAAGATGAGAAATAGTTCATTTTGTGGGGTGTTAAAAATTTTAAAAATATACAGGGTGGGCAAAAGTAGGTTTAGAGTTGTGAGTATGTGAAATACAGTTTATTCTTATATTATTATCGTGTTATTTTCCCATATTATATCTTTTATGATTGTCAGGCACTGGAATTGTTGATTTTTTTAGCAAACCTAGAAGAGGAAAAATTAATTCACAAGTTTGAGAGAGAAGGGATTAATTCAAATAATAAGATCTGGATCTAATTAACTCAGGGATTCTCAACTCTCTGGAAGCTCATTAAAATTCCCTGGTGAACTTTAAAGACAGCTAATGCCCTGGCCTTACCTGGGGTCTTGGGTAGAATTCAGGGATTTTACGTTTCTAATAGTTAATTTACTAATTTATTAGTTAAATAATATATACATTTATTAATTTATAAAAGCCCTCTTTTGATTCTAATGGACACTAAGGATTAAGATAGATCATAAAAGATACTTTACATAGCCTCTGATTCCATAGAATAATCTCTCCATGTACCTTTAGATTAGACACATAGAATTCCTCTTTGGGTTAGCCAGATAAAAATCAGAGAAAGCCAATAATATAGTATATGTAGTACCAACATAGCTTAAAATAATATTAGGAGAAAGTATTATGGCCTGGCTATTGAACAGTAGTTGAGTATCCACCTATGAACCAGGAGGTCACAGTTTGCTTTCCCGTCAGGGCACATACCTGGGTTGCGGGTTGGATTCCCAGTGTGGGCCATGTAGGAGGCAGTGGATCAATGATTCTCTTTCATCATTGATATTTATATTTATCCTTTTCTCTCTGAAATAAATAAAAACATATTTTTTAAAAATGTTAAGTATCATGTATAGACCTAATAGTGCTATAACCCCTATTCCATAGCCCCTGTTATGGTTAATGTGTCTGTATGCCTTTTCTTCTCATTTGGAAAGTCTTTTTTTCTCTATTTATTCCATGTACATACATCTCGTCACCCCAACTACAATGTGAGTTCACTGAGGGCAACATTTAAGTTTGACACCCCCTTTATTAAGCACCACAAAGCCTAGTTAAATATTGAAACTCAGAAGATATTTGATCAATACGTGACTGCTTTACTGATAGTTTCATGAATCATTTCAACTTCCTTCTGATGGAACTTATCAAGGAGGAAGGAAGTAGACTTCATGGCCAAGTTCAAAGATAATTTCACTAGTTGCTAAAGGAGAAATCTCATCTTCTATTCTTTTAGAGATTTTATATAGATTTATTTTGCCTTCTCACCTCCTCCCAATTCCTAAAATATAATAATACCACAACAGTAACAGAAGCAATAGCAAAAGTTTATCCTCTTAATTCAGATTTGGCTTAAGCCAGAACAGATGGTAAAACTTTTTTAAACCCGGCAGTGCTTGAGTAGCAATAAATGGAACTATGCTGCTGCTGTTGCTTTATACTTGTAAGAGCTGATGCACACTGGATGGTTAATGAGTTCACAGAGTAAAAATCTTGGGCGTTTGTAGTACCTAAATAGTATGTGTATGTGTTGGTTAAACAATGAGGACACTAAGAAATGGTTCAAGGTCACACCAGCACATTTAAAAGAAATAAAAAGTCATCAAACCACATTTGCCCATGAACCCCTCCCCCACCCCACCCGAAGAAGAAGGAATGACTATGGTAAAAAGAAAAAAAGAGACAGACCTTCCTAAATTGCCTAGTCTTACAAACTCACCACGAAGAGCTACTTCTCTGGTGTTTGTCATGAGAAATGAGGCGTCAGAGAGTGATAGCTGTGGCCAACTTTCCAATCAGTGTTTTCTGTTTTTTCTTTATGCTGTTTTATGTTTCTTTCTAACTCCAGCCATAATTAGTGCAATGTCAAAAAACCTCGTCTCATAACCTGAAAACCTCCGGAAAATTGCTGATTATGCAGTTTCCAATTTGAGCTGAGCCAAGAGCCTTTCTGAGTTTCATCTGGAACTTTTCTGCCCTTTGCCACCTAAATAATTTATTTATTTCATTTGATCCTTTTGATTTATTAAAAATGTTGCCACTGGCCTTAGGGCTTCTTGGCAGAGATAAAAAGTGTTGATCCAATAATTAAATTAAATCTGGCACAAGGGCGGGGCATGAATGGGATAAAAGAGAAACTGCTGTCTCTTGGAAAATGTCTGCAAAGGGAGAAAAGTTAAATCTTGCATTTGGATATAATAAGAGGAATCCATGTTCACATCATTTCACAAACATCACTAGAACCTGCTTTGGCTTAAGCTCTGGTAAAATGGAAATGTGTTTCATTAAGATCCAATAAACCTAAACCACAAATAGCAACACAAGAAATGAGGTTTACTAGTAGGTTATCTGCATCCAGGTGAGTGTCAGAGTGTCCCCTGTGCTGGTGACTGTAGAAATAATTCAGACAGTGTTTTCATGAAGATATCTCTCTCTCTCTCTCTCTCTCTCTCTCTCTCTCTTTCTCTCCCCCACCCCATTTCTCTCTCCCACTTTCCCTCTCCCTTCACTTCTCCATTATTCTGGCCACTTGTTTCTTCCTGAATCCTATATAATAAAAGAGAAACATGCAAATTAACCATCACTCCATCACTCCGCTACACCCACCAGGCAATCAGAGCGACTATGCAAATTAACCCAACAAAGATGGAAGTTAATTTGCATACACAGGTGCGGAGTAAAGACTGAAGATGACTGAAAATGGCAGCAGCCACGGAGCTGGAGCAAGCAGGAGGCTTGGGTTGCTCCTGGTGACGGAGGAAGCCAATCTTCCCACCAGCCCTGGACTCCACTCAAGAAGGGGCTGGGAGCCTGGGCTCCACTCAAGGAGTGGCCTCCATTCGAGGAGCTGGAAAAAAAAGAAAAGGAAGGGCTGGGAGCAGCCAGAGTGGAGAAGCCAAGCCTCGCTGCTGTGGCCGGACCAAAGTCCTGTGTCCCAGGTGCCTGAGGAAAACCGGTGCCGGCAGCCAGGGGAAGGAACCCTATTGCGCAAATCTTCGTGCAATGGGCCACTAGCATAATGATAAAATGTTTAAGAATGAGGAGAGCAGCATTCATTGGATTATAGTCTGGTTCATCCAATAAATGTTCACTTGTAGAGCCTGACTCAGGAGGAAATGTGTTCTCTTTGCCTTTTATTTTCCTTATATTCCTCACCTCCCTCCATTTACCAATTCTCTTTCATTCTTTTTATCTCAGTCTCTTCCTATAGCCTTAGTGGCTGAACGATGGGACCGGGCCTCCATTCCCTTTTCATTGCCTGCTTCAAGCCTTGACTGATGCATTCTTAAAGCAAAAATACAACATAATTAAAGGTGGGTGCATCTAATAACACATTCATTCATTCAACAAATATTTATTATGGAACTATTGTGTGCCAGATACTTTTTGGACAGCTGGCATAGGGAGGTGAGTGGGACAGATGCAGTTCCTCTCCTGAAACTTCATTCTAGAGAGCAAGGGACTCCTTAAATGACCCTTGGCTCCTACCTTTTGATTCACAAAAGGATTAGGTCAAGGATGAAAGAAGGTCCAGAAAACAAGCCAAGCTCTTCTAGGAAGAAGGCTGGGCAGTGGGGTGTTCCCGAGAAAGCACTGCAGAAAGGTAGCTGAGGTCATATTGCCTCCCCCTCCAACGCTCCTCCTTTTCTATACAATTATGTTACCCTTCAGAAACCTTTTCCTTTAATCTTTCCTTTTCTTCTTTACAGATAGAAATTCAGGGCATTATCTCCTTTCAACCCAAAGGGGGAAAAAAATCCTTTTCTCCATTGAGTTTCCTGATTGACTGGTTGAGTGCTGAGAATTTGTCCTTAGTTCCATATTTCTCCCTTTAGTGAGTGAGGGAAATCTCTGATGACAATACTAGCCCCAGGGGGTAACACCTTAAATCAACAGGGAGTGCTGTCATCCTGAGATAGTTGTGATCAGCTTGAGTGATTTTGAAGAGGGGCTGGGGGAGCGGAAGCTTCACAACAAGTTGTCTGTTCCTGGGCTTCGTGATTCTTAAGCAATCACAGCTCTGACCTCACACCCAGATGATCATGCTCGCCCTGCCCTTCTGCTGGCTGTGGAGTCAGGCAGGGAGCCAAGCCATCAGCGGCACCGCGGAGATAGTCACGCAGTGTGGGCACAGCAATGTTCTGAACTAACCAAGCAGCAGCAGATACAGAAAATCACTTTGGAAGGCTGGTGTCAGCAGTCAGGGCGCAGTCACTGCTCCATAGGCTATCGGAGTAATATTAGCATGCAGGGCTTGCCTTTCTCTGTGCCAGGGAATGACATTTTCTCATGCCCACACAGGCCCTTGTGGAAAAAAGGGGTATTCTCACTTAACGCAGAGAGCATCACATTCCTGTGCAAATTTTTGGTTGGTGTATTCATTATTTTTAAAGGCTGAATACATGAAAACAAAGAAAGATGAGACTAGAGTGTTTACTAAGATGTGACATGTATGTGGAAGGAGGGAGGTAATCAACATGGGAGAACTGAAAACATGCCCCCCGCCCTCCCACTCCAATGTGGTTGGGAGGTTCAGTGAATAGGACCTTGGTAACAGACCAGGTATGGGGTTCAATCCTTTATTAAAACAGTGGATACAATGCCCCACCAGCGTGGCTCTGCCCCGACCTGCAGGGCATGCTTCGTGGGTACACCGCACCAAATCCTGCAAAGGAATGAGAGGATAGGAGACGCGAAGAAATGGAGGCAAGACAAAGTTCTGATCAAGCCTCAGTTTTATTTTTACAGCGGGTAGAATTTATGTAGTTCTGGAGGAGGGGGGTTGGGCAAGGAGGTAGCCTATCACTAGGAATGTAGCTCTGGAATGTCGCAGCTGTGAGCTTATCAGCGGAGATGTAGCAGCTTTGTGCTTAGGGTGAGGGTATGTTATCTTTAACTCCAGACCAAACTGCAAGGTTGTCTTTTAACTCCAGACCAAACTGCAAGGTTGTCTTGGAGGAGCCAGAAACCTATTATGCTGTAAACTGGAGATGTATGTGTGATTTATAATGGCTCCCAACAGGCTCAGTGGTTGAGCATTGACCTATGAACCAGGAGGTCACGGTTCGATTTCCAGACAGGGCACATGCCCAGGTTGCAGGCTCAATCCCCCATGTGGGATATGCAGGAGGCAGCTAATCAATAATTCTCTGTCATCATTGATGTTTCTATCTCTCTCTTCCTCTCCCTTCCTCTCTAAAATCAATAGAAATATATTTTTTTAAAAAAAGAAATTTCTGTTTTTCCAGTCCCCTACATACTGAATAATGGGAGATGAATTTTAGTCAATTCCCACTTACTAATTTCTCCTTATTCAAATCATTCTGCTTATACATGCCCATTAGCCTGAAAGCTACTGAATAAACTTTAAATCAGGGGCGGGGAACGTCCAGCCCACGGGCTGTACAAGGCCAGGAAAATCATTTGGTCTGGCCCTGCTAAGGCAATCTCAGGTGGAATTCAAATTCAGTAAATCCAGGAGCTTTTTTCATAGCAACATAAATTTATATTAAATGCATTATATTAAGCAAATGATGTTATAAATATCCAAATGGCCCTTGGCAGAAATAAGGTTCCCCCACCCCTGCTTTAAAAGAATTGCATTCTATGTTGAGTAAACCTAGTAATATTCATCCTCTATGTCATTACTACTCACACAGAACAAACATAATTCACTTGAGACACTTCTGGTCACCAAATGTGTGGGGGGTTTTCCCCCACCAAACAATTTTGTGAGACACCAGCTGGGTGTCTACATTTTAACTCAATGCTGGCATTCTTCACCTGGAGATCGTGCCATGCCCCACAGGTTAAATGTTCAGTGCCGCAGGCTGCCCTACTTCAGATGCCAACCCCGGTTACACACAGCTTCTGGTGACTTGGTTACAAGTCAAAGGTTCTTCTTCCCCTATGGGTTAAATTACTTGCTAGAGTAGTTCACAGAACTCAAGGAAATACACTTACCAGTTTATTAAAGGATATGGTAAAGGATGCAGATGAACATCCAAATGAAGAGATACATAGACTGAGGGGTCTGGGAGGTTCTCCAAAGTTTCTGTCCCAGTGGAGTTAGGGCACATCACCCTCCTGGTACATAGATGAGCTCACCAACCTGGGAGCTCTCTGAACCCCATACCAGTGGAATTTTTAATGTAGGCATGATCCATCATTAACTCCGTTCCTAGCCCTTCTCAAGAGAAGGGGGGAGGGAGCCTAACAATTCTAAGCTTCTAATCATGGTTTGGACTTTTTTGTGACCAAACAATTATGTGGCTCTCATCTAGGAGCGATCCAGGAGTCCACCTATTATAAAAAAAGATACACCTATCACCCAGGAAATTACAAGGGTTCCAGGAGCCCTGTGTCAAGAACTGGGTTAAGAACAAAAATTAGAACAAAAGATGCTTCTGATGTTCTTATCACTTAGGAAATTATTAGGGTTTAAGAGACTTGGGCCAGGAACCAGGGGCAGAAATAAATAGATAGATAGATAGATAGATAGATAGATAGATAGATAGATAGATATTTCTATTATCTCACACCAAAGTCTATCTGTCCACCAAAGTCTTTCACTCTAGTTCAGAGGAAAGCTAATAAAAACAATAGGCTGGGTATAATAAATTATTGAAAATAAATATTGAGAACAATTGCTTAAATTAACCCCAAGCATTGAAAAAGCTTTTGTTTTACTTTCTACCACTCAACATATGCAAAGTTAAAGCATGCTTCTCTGATGAGAATGTTCAAGACATTTTAGCATTGCAAAGAAATCAAGCTATGGAAAATAAAGCAGTGCATTAGCCACTAAAATTTAGTAGGGTGAATAAAACTTTATTGTTCATTTTTCCCCTAATTAAACTTTATAGATTTCTTGATGTTAATCAGCACACAAAAGTCTGGAATTTTTACTTCCTGAAACAACAAACTGATTTTTAAGTTATCCAATAGATCTTAGTAGAGAAAAAGTGAATTGGAAATTGTTTTTTAATTATAAAGGTTTCATGGAGAGAGAGAGAGAGAGAGAGAGAGAGAGAGAGAGAGAGAGAGAGAGAGAGAGCTAAATTACAATGGCATAAAACCAGGAATCAATCCAGAATTTTTCTTCTCTAATTTTTTTATTCAGCTAGGAGATAGTTGATCCTTCAGGTAATGATTACTTCATCACCATCAGGGAAATATTGAATATACCATTGTTAGCAATCATTGACTTGTGAGATTCTTTCACCATTCATTAATTCATGGGCTGAAAGGGGTGTGTAACAGAGAGGAGAAGATGAACAAAAAAGCAAAAGAAGATACCAAATTATGAACACTTCTCTTGGTAAACATTTCTACAAGTAAATCTTTAATAGTTTGCAATCTTCAACCTCACCCTTAGTTATGTCTTTCATCCTTCCTCCAGTGTTTGGGGATAGTAATCCATCTTTTCTGTGCTAATGTAGGAACATCTCTTCTTGGTTAGGTGTATTAAGTATTTTATTGTTTTTAATTCTATTGCAAATGATTTTTTTTAACTTATCTCTCTGGTAATTTGTTGTTAGTGTATAGAAACACAGCTGATTTTTGTATGTTGATTTTGCATTCTGCTACCTTACTAAATTTGTTTATTAGTTTTAAGTTTTTTTAGTGGAGTCCTTAGAGTTTTCTATGTATAATATACTGTCATCAGTTAATAGAGGCAGTTTTACTTCTTCCTTTCTGATATGGTTGCTTTTTATTTCTATTTATTGCCTAATTGCTCTGGCTAGGATGAATAAAAGTGGTGAGAATGAGTGGGCCTCCTTATCTTGCTCCTAATCTTAAAGGAAAAGCTTTCAGTTGAGTATGACATTAGCTAAGTTTATATAGACATACATATAGGTTGCTTATATATAGGTCTGTAATAATGCATATGTATTTTAGAAAATTTGGTAAGGGGTTAAGGTTTATGTGTAATGAGATAAATTGTTACATATAAAATAATGGGATATAGTCTCTTGTTTTACCTCTCCCCAGAACATTTAATTTTCAGATATGAGTTTCTGACCTAAATTGAGATGCATTGCAGTATGTATGACACATTTTGTAATACTTTTTATAGTCTTGTCTGTCTGCTCATAACTTTGAATTCACACTCTTTAGCTAGATTCCCAAGCCCTTTACATTGTGCTGCCTTCTTGCCACTCCAGCTTCATCACTGTCCACTCCTGCCTCAACAGGGTGAGCCTGCCTTGCTCTTTCATGCCTCCATGCATGTGTGTGTGACAATCTCTCTGTCTGAATACTTTCCAAATAAGCTCAAACATCATTTCAGCATAATAGCTGCTCTGGCTTCCCCAGTTCTGTGCTCCCATAATACCCTTTGACTCATCTGTCATAGAAGACAATAGGATATTTAAATTGGGGTTAACATCCTATTTCCTACCACTAGTCTATAGTCTTCTTGGCCTAAAGGATTGTCTTTCTTATGGTGATGATATAGTGGGTTTTAAATAAATGTTTACTAATAAGTAAATAAATTAATCTATAATAGTAAAAGAGAATAGATCACTATGGGTTAACGTTTTTAAGGAAACGATTCAAGGACAAAATGGATTTCAAAGATGTAAATGTTAAGAGGAGGAAGTAGCAGAAGTGAAGGCTTAGAAACAGGCAAAAATGATATGGGCTTGAAGAAAAGAAAGTAGGAATTCACAAGAGGAATATGGAAGAAAAAATTGTGAAGTAAAAGTGATTGAGAATTAAAAAATTCATTTTTGCTCTAATGCTATGTGACCCAATTGCATACATCTTTAATATTTAACTTCCAGCTTAGTTGGGAAAGTTTTTGAAGTGGTACATGAAATTCTTCTTGTATACATATCAGATATCAATGAGTCTTTTAGAATGAAATATCCCCCTCCCCTGCTCTCCCACCAAGGATAGCCAAATCCTAATGCACTAGCTTAAGATGAACTTGTTATACTGATATAGTTGATTCATTAAACAAAGAGTAAATAAATCCTTATCCTACTTTGCTTTGGGGGAGGGTCCTGAAGAAGTCTTATATTGACTTAGAAAATCATGTGAACCCCAACTGTCTAAATAAACTTTTTGCGATGAAGGAAACGTCTTACCGATGCCATGTTATACAGTAGCCACCGTCCACATGTGGCTGCTGACATTTGAAAGGTTATTGAGGAATTGGATTTTTTTATCCTATTTCAGTTTAATTAGTTTATACTTTATTTTTTTAAATTGTTTTATTGCTTAAAGTATTACAAAGAGTATTACATATGTCTCCTTTTTTCCCCGCCCTTGACAATCACCTGGCCTCCCTTACCCCCCAGTGTCTTATGTCCATTGGTTATGCTTATATGCATGCATACAAGTCCTTCGGTTGTTAGTTTATACTTTAAATAGCCATCTGAAGCTAGTGTTCGCTACATCAGGCTGCAAGTTCTGGAATATTTGTGAGAAACCTAACGTTGCATCCATGACCCCTACCTCACCAAGCAGTCCACCTCCCATTCTGACACTTTCCTCCAAGACAGCTGCTTGAGCAAACAGATGCCAAAGCTGGAGTGCTGCCCTTTTATTTTGCCAGAGAATCTTTCATGGGAATTAAGGGCAAGCTGGGCCATGAAGATATACTCATTCCCGCCTGCTACACATGAACGGCCAGCAAAGTCTCTGTATAATCAGTCTATCAAGAAAAGTTATAATTAGAACCTTATTTATTTTCCTTCTTGTGGAACGCTGGGTCCCTTTAACCACATTAACACAATCAGTGCTAAAAGGCAAAGGGAAATTAGCTTTGGCATGCACATCATTCTCTTTGCACCCGGGAGATTTTCAACATAAGTCAAAGTAGCATTCTGGATTTGTGTTAAGGATGTTTCTTGTGATCAGACTGCCCTAAATAATACATGAGCCTACACGTACAAATACATTTCATGTCAGCTGCTGCTTAGAGAGCATTGCTAACTGCCCCTGGTAATTCCTTCCAGCCCTCCAGGGGTCTTCTTAGGCAGGTTGTGAAGTTTGCTCAGAAGGGCTCTCACCTAATTTAAAGAGGGAGTCACTCCAAGCATTGGGTGCATAATTTTGTCATTTGCAAGTGGGGTTATCATGCAAAAAGCTAGGGTGGGGTCCATAAATTTGCATTTTAATAAACCCTCTCTTGACTCTGATACAGGTGTCCCTCCACTGTGTTTGAGAAAAGTGTAGTTGGGCTATGAAACTCAATAGAGGACCAGAACACAGATCACAGCACACAGCACACAGCATGGTCATATATGTTACAGACACAGCAAGGCTTTAAGAGACAGATCATTTCAAACAGTTTCTCCAAAGAACATATACACTGTAGAAGAAGGCATTAGAAAGTAGAAACTTTTCGGGAAACTGAACGAGTCCATAGCGTTACAGCCTTTGCAAATGAATAATGGTTGTAGAGCCGCTTTCCCCTCAGCAAGATAGCCCGTTCCCCTGTGGTTAACAACTAGTAACCTCTACATTCGGTTTCTCTTTTCTTCTTAATAAGGTGGAGGTAAAAGCAAGCACTGACCTGAATTAAAACCCCTGCCGTCCTGTGGTTGGAAGCATGTACCTTGTTTTAAAGGCTCTGAGGTTGAGGTAAGCAGCTCAGAACAAAGTGATTTCCAGCTCTCTGTGTTCTTGGTAACATAGCAAGACCTAATTAGATTGGATTACTTGGTGGCGCATTTTGGGGAATATCGCTGGGAATCTGTTCAAGTAAAACCATTCCGAAGTAGCTTGCCTTCCGGTAATGTGGTGCCAGGGCCCAGAGCAGGCAGCCCAAGATATCCGCCAATGGCATATTAATAATGTCAAACTGAAATCACCTAAAAAGCTGCAGGAGCAGGAATTGCTCTCTGACGCTCCTCTGTCCCATAAAAGCAGGAAGTAAATCTCCACTGCTAGAGGACCGAGAGACAACCTTATCACAAGAGTTATAACTCTTTTATAAAATCCAGAGCCGAAAGGTGTGTGTATAAAACAAATCGTTTTACTCCTTTCCTACCCAAGGTCAAACTTTGTTTAGATTCCTCACTAATGAAGACCCTGATCTTGATGCGATTCCTTTCTATTGAGCGCTTTCTTTGTCCTGCCAATTTCTCACACACGCATTGTTTCTTTGTCTGAAAAATGTGAAAAGGGCCTCATTCAATTATTTCTTGGAGCCTCATTTTCTGATCTGAGCATCATATTGTGCTTCTCCTGTGTGCCCATATTAAATTGGTTTCTTTCTCCTGTTAATATAGACTTATATCAATTTTATTATTCTATTATTGGCCCAGCCATAAGAACTAAAGAAGAGTAGATGAGGGGAATTCTCCCCCTCCCAGCAGTTAGTGATAGCAGTGACTACTTCACATCTTTAAGCATAAAAGTAAAGAGCCAACCTACCTGTAAAGAGAGACTTGCTGCCACTCCCTGCATGTGTCATGCTGAAATGGTCCAGGGTAGCGTCCTAGATGGAAGGATACTAAAAGGATGCTTTGACTTGGTTTCAAGGGGCCAGAATCTGACAGATATACTACAAATGCCACATATAAACTCCTACAAGTACACATAATGTTTCAGTGAGAGGAATCCTTTTTCTCCAGTTTAAGTTCCTGGGGTCAATTTCCTCCCCATCCCCTTGCCTCTCTCCTCCCTTGCCTTGTTTAGAAAATGACCATCAAAATTCATGGAAAGTGTTCATATTCATACTCTACATTGGACACTCTCTTAAAAAAACTATTGTGAAATAATTCATAATACCCCCACTTTGTAAAGCAGCAAACTGAGGTTTAGAGCAGTTACTTGACTTGCTCACAGTGAAGCAACTACTACATGGGAAAACATACCAGACCCAGGTATGTGAAACTTCAGATTCCTCATTTTTTATGCCTTGATCTATATTATATTATTTAAAAATTGAACTCATACATATCTTTTGAAGTACTTTGCTAAAAATCAAATGTTCCTGTTTTGTTTATTTATTTTTAATGCCTACCTAGACTATTGCATAGCCCTTTCTCTGGTCTTCTTGCTGGAAATGCTCTTCTACAATTTAATCTGCCAGTGGTTGCCTCCTTTTCCTTCTTACATCACTAAACTGCCATTTCCCATCTATAGGCACTGGACCATGTATCATTCCCACCAGCCATGTGCCAGGATGCCCATTTATGAATAAGCTTAACAGAGGTGTTGGGATTTTGTCAGTGGAATAGGTGAGATGTGCAGAAACAATTCAAATTGTAATAAATTTATCAGATGTTTTATGAAACAGTTATTTCTTTAATATTTATCATGTATTGGGCCCTGTTTTAGGAGATATGAGCTATACTTTTGTTTTTATTGAGGTGGTTATTGAATCCAAGAAGGAACTAGCAGTTAGTCCTAAAAAAACGAATGATAGTAAAATATGAACTATTAAATGGTGGTTCTGAAATCTAGTGGTTTTTTTTAATACAGACATTCATATATAATGAAATTCTAGAAAGAAACACTACAAAACAGAAAATCACTTTAACTATAACTGACTAAGGCCAATTCAAGGTGAATTTATCTTAAGCAAGAGTCACATATTTACATCCACAGCCTTTGTTTTGTCTTCTTGTGTTATTCCATGAAATGCTAATTTTTTAGTGTTTTTAATTTTTAATTTTGTTGTTACATTATTTTTTGGTCATACATATGAATACAAGTGAAAGCATCCTATATAATAAAGAGCTAATATGCAAATTAACCATCACACCCTCACAAGATGACCGCCCCCATGTAGTCAAAGATGGCCACCACAAGATGACCGGCAGGGGAGGGCAATTGGGAGAGACCAGGCCAGCAGGGGAGAGCAATTGGGGGGGACCAGGCCCACAGGGGAGGACAGTTGGGGGCGACCAGGCCCACAGGGGAGGACAGTTGGGGGCAACCGGGCTGGCAGGGGAGGGCAGTTGGGGGCAATTGGACTGGCAGGGGAGCAGATAGGTATCAATCAGGCTGGCAGGGGAGTGGTTAGAGGGTGATCAGGCAGGCAGGCAGAAGTGGTTAGGGGCAATCAGGCAGACAGGCAGGCAAGTGGTTGGGAGCCAGCAGTCCCAGATTGTGAGAGGGTTGTCTGACTGCCAGTTTAGGGGTTCCAGATTGGAGAGCGTGCACCAGGCCTCTAGTAATAATATAATATGCCATGTCATTTCTGCATCTCCAATTTTTTTATTTTTATTTTTTCCATTGTCATTTACTCCTCCTATACCCTCTTCCATCTCCATCTATCCCTCCCCTCCCACAAATCACCACACTGTTGTCCATGTCCATGAGTTCTTTCTCTTTTTTTTCTTTTTTGTTCAATCCCACACCCCAACTCCCCCCACCCACATCAGAGATGCCTATCTGCTCTCTATCTATGAGTCTGTCTCTATTTTAATGAATTGCTGAGTTTGATTTTGAGGTAGTAGCACAGCAGCACAGCAAACAAATTTCCTTCTGCAGTTTTGATAGGGCATATTCATCTGGTATTGCAGGAGGCAAGAATGCCGTGTATTGACATCATTACACTCAGAAAGAGTCTGCAGCTGCTGTGAAATCCTCATTGATTTTCATGCAGGATAACCCTTTGGAGAGTGAGATAAAAATGCCCAAATTGGTGAGGTGAAGCAGTTGTTTATAAAGAAATACTGCCAATGTGATGCTGCCTTCATGCATGCTAAACCTGAGTCTTACGCTGATTTGCTTTTGCTCTCTTGGTTGGTTGTTACCTGTTCATTCTTGTTGGAAATTCTCTTGTGCACCTTTAAAAATAATTTTTAAACTATATTAAACAGACCAAAACTCCTTTTCTCATTATACTGGGTAAGCAGCAAAAGAGAGAATTCAATAATAGTGGCATATTCTATCAAGTATACATTTTTTCCTTCAGAAAATTTTAGATACTGCTATTAAAAGACAACTGTCGTATTGACTTTTCCTAACAAAGTGCCTATATAACTCAATGAGCAGTTTACAAACTAAAACAGAGAGTAGTCACACCTGCTCTTGAACCTCTCAAGTTTCCCTCTTAGGTTTCTTTCTCTTAGTTTACTCCTATTCTTAGTGGACAACCTCGTTCATTTTCATGTCAATGAGCATATGTATGCCCAAGACTTGAGTATACCCAGCCTAAACTTGTCAGACTTCTGTGGATCCTACTGTCTTATTTTGAACATCCCTTTGACAGTTCATCAAACTGGACATATCACCTCCTTTAACCTGTCCCCTTTCTCCATATTCACCTGCACGCGTGGGTTCGCTCAGTGATCTCTATATCAGTGAGTGCTAACACCATCTACTGGAAATTACGTTTTAAAAGGAGTGATTCAGTTGTCTTGAAAGGGTGAGTAAGTGGGGTTTTTTGTTTGTATGTTTTTGTTGTTATTGTTGTGGTTTTCTCTCCTAGAGGGGGAAAGGAAATTAAACATTGTTTTCTTGGTGTGTTTTTTTGGGGGGGAGGGGGGGCAGACAAAATTAAACCTTTCTCCATCTGGGTTAGGATTTAAATTATATATTGAAAACACAGTTATCAACAAAGTGCCATGAGAGGACAGGGAAATCAGGAGGTAATTTCATGTGGGAATAAAAGGAAATAATAAACCCAGGCCTTTGTGGAAGAGAAAGCTTTCCAGGAGGTAGAGATGGAGAGAACACACCCAGGAAAAATAAGGCAGAGCCTGAGGGATTTCAATGTGGTTCTTGTAAAGCAGAACAAAGCTCCCCAGGGGCCAAAGGCTTAAGCAAACACAAGTCATTTTGCAGGATCCCGCTTATTTCCCTACAGATCTTTGATGACACTTAACTGTTTGATTCCACTTGGGGTTGTGAGGATGAGCCCTTTCCCTGGCCTGCCTTTCTATTCTTCTGGATGAATATGTTGCTCCAGGAGAAGCACCCAGAAGTCCCTTTGTGAGCATCTTGGACAATTGTTTTTTCCAATTTTTTTGTGTGGCCTTGGGTTCTTGGTCTTTTATCCAAACCCATCTGGGTTATCCCACCTGAGCTTTACACTTATATGTACATTTAAATGTATTGTATACCAAAGGTCATAAGTTGCATCTTTATTCTGGAGGCATCTATGCTTTGGTAAAAAAAAAAAAAAAAAAAAAGGAACAATAAACAATGAAAAGCAAGACAGCAGAGCCCAGAAATAAGGTATCTAGTAACCAATCAGGATATTGGTGAATGGAAGCCAGAGTCACCATGGACCAGGCCAAGAAGAATCAGTCCATCATAGAGGAGCAGGACTAAGGGTAGTGAAAGGGGGACCCCAGGAATAAAGTAATTGATAGGTTATCTGAGGTATTGAGTGTTTGCTAAAAATATTTTTTGCTGTTTGACGGGTATATTACGGTGTTCAGGAAAAATGTTAAGGACATGGAAATTTAAACAACAAATTAATGTTATTATTTTTTGTAATATATTTTTATTGATTTCAGAGAGGAGAGAGAGATAGAAACATCAATAATAAGAGAATCATTTGGCCACTTCCTGCACACTCTACACCGGAAATTGAGCCCAAAACACGGGCATATGCCCTGACCAAGAATCAAACTGTGACCTCCTGGTTCATAGGTCAACGCTCAACCACTGAGCCACGGCAGCCGGGCTGAATGTTATTTTTAAAGCATTTAAAAATAACATTCAATAACAATTTTTTTGAGGAATAATATCTATACTGTAAACTTGTTCTTTTTGTTTATAGATTTGCATGTGTTGAAAATACATCCAGTCATGTGACCATTATTACAAGATCTAGGATAGTTCTCTCATCCACTAAAGTTTTCTTATTATCCTGATAGTTAATTTCTCTCTTACTCCCAGCTCCTGGAACCCACTGACTTTGTTGTCTCTACAGTTCTGCCTTTTTCCAAATGTTATGTAAATGAATTCATACAGTATGTAGCTTTGCAAGTCTGGCTTTTTTAAAGTTAGTTTAATGCATTGTGATCCAGTCATGTTGTTATATATATAAGTAGTTCTATTTTTTCCTTTTGTTTCTTTTTATTGCTGAGTAATATTTCATTTTATGAGTTTATCACAGTGTGATTACCATTAACCAAATGAAGGGTATTTCATTTTCCCCCACTTTAGGAAATTACAAATAAGGTTTAATGTACTATTAAGTCTTTAAAAAGCAAAAGAAGTTTAAAAAAACCATAATCATGATATATTATTTGGTAAACAATATACAGATACTTTGGATAATGCAAATTCTGTCACTACAGCCAAAGGTTGTCATTTCTTTAAGATAATGGGGTAGGGAAAGAAGAGGTTATTTAAGATAATTTAATCAACTTCCACCAGAAGTCATAGATGATCTCTAAAGTAGATAAATGAAGGAATAAGACTGGAGCACTGATATTTGTAAATATGAAGAAAAATACCAGAAAGATATCATTTAAATGATTTGAAAATTGCTTCCTCTGGAGAACTGAGAAGGTTGGATCAGGAAACCACAAGTTTTTTATAATGTTCCCTTTGTTTCCTTAAAAGCCAATTAACTCCATTTAAATTTCTGGCTATGTGCATCTATTAATTTGTTAGAAATAAAATAATAAATGGTCCTTGAGTTTTTTTCAGTGTGCTTAAAGTAGGTCTTTATATGATCGCATTCCCAAACTTGCTTTCTGTTCCTTGGACCTACCTGTCCCTCTTTACTTCCTTCCCATGTTCTTTAAAAGCCCTCTTCCTTTCTGGTAGAAGAGCTATTGACCTGCCTCTTTCTCAAAATTATTATCTTTTTAAAAAATATTTTTATTGAAGGTATAGGGAGAGAGCTAGAAACATCAATGATGAGAGAGAGTCCATGTGCCCTGACCAGGATTCTAACTCGGCAGCACTTCAGTGCATGGGAGCACCCAACCAACTGAGCCACACCAGTCAGGGTGAATTTTTTTTAATCCTCACCTGAGGACATTTTTTTTTCATTGATTCCTGAAAGAGAAGAAAGGATGGAGAGAGGGAGAGAGAAACAGCAATGTGAGAAACATGGATCAGTTGCCTCAGGCACTCACCCTGACCTGAAATTGATGTGCCCTGACTGGGAGTCAAACCTGCAACCCTTTGGTGTCCAAGGACAATGCTCTAACCATTAAGTAACACCAGCCAGGGCACCTATTCTATATAATAAAAGCCTAATATGCTAAGTACCAGTCGTCAGGTTGGCCATTCAACCAATCAAAGTGTAATATGCTAATGATATACTATGGCCACTCAGCCACTCGCTATGATGTGCACTGACCACCAGGGGGCAGATGCTCCGACAGGTAGGTTAACTTGCTGCTGGGGTCCAGCTGATCGGGACTGAGCCAGATGGGCTGGACATGTCCTGGAGCCCTCCCGTGGTCCCTCCCTGGCTGACCAACCTCCTGCATCCCTCCTCAGCCCCAATCATGCACTGATGGGGTCCCTAGCCCTGGCCTGTGCCCTCTCACAATCTGGGCTGAGGGACCCCCCAGTACATGAATTTCATGTGCTAGACCTCTAGTTTTCTTATAATAGGCTATTTATAGTAGGCAATATAGTCTAAAATATTTTTTTCTTTAGAAAGATCAGAATTTAAAATAGCATTCTTATGTGGTAACTAGAGAGGGATGAAGTTGAAAAAATCTTTAGAGATTATGACATCTAGAGACTGGAAATACATAGAATTTATACCTTTACATCCTCATCCAAGGCCCATAGGTGCTTGCTGTACTTTCTTGTTTTCATAGCATCTTTGCACTGGGAGGTACATCATATACTGCTATGTCTGATCTGATACAATGTCCTCATTTTATTTTGGAGGATTAGGTGATAGGTGGACACAGGATCAAAAACAGACCCACATACTAAATTTATAGGTTTTATCCCTTTGTTTTAAAACAGATATCTACTATCAGCTTGTAAGTAAAATTCTGTTTAAAAATAATTTTGTCCCTATTTTGTCTATATTTTCAGTATACTCTTTTATGAAACCAGGTGGTTAAATGATAGAATTAAATAAGTGAATTAGGAGTGACAGTGGGTAAATTCATGTGGAAGAAACAGGTCCAGGTGAAATATTTCTCACTGGAGTTAAGTGGCAGACAGGTGTAAGGTATTAATAACAGCAAGAATTTAAATAACTGAGTACAAACTGAGAAAATGAAGATAATCTAGAAAGAGGGAAATAGATAAATCAGCAAAAAGAACCCATTAATGTTACAAATTTAGTAATAAAGTGATAATTTATATTCAATATAGAAATGTGGACTAGTAGCATGTTTCTAAGTAGTTTCCTTCACTTATCCCCAATTTACACTGGTAGATCCAAAATTATGCACACTCTTCCCTTATGATAGATGATAAGGGAGTTAACACTACGGTGTCGGGTGAATTTCCCGCCAAAATATAAGATGGCGCGTTAAAATGCCTATATCTTTTGAAGTATGGGTTCGATTGAAATGAAATATTTGGTAATACGCAGTTACAATCGGCCCGAGTTTACACGTTTCCCGCACTCCACCGCAAATCTATATGAACCGAGTTTAAGACGGCTCCCGCGGAGTACGCGCAATTCACGCGAGCTGACTTAACTCGTTTCCCGCAACCCAAGTGTTAAAAGCACATGAACTGGTAAGATCTAAAACCTCTCAGACATCTGATTATGTAAACTTCTCATTTTATTGATCTAATTCTACTAGAATATTCTTGTGAACTGCCTCTTTCTTCTGAACAATAAATATGAGTTTACAGTTAGAGTCAATTCTACTTTTAGGAAAAGCATCTAATTCTTTAATAGAAACACAAACTAAGGTACCATTCTAGGCCAAAGAAATAATGTCAAATTTTTTTAGGGATGAATTTAATTAACCAACATGTACAGCAAAATATTCAAGTATGGTTCTTTAAAGTAAATGATAATCCACAAAACTAGGCAATGTGGCAATCAATCACTACAGTTATATTCAATATCATTTATCTTATAACTCCTCTCCTGTTTTATGGAAATAGACAAGCTGTTAATTAGTGTAAAGAAGTCAGAGAATTTTCTCAGGGGAGCGTTTAAGCAGCATGTTTTAGGAGATTTGGAGTAAGACTTTAGAGTCAGTTACAGCTATGAATCCAATAAAAAGCTGTAGGCTTTTATGTTCTCATTTCCATTTTGTTCTCTCTTGGTAGTATAGATATCAAGCTGTTGCTCTGTTATATTTAAATTTAGGATCCATTTCTTTAAAATGACATGGGAGCCATATATTCCCTTATATAAAGTTCCTATAGGTAATACAAAGGTTATAATTAGTAGAAAGCTCAAGGTACATGCAAATTGTTACAAGTAAGGAACTATTCCTTCTAAAGAAAAAATATTGCAATGGAATGACCTTGTAATTTATTTGTGTCCACTTATCCTCGTTAGGGTTCCCATTAACATCTTTTGGGGGGAGGAAGCAGGGAGCATGGTGACTTTTAGAACAACTGTAGGAAATGGTGCAGCCCCAGATACAAATAGGTCTGGGGTCTCACCTGCAATCTGGTTGGTTGCTCATCAAGGGATCTTGTTCAAAGAGTGACCACTTCCCCTGAGTCTAGCCTGTGTCTCTCGACTATGGTGACCCAAAGTGAGAGAAAATCATTCCTCACAGAAAATTGCCACTGAGTGTGTGGGCAGAGTGCTGGGAGCAAAGAGACAAACTGGAGAATGCAGATAAAACTCCCAGTGCAGAAATCCATTAAGCCTCATTAAGTCTCAGTTTACCAGACCCCTAGGTGGCTGGACTACATTGAAGTTGCCTGGGAATAATATAAACAGAAATTGTAAAGTTTGAAGCTAAATGTCTCCAGGCACAGTTCTGACACATTATTTATTTGTGAATTCTGTGAACACACCATTTTCCCTGTCTCAAACAACACTGACTTTGGGGTTCAGCTAGCTAGGTGCCAATGAAATATTTCAAAAATGGCTTTAAGCTTGTGCTTAGAAAGCCATCTTTGTCAGTTCTGTGACCTGACACAAGAATTGCTTCAGTGAAGCAAGTTCCTGCTCCAGCTTCTTCCTTCAGCCCCACTGTGGAAGGAAAGGCAAATCAAACCTGAACTCACTGATTTCCCCCCGCCCCCAACCCAAACTATATTGTTTTCAAGCTATGGAGCCATGCATAGGATAAGTTATTTACATGCATCTTGAGATGGCTAGAGAGTAGAATGTCACTGTCACATTTTAAGCCTCAGCAGTAAAATGATTTTTAAAATTTCCTAAATGAAAAGCTTGAAAGAAAGTTAAGTGTAAATGTCTGGCAAGGCAGCAGAGCCTTCAAAAGCAGGCTTGTGAACAGTAAGGTTTCCATAGCAACACCTTCTTGTCCAGAATGTTTCTTCTTTTTTTCCTAATTTATCTACCATAAGATATTACTCTTTATTTTGACCTGCAGACCTCAAATGATACTTATGATATGCACAATGGGATTATAATTGAGAAATGCTCTGATTTATTAGTATGCTTTCTTACAGCCTATTTTAGATTATTGCTACTTGCTTATGTTGCATACCCAGAAATATGCTATGGATGTTATTGTATAAAACCTGCATATTAAATAGTTTCTGGTAAACATACTTTTGATAGACAAGAGGAGATAATAAAATTAGATAAGTTTTAAATATACTCCCCTATTTGTTCAGCTATTTTAAACTACTCAACTTTAACTTGGAGCATTTGGTTGAATATAACAGTTTCTTGCCTTTGGATATATGCCTTGTATTTTGCAGAGAAGTTTGAGGTGAGAACCAAAAGATGTCACTTCTTCAGAAACTTATGAAAACATTTTTTGCCAGTTGTGATATGGTATCTTTTGTGGATGGCTCTTGGCACTATACACAGTCTTAACCCACCAGCAAACATGGAGTACCTGTGACAAAGTGCCTCATAGGTGCTAGTGAGGACTCTAAGAAATATTTGCAGGAGCCATGACCTCAGTTAGTAAACCATGTAGTTGGAAGGAGAGAGAAAAATAGGACTAACAACAATAGAGAAGTAAAAAAAAATGTGATTTTAAACAGCTATAGCTAATGTTTATTGTTTACCTATGTCACATATTGTTCTAAGAGCTTTATGTGCACTATATTGATTATTATTATTCCCATTAAGTCACATCAAGTGGCAAAGATCGTATTTTTAAAAAAAATATTTTGTATTGATTTCAAAGAAGAAGGGAGTGGGCGGGGGGAGAGGGAGAGAGAGAGAGAGAGAGAGAGAGAGAGAGAGAGAGAGAGAGAGAAACATCAATGATGAGAGAGAATCATTTGGGAACCAAACCATGACCTCCTGGTTGGTTCATAGTTCAATGCTCAATCACTGAGCCATGACGGCCAGACAACAAAGATAGGATTTGAATTTGTCTCACTGTAAAACTTCCAGTTTTAACCCTAGTTTTCTGCCAGTGATTGTTACAGATGTTCAGAAGTGAGTCCTTTCATTCTCTACCAAGGACAGCAGAGATTTCACAGAAGAGGAGGGTCCAGGGCAAAGACTTGGAGGGTGTGCTCTGGATTTCCATACCTAAAAAATACAAGAAGAGTTTTTGAGAGCTGAGAAGGAAAAGGGAATTGTGACTAAAGACATGGGAGCACAATGCAAAAATTCCCATGTAGAAAAGCTGAATGAGAATGTAGACTGGGGTCAGATGGGGAAGGGACAAGGAGTCTGAAATGTATTCTGTGGACCCAGAGATGTGGGTAACATATTTAATAGTTTGAAGACATGTTGGAAACAAAATTCTAAGAGGCAACAGAGCATACAGAAAATCAGAGTGGAGGTGCTAGAGGCAAGAGTCCATGAGAAGCAAGACAAGAGCTGGAACAGAGAAGGAGGGATGAATGTGAAAATTCATGGTTGCATCCAAAGAGATCATGAAGAAGTAAATAAACTTCCACTAACATTTCATTTAATGATCTATGTAAGATCCTATATAATAAAAGGCCAATATGCAAATAGACCAAATGGTGGAACAACTGAACAACCAATTGCTATGATGTGTGCTGACCACCAAGGGGTGCGCGAGCAGGACATGGTGGGCATTAACCACGGTGGGATGGTGGAGCAGGTGAGTGGTGGCGCCAGACCAAGACGGGGTGCCGGTCACTGTCATCGGGGCAAGCCTCTGGTGGTTACCGAAAATTCTTTGCTCCCACGCGCCACGGTCCCACCTGGCACTTGCACCTGCCTCTAGTGCTGGCCCCGCTCACACCCACTGCCAGCACCAGAGCTACTGCTCGCATCCGCTGCTGGCGCCCGGTGCTGGCCCTGATTGCTCGGCGCCATCAGCAGGTGCTTCTCCAACTCCCCCTGCTCCTGAGGGGTGATTGGGGCTGGCAGCTGCCTCTCACACCTGCTGCCATCGCCAGCCCCAATTGCACCCACAGCTGGTGCTGGAGCTGCCACTCGCACCTGCTGCCAGTGCCCGGTGCCAGTCTTGATCACTCGCTGCTGTCAGCGGGTGTGAGTGGCAGCTGCCAGCCTCAATTGCTCCTGAGCGCTTCTCCACCTCCCCCTGCTCCTGAGGGGTGATCGAGGCAGCAGGGGCTGCTCATACCCGCTGACAACGCTGGCCCTGCTTGCACCTGCTGCTGGCACCAGCCCCAATTGCTGTGCCCAGTGAGAGCGGGGCAGGCGCCCTCAGCATGTGGGAGCAGTGGTGGCGGAAGCAGGACTGCCAGCAGACAGGGCATCAGGGCAGCAGTGGGAGGGGCTGGGCGGAGGCTCAGAGGATAGGCCGAGACCCACCCCTGTGCCCACCACAGCCTTGTGGCCCACAGTTTCTTTCAAGGTGCACGAATTCATGCACTGGGCCCCTGGTATGTAATAAAACTAGTGGGATCTTATTAATTGAGCTGAGTGAAGGGAAAGGGTAAGTAGAAGGCTATTCTTAAAAAAGGCATAAATTAGACAGTGATGTACAATAACATGCATTAATTTCAATGATATATATGACATGGAACAGATCCTTGCCTGACCAGGTCCTCAGGTCACTTGTTTGAATGACTAGATAAGAAAAAAAATGTAAATTGCTACTTCTCTAATGCATTAAAATACTTGAAGATGTCTTATCTCAATATGATCCTTACTCATATTAAACAATTCACCTTCACTTTGAAGAAATGTTAATGAATTCAAGGTAAATTTTAGCCAAGCTCTACCTTACGTCATCTTCTGCCATTCAGTAATTATTATGCTTTGTATATTTTTTTATTTTAAATCTTTATTTTGAAAGTATTATATATGTTCCCTTTTTCCTCTATTGATCTCTTTTCACTCTCCTCCACACCCCCCCCCCCATCCCCAGGCCTTCACCACCCTATTGTCTGTGTCCATGGATTATGCATATATGCATACAAGTTCTTTGGTTGAGCTCTTCCCACCTACCTACCCGCCCCTCCTTCCCTCTGAGATTCCACTCTGTCCCATGCTTGTGTGTCTCTGGATCTATTTTGTTCATCAGTTTATTTTGTTTATTAGATTCCACGCGTAAGTGAGATTATGTAATACTTGTCTTTCTCTGACTGGCTTATTTTGCTTAGCATAATAATCTCCAGGTCCCTCCACGCTGTCACAAAGAGTAAGAGATTCTTCTTTTTGACTACTGCATAGTATTCCATGGTGTAAATGTGCCACAACTTTTTATATCCACTCATCTACTGATGGGCACTTGGGCTGTTTCCAGATGTTAGCTATTGTAAATTGCACTGCTATGAACATAGGGGTGCATGCATTCTTTCTGATTGGTGTTTTGGATCTCTTAGGACATATTCCTAGAAGTGGTATCACTGGGTCAAATTGCAGATTCATATTTAATTTTTTGAGGAAACTCCATACTGTTTTCCATAATGGCTGCACCAGTCTGCATTCCCACCAGCAGTACTAGGGTTCCCTTTGCTCCACATCATTGCCAGCACTTGTCATTTTTGATTTATTGACGGTAGCCATTCTGACAGGTGTGAGGTGATACCTCATTGTCATTTTAACTTGCATCAGTGACTTTGGGTTTTTTTCATATGTCTCTTGGCCATCTGTATGTCCTCTTTGGATAAATGTCTATTTGGGTTCTTTGCTCATTTTATAATTGGATGGTTTGACTTCCTTTTCTTAAGTTGTATGAGTCCCTTATATATTTTGGATATTAAACCTTTATCAGATGTATCATTGCCAAATATGTTGGCCCATACAGTGGGCTCCCTTTTTTAAATGTATGATAGAAACAAGGTCTGAATTATCCTTATTTACTCGTCTGATGGAAAATTATTATTTTAAGAGAATTCTGGAGCTCATTCAACTTCTTAAAGTGGTTCCTGGCTTAAATTGTGTAGAGACACTAAGATTCACTTCCTATTAAAGACAGTCTTTTATATGAATGAAACAGGTTATTCTCTAATGAGATGGAGACTGGATTCACCTTTTTAAAAGGTGAAAACACTAGTATGGTTAATACAGGCATATTGTTGACACTTTCATGGGAATTTGAAAGAGAAGATTTACTTTTGCCTCAGGCCAACAGGCTGATAGAAATTCTTGGTTGTGTTGGGTCAGTAAACATAAGGAATGGGAGGATAACTTGAAAGAAATTTAGTAGATTAATGTGCTCAGTGAGGTGGTGTGTGAATGACCTTGAACTTATTTTGTTGGAGGGGGAGTTGGTGGGAGGAAGCCTTTCCCCAACGAAGAGAAATAAGCAAACATCTATTATCCTTTAGAGAAGAAGAAAGCTGTCAAACTAAAGAATTATGTCAGTTCTTAGAGATATGGCCAGTGTGATTTGCAATTAATCGAAAAGAAGAAATTACAATGAGAGCATCTGTTATTTATGCTTAAAAAGAAAAACCTCTTCTTGTGAGAAGTTTTGACATTGTTTTAAAAGTCCATTTGCCTTATCCAGAAGGCTATTCAGATATGATTGCCACATTGTAGGGCTCTGCAGAGAGGCATAAAAGCTCAAAGGTGAGCTTGTCAACCCTGTAAGTCAGGATGAAAATGTGTTTTAATTCTTGGCTACACTAGTTAGACAGAGTGCCTCGGAGGGAAAGCGAGATTGCTTTGACAGGTTCAGAAATGTTGCTTCAACTTGGGGAGTTATATGCTTCAAAGAAAGCTGGGTGCCTTATACAACAGCAAACCCTGTGAACTCAGGCAGGATTCTATGTCAGTTACTTGCTGATACTTATTCTACTTCCTATACCAATAAGGTATGTGTGTAAGCAATTAAAAAAAAAAGCCTCCAATTATAATCTCTCTCTCTATATATAAAAGCCTAAGCGACAGAACCACCAGTTGACTGGTCGCTATGACATACACTGACCACCAGGGACAGATGCTCCATGCAGGAGCTGCCCCCTGGTGGTCAGTGTGCTCCCACAGTGGGGGCACTGCTCAGCTGACCCACAGGCACAGACGCTGGGCTCACAGATGGCGAGTGCAGTGGCAGCGGCATGAGCCTCTCCCACCTCTGAGGCAGCGCTACCAATCTGCAGCGGCGGCAGGCGCAGCGGGACTGGGATGTGCAGGAGCAGCAAGCTGCCTGGCCCAGGCTTGGACTCCTCCCCGGCCGCCTGCTGCTTCACACTGTACTACATCCCTTGGGGGATGTCAGGCCCAAACCTGCAGTCCGACATCCCTTGAGGGGTCCTGGATTGCGAGAGGTCACAGGCCAGGCTGAGGGACCCCACCAGTGCACAAATCCATGCACTGGGCCTCTAGTGTCTTAAATAAATAAGGATTCTAGTTTTTCTCTTATACCAACTCCAAAGATATGAGTTCCAGATCTGGTGTAACTGCTCTTTATATCTTCCTGCTCCGGCATCCTTAGTTTGTGGATTTCACCTTCATGATCACAAGAGAGCTGCTGAATCTCTAGGCATTGCATTGTTACTCTGGGCAGGAAGAGGGAGGGCAAAGTAACAAAGAGAGGGCTGATTCTCTCTGTTGTAAAAATCGGTACTGGAAACGTGATCCAGAAGACTTCCACTTACATCTAATTAGCCAGAACTGGGTCACAAGGGAATCCCTATGTTTGTGAGAAATCAACCAAGTAAATTTTTAAATTAAAATTTATATTTTCTTAAAAAATGATTACCACATTACAAAATCATAGTATTGCAGGTAAGGAAGGAGAAGAGAATGGATATTGGGTGTCCAGAACGTGTGTTTCGTTACTGCATCATTCCAGTTTCTTACTTATAGTTTGGCTGCATTGTTACTCATTTTTCCTGCTTATCTTCAGAGTATGGTAATCAATCTCACGTCACACAAAACAAAGATTGAAGAAACTCTATTGCCAACATGCATAACAAAAAGATACAACACCACAGAGACTTATAAAAAAAAAAGGCTGATAAGAATTGTCTAACTCTAAGAGATCTTTGTAAAAGGTTCTGTGCAGAAGCAGTTTTTCAGTGGACAGAGGCTTTCCAGAGCTAAGATGCAGGCAGGAACTAGGGTGAAACATGAAAAATGATTCAGTGCACAGGTAATAGAAACAGTGAACTACTCTAATATATTTAGCCAAAAGCTAGAGGTGAGAGTCACTGACCTAAAAACAAGGATTACCCAGGAGGTAAAAGAAGAGTGATGAGTAGAAGCACTGTAGAAATGAAGTGAAATGGTCAGGAAGAAGGGTTATTTCCTCCAGAACTCTGCCTACGGATGAAAAAGAAAAAGAACAGGAGAAATATTAAATATTAAATATTAAAGCATAGACTATCAATACATGCAAAAATGACCTCATATGTCTAAAGTGAAAATATCTTTATATTTCTATAGGGGTTTGTGGAATTACTTTTCATTGAAATGACATCAGGGTTTGAGTACTGCCTGTAACAAGCAGCAAGCAATGATAAGCGTCTATGAAAAGTGTGCTGGTTCTTTCTGCAGACCTTTAATGGGAAACACATCGTGTCAGGCAGGAGATTTTGATTTTTTGTTTTTAATCTTGATGTGTAAGTTCTACAAGCAGGCTTCTGCTCTGGTCTGGATTTGAATCTTAGAGCCATAATTAAAGTTTCTTGGATATGTTTCTATACCTGGAAAATTTCCCCTAAGATTATTTAGAGATGAACAGAGGACAAAGGTGAAGGACAGTGACTCCTGGAATTTTTTTTTCTGCCTCCTCTCTAGCTCTTTGAATATATGCATAATAAAACAAGATACAAGAAGGAGAAAGGGAAGAGCAAATGATCTTTCCCACCACATTTATTTGGCTTCTTGAGTTTGATGACTGGCAAAAAATTAGTTCTCTCCCACTCACTCCCATCAGTGATCTTTTGAATCAATAATTTTATGGAGCTTCTAGAAAGATGAGTTGGTGAGGTACTTCTCTCAGCATTAAGAGGGAAATGACCAATAAAACTCCCCAGTGAAGAAAACTAGAATGGAAAATACAGTCCCAGGCACTCAGACTTTAGAACTCAGTTTGCAAACTCTACATCTATTGAGGGTTTTATTTCTCCATCTTTTCATGGGGCCTATCACCCATCCTTTATTTTCCAGGTTCCTTTGTTCTAAGATGACTGTCCTGTCACTAAAAAGAGAGAGATTTAAAAAAGAAGAAGAAAAGGAAGGAAGGAAGGAAGGAAGGAAGGAAGGAAGGAAGGAAGGAAGGAAAGAAAGAAAAGAAAGGGGGGTGATGAAGAGAGGGAGAGAAAGAGAGTAATAGAAAGTACTAGTATATCCACCAACCTCACGGCTACCCAAACCACAGACCAATTTCAGGGACACATTTGTCTTTAAACACACTGTATTGTCACCAAACATAAGCTGGTACTCAGTTGGCAGTCCTGGGGAGATTTGCTTATGATTGCACTGGAAAAGATAGCTGATGTCCAGGACACTAAAACAGTAAAATGTACTTACTTTTTGACACATTTTTTTCTTCAGGCCCTTGACTGACTCCCATCATCAGAGGGGAGAAAAATCAAACAGCATTATCATTTCATTTGAATTTAAGGAACAAGAAAGAGATGTCTTTATTTTTTCTTTTCCTTTTTATTCTTTTTATCAAGTAGACAAGTACACTCAAAAGTAAGAGAAATGGAGTCTGCAAAAGGCTCCAATACTGCAATCTGTGCTAAATTACAGATGATTGGCCTCTCAGAAACCACTGTGATTGAAATTGCACATGCAAGCCCACCCACAAAATAACATAATATCCTTCTACTATCCTGTAAAACTGTATATCAGTTTTCCCTAAAATTAGTGACACCCAAAGTGTAAAGGGCCATATTTTGCCATTAATAAGGATTCACAGAGTTTTAATAGCAAATCAAGGTAATAAAATTAATTCATAGCTTTAATGGATATTTTAAAAATGATATAATTTATGATTAGATTGAAAGTGCTAGATATTGTGCCCATAGCAGGCAGGAAGATAGAAGCATCGCTCGAAACAATTCCTTCCCAGAGGAATTTTTTTTAATAGTCTAATAGTCTAGGAAATTCAGAGAGGTTATGTTGACTAGATAATGACTAGAATTTTCTTTGTGACTAGAAAACATCTGCAGTTTTACCAATTCTTTTTTTTATGATTTGGTTTATGTCTCCTTATTTTCTATAGAACAATTATTGACTCATTGACTAATCAATTTAGCTAGTAGCTAATTTATAATTTTCATAACTAATTTGATTGTGTTGCTTTATTAGGACAGCAGAGTTCAGGTTTAAGATTCTGATTGAGTGCATGTTGGTCTTTCTTCCTCTTGAGAACCAACAGAAGAAAACCGCTAAGAAAGTATCACCCCAAAATAATGAAGGCAGTAACAGTGATGAAATAGCAAAGAATTTCAGTAGATGAGAGATTTTAACAAATATTTCAAATATGGAAATTGAATGAAAACTTGTGGAATGATGAAACAGAGCAACAGAATCTTTACTAGTAGCCTAGATTATTCATGGAGCAGATAAGAAAGCTAATTTCTCCTCTAATCCTAGACCTCATAGAGCCCTGGGCTCAGTTAGTGTGCAGAACAAAGACCCAGTTTGAAAGGGGAACTGAAAGGAGAGGCAACTATTGCTGAAATTCAATTCAGAAAAAGAAATAAAATATAATGACGCAAATTGCTAACATTTTGGAAAATTATATCTAAGAAATATTCCCAAAGAGCATAGAGATGGGAAATATAAGATTAAAGGTACATCTTAATTTTAAAAAGTTACCAACTCCCCCCCCCCTAAAAAAAAGAATATAGATAAGAGACATAGAGAATCAGCTCAGGATATCAAGCATCTTTCAAATTAGAATTCCACAAAGAGAAAGCAGAGAAACTGCAAAGAGGAAATTATCAAACAAAACAAAACAAAACATCTCCCCAAATTAACGAGAGATGTCAGTATTTAAGTTAAAGGATGCATTGAATACTGAGAAGATTGAAATAAGGAAGACCAATATCTAAGAAATAATGAAGACATGTTGTAAATGCCCGGGAAAAGAGACCTTTAGGAAAAAGTTTCCAAAGGAGAAAAAAACAAATACGTTAAAAAACTACTAGGTTGCTAACCAAGGGAAAAAATCAGAATGGCATCAGATTTTACTTCATGCCCTTTAGTTGCTGAAAGACAGATCAAGTTAAATGTTTGAAGGGAGATTTAATTTTGATTAAGAACTCTAGTCAATCATCTTATCAATAGGACTTGGGGAGAAAACAAAATAATTTCTACTTGTACTTTTATTTTTACTTCCAATGAACCTTTTATGCTGTCATTTCTTGATGATTAACTCCAGGAAAATGAAGAAGAAAAATTAAAAAGCAGGTAGACATGGGCTATAATAAATGGTAAGAAGAGTCCAAGATCCAAATAATAGGAAATATCAGCTAAACATAATAGAAAAGGAAATCAGTGGTCGTTAAGAAGCCTATCTTCTACACAAAGACTTGACAATAGGCTAAAATATATTATCAATGGCTTATCTTTCTTCTCTCCCAAAGAAATAAAGGCCATGTGTTATTTCAAGAAATATCAAATGAGATATAGAATAAAATAATTGTCTCAATATAAAGCACATTCAAGCATGACATGATTTTAAGCAATTGATGGAGCATAATAAAGGAAATCCCATGTAATATTTAGTTTGAGGAGCAATGGGTTAAAACATTGAGCCCATGGAGAAAGAACAGTTACCATAGACCTCTATTTGGCTCTACAATGAACAACATTCAGATAATCATAATAATGTATATACTACTTATGGTCTATAAACTATTAAAAACAATGTATAGATAACCCTCGGGTGATTTTATTGATGTTGCAGAATAGAATGCAAATAGTACTATGAGATGTCGAAATAAAGATTAATTTTCTAGTGCCAGAGAGGGAAGTTAGAGCACAAATTTTTGTACAAACTCAGACCCACAGGGTATGATAAGAATAAAAGCAAGTTTAGTGCCATCTTTCCCTGCAAGCCACAGTGGGGAAGAACAAAGGCAGCTTCCCAGACAAAGAGGGTTATTCGGTTATAGTTTCTCATCATTCCAGGAGGTAGAGTAATGCCCAAGCTGGAGACAGGGTGGAGTGGGATTTTTCCAGACAGCCGTAGTGATCAAAACACGTGTCCTCTCACAACTTCAGAATAAGAACAAGAATATGCCAAGTACTTGTCCCTGCCTCAAGCTATCCTGAAGGGAGGACCCTTCTTAGTTGGGTGGAATAAAGAACTCTTTTAAAGTAACTGAGGATGGCCAGATGCTTGCATGCTAATCAGCTGTGAGCTGTGGTCAGACGAAAATGGGTTAGGTTAGGTTTACAACTGAGTCTCCTACAGACAACAACTGTTTGGCGTTTTGAGAGCAGATCTCTAGGAGCCATTCCCACACTTATATTCCCAGTACTAGTGTCTGAATTGAGTCTGAGCTGTGTCAACTAATAAATCCTACTTTCTAAGGCTTCTGGGCCTTAGGAGATAGCTTAATGACCACAGAAAGGAAGACTTATAAAGTTCCCTTTCCACCCCTCTTGTTGGACCCTAAATTCTGGAAAAGATAATTACTCCAGGGAGCCCAACCAAAATATCTTGACAATATAAAAATAAAGGTATCGATCACAGAAGTTGCAATGTGTAGGCAGGGCAGACAGTGGAGGTAGAAAGACCGAAACAATCTTATAAAGTGGCAGTCAAGAAAAATTATCAAACACCAGCGGATCATGAAACAGAGGTTTGAGTGTATTATTTTGAGCTTCATAAATAATTAACAGACAAACTAAAAATACTGATAAAACTATCAAACTTAGGAAGTGGGTGTACAAGTAGAGGTGGTTTTAGTGCACATGCTGTCATCGCAGCAATTCAATAAATAACATCAGAATTAATGCATTCATTACATGGCTTCTAAGCATCTCAGTTTGAGATGGGCGGACATTCACCAGGAGAAATAAAATGTTGACTTCAGCAGAGGGACTGGGGATGGAAGTGGTGGGCAGGGGTCTGTTGCTTTTTTTTAAAGCTTATTTGTGTTATTTTCTTTTTCATCACGAGGATGCATTACTTTAATAAAAAAAAGGCATATGTTTAGAAAAGGCAGGAAACGAATTGGGCAAGTTGTTTGAAAAAAATGACTAAAGCAACAGTGTTTGTTTATTTATTTAACTTATGTCCTGAAGCCAACATATCATCTCCGTACCTCCTTTTCTTCTTCTCCTACCATATTTCCACGTCTACCTCTATTCTCCCTCGCTCGACTCACATGCTCTGAAATTCTTTGTGCTACTTCACTAAGCGTGTAATAGTCACTGACATGCCTACTGAATCAATCTTGTATTTAATATATTATTTTAATGTATTCCATACTGCACAAGGTGATTGACAGGCTAGCTCAATTGTTACTGTTATTTTTGGATAAGAAAACTGATACTCCTTGTCAAGTTTTTTTTTCAAGGGAGAGGCTGAACATTTAAGTTATTGCTATCAGTGGAAAGATCATAGGAAAATTAAAAAAAAATTGAGGGGAAAGATGGGTACTAGTTCCCAGAGAATGGGTGATTCAACAGAAACAATTACTTTCTTGTGAAGGCTCAGAGCCTCCAAAGACAAACCAGGCTATTTTCAGCAAAGAAAGAATAACCTTGAAATTTGTCGATAAAGTTCTCATGTTCCCAGTTTGCCTCTAGAAAACTATCATTTCATCCTAACTTTTGGCTTTTGATGTTTTAGTACATAGTAGATGTGTCAAATAACCTTTAGTACTGCCCTGACTTTTATTGGGGGCACTTTTCTGCAGCATCTCTTCATTTATTTAAGAATGTTCCCTGTTGCATTGCCACTTCTGGTCTTTGATGATTCTCTTTATTCTGTCTTGGGTCCTGGATCTTCTAATTCTCTAGCTCTTCCAAGTCATCATACTTCTGCGAAGAGCCCAATATTCAAGTCACTAAAATGCTGGCATCCTTGAGTAGAGATTTACAGAATGATGGCTCTTTCCCTGAACTTGGCTTATGCACTGCTCCAGATTAGTGTGGCCCTGTCAATCTCTCTGGCTTTGGCTACTCGCCCTGCTTCCTCCCCTGAGTAGCCCCAGTGACTGCATAGGCCGTTACCATGCTCACAAAGCATGGCCACCACCTCTGATCTCACAGCTTCTAACACTCCTCATTGTCTTCTGGTGGCAAGGGCTAGGTTTCAGCAAAGGCTCCAGTGCAGTCTCTGAGGTGGAAGCCAAAGCAGTGTTGTGGTCCAACCAGTGAAGCCCAAGGATCTTTCTGCTTTCTCAGCGGCTGCCTGGAGAAGCCAAGTAAAACAGCCTGGGATTGTAGGAGAGGAATGCCTTATAAGTAAAATTTGACCAAAGAAAATATGTAGAATCTAATGAACAAAATAAACTGACAAACAAAATAGAAGCAGAGGCCTGGATGTATGGAACAGGTTGTCAGAGGAGAGGGGCTGAATAAAGGAAGGTGAAGGGATTAGCAGAACATTATATGCAGAGCCCATGGACACAGACAATAGTGAGGTGAGGGCCAAGGGATGGGGGCACGGGGGCTGGATGGAAGTGGGCAAAGGAGGGAACATCTGCAATAGTGTCAACAATACACATTTAATTAAAAAATAAATAAAAACCCAACTCTATCCCTGAAAAAAAAAAGAAGGAAGGAAGGAAGGAAGGGAGGGAGGGAGGGAGGGAGGGAGGGAGGGAGGGAGGAAGGAAGGAAGGAAGGAAGGAAGGAAGGAAGGAAGGAAGGAAGGAAGGAAGGAAGGAAGGAAGGAACCTAGGAGGCAGTTGACATAAATCCAGGGAATGAGTGATGAGTAACCAGGTTTATTTCCTTGTAAAGCTGTTGCTGACTTGGTAACACATTCCCTTCTATTTGTTTTCGTTTCTTTCCTGCTTTATTCCTTTTATCTTTTAATCTTGAGAGATATTCTCAATTCCCTGGGATGTTGCTCCCCCAATACAACATTCACATGCAAACTTCATTTCAGGCTCTGTTTTCTAAAAACCTGGGCAATGCATGTGGCACCTCTATCTGGGAAAAATTTCTCAGGATAGGATTTGCAGTTGGATTGCCCACCTGACTGAAAGTAGCAAATAGCAGTGCCCGCATTGCTGGTGGAAAGAGATAGTAATAACGCTTGATTGTACAGAGTTGTTAAAGCTTTCACCCATGGTTAGTTGGGTTGAGGGGCTAGTGGAAGGCAGAGCATTGAAGGATCAAGTGTTTAATGCACTTGACCAATGTGGGAGCAATGATAATTATATGACTGTGGTTGGGATGGCTGCTTATAATAGCATTGGGGAACAAATTAAAGCATACTTTGAAAGCCAGAGTTCTCAAATGCAGCTCCAAAGAAGATTCTTATTCCTTGATGCACAGGGCATTCTAAACTAAAAACGAGGCTTAAAGTTTGATCATAATGGTGGCAGAGCTGCAAAAGGAAGCTGAATGCACACCCTCTGATTGGGAAAGAATGAAACCCTGAAATATGAGATGGGATTCATCAGTTTAAAAACCTGAGAATCTTGAACTTTCAAATTCCACCAAATCCATCTGGCTGGTAGGAACCCCCGGCTTTCATTTGCTAAAGAGGAACAATTTTCTCCGTATCTCAGTGCCAGGCAATGACCTCAGCTAAAGAAGGGCAATGCTTGTTTTCTTTAAGACTTACCCCCTTTATCCCTCCTTGCCTCCAGGACAGTAAGAAGCACTCTTGTGGGAATAAAGAGCACACCCACCAAAGGAATTGCAGGATCTGATACATACGTACTGTCACAAACTGAGGAAATATGTCTGAGAGTGTATTTTGAGGGTGCTAATTTAGGGAGATGAAATGTAAGGTGGGATAGGGGAGAACTATTTGGCTTTGGGTAACTTGCTCACACAATGGTCCAACATTCTGGTAAATACTAGTATTCCTGAAGCTGGTCATACTAGTTTTCCTGATGTCTTTTAGATGATTGGATATAACAATGGCCTATGGTAAATGAGGTGAAGATTTTAGAATACGCAGCATAGTACTGAGGGAGGGGTTAGAAGTCACGGAGGGTTGGCAGTGTTCAAATGTATCTGAGAACTACCACCTGCCTATGTTCCCAGGAAGGACACAAAAGGCACTGTCTTCACTCTGGCAATAAAGAGGGCATTCTCAGAAGCACTTTGGTAGCTGTTTGCTGAAAGGGGCTACCATGGAACTTGGGTACCAGATATCAATGGGGAAGTAGCATTTTGAAATGGCATGGGCCAGGTGGCAGCATGGAGCTATCAGAGACAAGGTACATGCAATTGCCTAAATGGACAGCGAAGCCAGAGTAGCAATAGAATGCCTCATTCCAGGAATAAATTTCAAGTCAGCAGTGGAAGAGGGAGATGATAAGTATCCATTGTTGTTCCAGAACCAGTCATCTCAGAAGATCTCATTTGTTTTGCTCATCCTCCTTAAGTCTTTTTGGAATATTGTAACTATTCACTCTTTGATTTGTACTATTCCTCCCAGAGTAGAAGTGAAGGCATCATGTACTTATACAAGAGAGAGTGTAGACCTGGGTAGTCTGAGAAATGACTTCTGTCAGATCCAACCGATACATATCCTATTATATGTCCTGATATAACTAATGTTACTTAGCTCCTGGCTCTGAGTCCATTTGTCCTACTTCTCAGATGGAGTGGTCCACCTCAAAACGCTCTTACAGTCTTCATACCCTGGCCATTGCTGTTGTTGCCACATCTTAAATACTGCAAGTTCACTCAGTTTCTCCCTGTGGCAAGTCAGCTAGGGTGGGCGCCATGTGGCATCTCCAGTGGGCCAAGTCAGCCCGCCTATACCTATTGAAACTCTCAGTCCCCAGGGGTTACCTGCAGGGTCCAAGTAGAATCCCCAGAAGGGTGAGGAAATTAAAGCCTTGTGGGCTGACCCTTGACTAATGAAAAACAGGGCACAGGAAGGAGCTGTGGGTTAAATATGCTTCCCCTTTCTCTCCTTGGACAGCTCCTCCCAAGAAGCAGTGGCTGCATATGGCCTCTCCTTGTTATTAACATGCGTTTTCTTAGAAAACTGTGGCCAGCTGTTCCATGCAACATGTTTTCTTGTCTTCTTTCCTTGTGCCATGTCCTCCCCCCCCCCCCGCCGTTTTCCTGGGATTCCACCTCCCCATGAGGCATTAGGATAGGAGCCCTGCTCCAGGTGCTGTTTTCTAGAAAATCAGGGGTAAGGCAGCTTCTTACATAGGAGAGACATCAAGGTCACCGTGATAAACATTTTTAATAGGAAAAACAAACAAACTCTCCAACCAAGTGATGGGGAATGTGGGAAGAGATCAGAGGAGTAAAAATCAGGTAATGTTTTGGAAGGATGGGAGGAAAAGTGACATAATCTTTCTCTTTCTGTCTTCTCCAAGACATGAGATAGGAAGGCGAGGGGCTGCGTTTGGCAGCTAGAAGACTTGCTCAGTTCTTGGCGAGGCAGCTGAGAGGGAACAGAGGATAGGAGCAGAGCCTTGCAACACATTTGTTCTATGATCTCATCTTGAAGGAGAGGTGGGAAGGGAAGCAACGTTTTATACTTTCCAGTCTAGACCAAGGAAATGTAAGCAGACATTCGGGGCTGAAGCTCTGTACGAGTTTTCTGAATGTTCTCCCTAAACCAGCTATTCTCTGAGTTCTAGCAACCTCAGCAAATGGTAACTCTATTCTTCCTGGTACTTAATTTGAGACCTGGATATTACCCTTGACACTTCTCTTTGCCTCGGAGCCTCTATTCACGCTATCGATAAATCCTGTAAAATTCATCTTTATTTTATATTTAGAATTCAACCAATTTAAAATGAAAGAGAGCTTATATCACACGGTTCAAAACTTTACAATGGTTTTATGTCTTCCTTAGAATAAAATTCAATTCTTTTTTTGTATTGTTTTACTCAGTAATGTATCCTCTACATACAATTCTTGGTTCATATTATATACTTAATAAATATTTTGTGAATGAATTGATATATGTGAAGCCTGTTTTTAAATCTCCAGATATAAAAAGGAAATTATCTGAAAGTTTAACTGTGAATTCATGGATATTTAGACCAATGTTTCTGCTGCTGAAAGATTTAAGAATGTTCTAACTTTAGAAATATTAAGTAGCTGTCAGTGACATGATCTTGGTACAGAACAGTCTAAAATGAAAAACAAAACAAACAAAAAAAAAACCCAAAACTTAGTTTCACAAATACAATCTAAGTTTTAAGGTGAGATTAACCATGATTAGATTGACCTACTGGATGAATATTTCCAACACCCCCAATTAGCAAAATCTTGTTAGTGACCAAACTGTCTTCCTATTTAATGCCAGCAGATGATGAGACTTTGTGGCTAAGGTGAAAATAAAGATCTTAAAAAACATCTATTATTAGCATCATTAAGAGAAATTGTGAAAGAACACCTCCATCTCCAAGTGCTATAGACAAATTTAGTGCCCTAAAAGGAACATGTAACAAAAAAAAAGAGGGGGGGGAGAAGAAAAGAAAAAAAGTAATGGGACACCTTGACATTTAAATAAAAACAGTAACAAATACCTAATGTCTGTGAAATATGTTTCCCCTATATTTAAAGACTAGAGTACCCAGTGCATGAAATTCATTCACTGGGGGTGGCCTGTATCCTCTTGCAGTCCAGCAGTCAGACATCCTCAAGGCGTGCCGCAGAGGCGGGAGAGGCTCCCACCACCAACGCTGCGCTAACCAGCACTGCGCTCACCCCTGGTGGTCAGTGCACATTATAGCAACTGGTCATTCTGCAGTTTGGTCAGTTTGCATATTAGCCTTTTATTATATAGGATAGCCTTTGTTGCGATATGTAACTATTCTGTCATTTAAGTTTAAGAGTGGTTATGTAATATGCATGATGTTATATAAGCTTAGATCTTTTAAAATTATGTCATCTTAAAATAAAATATTCCACCCATCACTCCAAAAAATTGAGATTTTAGTCATGTTTGAAGTTAGGACTCTGTGCCAGCAGGTCTGATAGGATAAGGAGTGGCAAACCGTGGTTGGGGTCTTAGCAAAGTGGGTTCTGCAGTTGTGGGAGAATGGCACATTGCTTTTGCTGGGTAAACCTTCAATGAGCGACATGGACTACACTAGCGGATCTGCAAGGAGTCTCCCAGCTGTTATGCTTTATTGATCAGATGAAATTGCAAACAGCCTACATTTTAATCCCACTTAGACATTCCACTGCCCTGCAACACCGGCAGGCACTTTTTATTATCCTTAAAAATGCTTTTGTTCTGATTATAACAGTTATCTATTTGATTATGCAATGTTTTAAGATACATAAAATATAAAATACAATACAAATTCACCATTCAAAGATGACTATTTTTGGCAAGATCTTTTACTTTGTATTTTGGGATATATATATATATATATATATATATATATATATATATATATAATTAACAGCAATAAAATAACACTCATAAGCATTCATTATACACCAGGAGCCACTTTTCAAAATTTATATAAATTATCTCATTTAATACAACTCTATGAAATGGATACATTTATTATCCTTAGATAAACTATATTCTACAGTTAAGTGACTTGCCCCAATTCACACATTAAACCTTGACCGACTGTTTCTAGACTTTGAGTATTGACCACTATGTAATTCTGCCTACTAAATTCTTGTACAGACAGTCCTCAGGTTATGTCGAATTCGATGTATGTTGTTTTGTGGTTACATTGCCATCTCCCATTTATTTATAAAAAAAAAGTTCTGTCATTTCAACATATGTACATATGTGCTTTATGTTTTTTATTATTTATTTACCACAAATAAAGGAGTTGTTATCTTTCTTTTAATTTTTTTTTACTGTTTCACTTTATTACGGCTATGTATGTGTTCCATGTGAGTGACATAGATGCTTATGTAGGTAGGTTCCCACTAACAGTGAAAATCACGTTATGTCGCGCTATAGGAATGGATCTCCGACATAACCTGAGAACCTACTATATAGGCTAAGTGTAGTTGTATATCAAACTAGAGGCCCGGTGCACGAATTAATGCACCAGTAGGGTCCCTCAGCCTAGCCTGCAGGATAGGGCTGAAACTGGCTCTCCGATATCCCCTGAGGGGTCCTGGATTGCAAAAGGGTGCAGGCCAGGCCAAGGGACCCCACTGGTGTACAATTGGGGCCGGGGAGGGATGTGGGAGTTTGGCCAGCCAGGAAGAGACCCTGGGAGGGCTCCAAGGCATGCCCGGCCAGTCTTATTTAGTCCCGATCAGCCAGACCCCAGCAGCAAAGTAACCTACCTGTCAGAGTGTCTTCCCCCTGGTGGTCAGTTCACATCATAGCAACTTGTTGACCAGTTGACTGCCCCCTGGTGGTCAGTGCATATCATAGTGAGCGGTTGAGCTTCTTTAGCATATCATTAGCATATTACACTTGGATTGGTTGAATGGCCAACCAGTGGACCAGACACTTAGCATATTAAGCTTTTATTATATAGGATTGTTCAATGCCTAATTTGCATATTCCTAAACTAGGATACACAGTTAACCTTATGTTTTAGATAAAGAAAATTATACTTTTCTCCTATGGAAAATTGAAAAGGCTCAGTTGATGTGCAATCTATCTCTGTAATACTATAGTTAAAACAGTAATGAAAGACCTATAGCAGGGGTGGGCAACCTTTTGTGAGTGCGTGCCAAAACCAACAAAATCTCTGACTCAAAATTCTTCTACGTGCCAACCCTAATTCTTTGAGAACATTTTACGCCTACTTGATATCTCTTAAGGCGTACGTATGTGAAGAACCTTGAAGAAATAATAAAATTCATTCAAGTGACAAAAACACAGTATATGATGATGAAAAATACATTTATTTTTTAATGTATACATGTACACTGATAGTCCAACAGAAAACTTTATGACTCCGTTTGATATTATCAGTGGGACTTTTGCTGCTGCATCACTGATGACAGAGATTTTACATCAGGTTTATATTTCGTGACCTTCAGAGATATGCACAAGCTACTACTTTCATCCGTCAGTCTACTCCTATTATGAGACTTAACAAAATTCATCACTGAGAACAAAGATTCACAAGCGTATGTGGATGAAAACATGGAGAGTAACGCTGTTGCAAAGTTTTTTAAACAGAAAAAATTTTCTGGAATGGCATACCAAGTCCTCAATAGTTTGTTTTCGACGCTTCTCTCTGGTACTCCTGTCTCTAATCGCTTTTTTTCAATGTTTTCCAAGTCAACTCTAAGGTCAATAAATTTCTGCTTCCAAATTGAGCTACTCTGAAATCCAATCAACTGCATTTCAAAGTCAGCCATGTCTATCCATGAAAACATTTGTAAGTTTAGTTCCTCCAGTTTCATGCTGTCTGGAAACCTCATGAATTTTGCTGTCTCTTCCAGTTCTCTGAATTTTACAAATCTTGAGAAGAACTGCTCAATAGTTGACTCGATGATGTTTAAAAACAGCTTTTGAAGGCTTTGACAGTCTGTTCTCTCATCTTTTGGGAGGTCTTTGATGTGCCTCTTGAGGTTTGGGAAATATCTAAATCTCTCAACATCCACATCCCTCTTAAAGACTTCCAGTTTCTTTTCAAAAGCCTTTATGTAACCAAACACAACATCAAGTGTCTTGTCAGTTCCTTGTAATTTAACATTTAAGTCATTCAAATGTCCACAAAAATTGTAAATGGAAGATTATAAGAGAGAGTTTCGCGTGCCAGCAAAAGTTACTAGTGTGCTATGTTTGGCACACGTGCCAGGGGTTGCCCACCCCTGACAGTTTTCCACTCATATTTAAAATCATTTTCCTAAACTGTAATTGAAGTTCGGGAGGAATTTTGCTGGAAATGTATAATAGTAATCTCATAGACTTGATAGAGAAAATAATTTGGCAACCTGAAGAAAAAGCAAATTGTTATAAAATTAAGTCATCTAAAATCATGTAGTATGCCAGTTCCAAAGAGAGCTGAAAGATGGGTCAACTGTGATAAAATGAGTGAATAGTACCTTATCATATGATATCTATATATGAATCTTAATTAGTCACGGACTCCAGCAAGCTATAATAGCTGATAAAAAGAGATTTTTAAATTTTAAATTTAGCATAGCTCCTGAATAAAATAATGTCAGACTCTTCTTGCATGAGAAAACTTAGTGTGCCTGTGAGTCATTGGAGGCACTCAGTACAAGTGTAGGTGAGTAGGCACTATCTCAGAGACTTTGGTACAGATCTCAGGTTTATTTTCATCCCGAAAAGAGGCCTCCAGGTAATATCCAGGAATGTGATATTCAGATCACATTTTGAATAGTACGAATGTAGGTAAACATAGATTATGCTCTATTCCTATACCAATCTCTAAGATTTTTTTGAAAATAGTATTTTTCCCCCTAACAGCTATTACTAGTTTTCCTATAAAAACTGGTGTAATTCAGGCAGAAGGACTGTGATTGTATGTGTATATATATATATATATATATATATATATATATATATATTATACATAAATACATATATATAGATATAGTTGCTGTTTAAAATAGCTTTCAATATTTTTATGTGATTTAGAATTGAAGCAAATTTTACAATGTTCTCATAAATGCACATAAACAAAACAACATTGTGTAAATTTGGTATTATGAAAAAAATTCCTTGTCATTAGAGGAATGACAATAATTCATATTTTCAAGTGCTTTCTAGCAGTACTTTTCATGCTTTACCTTGAAGAAAAATCACCTGGGAACTTTATTAAAATGCAGATTCTGATTCCATAAGTCTGGGTTGGCGTCTAAGGTTAAAAATTTCTCACAAACCTTCACATTTTGTTCATGCTGCCAGATCCATGAACCACAATTTGAGTGATCAGGTTACTCAGAGAAGATTGATATAAGTATATAAAGCTGTGTTACATTTTGTTAACATACATGTAAAAGGATTATCTGTCGTATATTACTTCACATTTTGGTAGCAGCTTAGACATTTGTTATATAAATATGATAAATTTATAATAAATATAACATATTTTTCTGTTCTAGGTATACATAAGAGCAACTGACATATGAAAAAAAATCTCTAATTTAAGAGTCTTTTAAGTAAGTATTAAAAATTCTGTGCTAAGAAATTATTTATTGGGAATGTTTATACCCCCAAAGAATTGGGTCTTAAATGGAGATTTTTCCACCTTGTTTATAATTACACTAGAGGCCTGATGCAAGAAATTCATGCAAGAGTAGGCCTTCCTTCCCCTGGCTTCCGGCACCAGCTTCCCTCTGGCACCTAGGACCCGGGTTTCGCTCCAGCTGCCAGCAGGCACCCAGGATCCAGGCTTCCCTAGCAGCCCCAGCTTCATCCAGAAGGATGTCCAGAAGAATGTCCAGTCTAATTAGCATATTAAGCTTTTATTATTATAGATTATTCACAATAGCTAAAATGAGAAAGCAACACAGGTGTTTGTTGATGGATGAATAGATAAGCAAAATGTGGTATATTCAGACAATGAAATATTGTCTTAAAAAGTGAATTCTGACATACTATACTATAGCATGGACGAAACTTGAGGATATTGTTAAATGAAATAAGCCAGTCACAAAAAGACAAATATTGCATTATTCCATCATATGGGGTATTTAAAATCATTAAAATCACAGAGACAGAAAGTAGAATGGTGTGTTGCCAGGGGCTGAAGGAAGGGGAAATGGGGAGTTATTGTTTAATGGCTGTAGATTTTCAGAATTCCAGACAGGAATTGTGGTTGGTGATGGGTGCACAATAATGTGGATATTCTTAACACTATTGCCTGTACACTTATAAATGGTTAAGATGGTAAATTTTGTGTTATGGGTATTTTATCCCAAAACAAATTGAAAGAATGTATTAAAGATTTTATTTTCTGGTTTCTCATTTAAAAGGGATCTTATATCTGAGTGACAGATGAGTTTCTTGAATGTGGCCCTAGCCTGTGTGGCTCATTTGTTTGAGTGTTGTCCTGTGTATTGAGGGGTCACCAGTTCAATTCCTGGTCAGGGCACATGCCCAGGTTGTGGGTTCGATCCCTGGTCAGGGTGCATGTGGGAGCCAACAGATTGATGTTTCTCTCTCTCTGCCTCTGTCTTTCTCTGTCTCTCTTTTTCTCTCTCTCTCTCCATTTGCCTTCCTCTCTCTTTAAACAGAAATTAATAAGAACATATTTTAAAAGTTTCTTGAATATGCATCTCAGGCATCTTTGAGATTTTGTGAGGTCTAGCTGCCATTTTTTTTATCTAGAGCACATTTCCCCCATATCCATACTGTATCTTTTATTAACCACCTGAGGTATGCTAAAATCCTGCTTAGAGTACCTGTGAGCAGACTCATTATTTTAACTCTTGATATGGCATATCTGTTGGCTGTTTCCTAGGGAAGTGGTCCTCTTCTAGGGGAACATGTAAGTTATCTCAACATAGCCCTTGATACTAAATAGGTAGTCATTCCCACTTTGTGTCTTTGTATGTGTGTGATAAGATAGCCTTGCTGCTAAAGGATTTTATAAATATGAGTCTAAATGCTATGGGATTCACTTTGAAATAATACTCTTGGAAGAAAAACACATTACTTTCAGAGATAACTGCAGAATTCCTCTTAAGGCTAAAATAATCTTTTTTTAGAGATCTACCTTATTGAATGTGTCTATTTTTGGAAATGAGGTTCTTTTTTTAAGAATTGGAAAGCTTCCCCAGACCTTATACCAACACCCTTATACTCCCTCCACCAAAGACAGAGAAATAATCCTAAATGCAGCAAAGCCATAGCTCAAGATATATAGCAGTTGCAATAAAGTAACTCAATCATGGTAGCATCACTTTACATCTTTGTCAGCTTTGTGATTCAATCCATCCCTACTTTGCTTTTCTTCCTATTTCTTCCTTCTGCTCCTATTTCTCCAGAACTTTTTTTTTTAATCCTCACCGGAGGATATTTTTCCATTGATTTTTAGAGAAACTGGGAGAAAGAAGGGAAAGACAGAGAGAAATACTGATGTGTTTTGATTGGTTGCCTCCTGCATGCACCCTGACCAGGGCCCAGGCCAAGGAGGAGCCTGCAACCAAGGTATGTGCCCTTGACTGGAATAGCACCTGGGACCCTTCGGTCCGCAGGCCTACTTTACCCACTGTGCCAAACGGACTTGGTCTCTCCAAAACTATTGTTTGTGAATCATGAGTATCTTCAAAAGAGATCTAATTGATGAGTTTGTTACTATTCATCAGAGAGCACCCCTTTTGTGCAAAACTATCCCGTCATGCCCATCTTAGCATGCTGGCCAGGCTATAAAGAGCTGCTTATGTAGCCACTCACCCATTCTTGGTCCAACTAGGTGGGGCATATGTGTTGGTGTTGGTTGGTTTGAGGCACAATAATCTATGCATGAGAAATGCATATAGAAGGACCAGTGGGTGTGTTAGATCCTCTGAAGCTTCTTACAGGATCATTGTAACAGGTGGACATCTGTCCTGGCCTATTGAATACATATTGCCAAGACTCAATGTGGTCTTGGTTAACTGAGCTTTACATAGATTGCAGTGAGCTACTAATACTGGAGACTCTCACTCTCTGTAACCAATTGAAACACTCAAAGGGTTTGTCTTCTAGGATTGTAGTCAACTAAATTTACACACGAAATTTTCCTCTGTCCACAAAATGTTTGTATAAAAAAAATCTCCATACCTGCAGACATGTTGAAGTTTGTTCTGTCATTTAAAATTACCAAGGAATTCAAACTGGAATTTTATTTAATTATACATAAATGATATGTTGGTGTTTAAGAATACTTGGGGTGATAATGTACTGAGACAATCAAAACATTTTCGGGAAAATGAACAGGATTTCAGAGTTTTATGTAAACAGGTGACACCCCCAGAAAGGTTTAAATAGGCAAACAGCAAAGAGTACAATCCTTACAGCTCAGGACTGAGCAAATGCTTCCAGTAGTGCAAAGGCTCAAATGGTATTGACTTAAAATAGAGCAGGGACAATTTGGCAGTCACTTATAACAGTGAAGAGAGAGTAGGGAAAGAAGACAGATAGAAAATTCTATTTAAAGAAATACTTATGTCCTCTGCCCAACACAGGGAATCATCTCTAGACCTAGAATAAATGTAAAAGGCTGATATCTTTGAAGAAGTCTGGCAGGGACAGCAGAGACATTGTTACATCACTATCAGGCCTCAGTCACTCAAAAAGAAAATCCCTATAGCAGGTAAGAAGGTCAAGATTGGGGCACACCTGGGAGAATCCATGCTCTTCAGTTCTGAAAGCTTATGTTCACTTCAGGGGAAAAAAAATTAATTGAAGGTACAAAAAGTTTCTTACAGAAATGTCACCATACAATAGCTAAAGAAAAGACTTTATGAGAATAATCAAAATTTTAGTGTAAATTCCAAAGGCATGTTCCTGAAGTGAACATATATGAGGTCATATTTGAAGAGGAAGCCAGCTTGAAAAACGTACAGTCCCTGCCCTTCCCTACCATTTATACAAAATTATCGTTGTTTGTCTTTCAAGCCTACTTACACATCTGCTACAATGCCTTGCTATTGACAGAAGAAATAAATAGAATATAAGTTTTAGGGAGGCTGTGAATTTCATAATAACTTTTGAATTAAGTGGCAGACTTCTCAAGATTCATGACAATGGAAGCTAACATAGACTTAGAGCAAGTTACTTTCAATAGCATTCTTTTTAAGGACACTAAAAGGCAATTTGGTAATCATACATATACCCATAACATAATAAAATGTACCACTGAACATGTCATTCTCATGTTAAAAGTATTAACATTTTGAGTCACATGAGAACTTTATTTCAACTCGTACAATTATTCTAATGACTCCAGAGTTTGATCCAATATATGAGTCATTTTTGTGCAAGTGAACAGTACATATTTCCTTGTAGTTATAAAGCAACAGAGTGTAAGAAAATATAGCTAGAATCTGTCTCCTGGTATTTTACTTTTTTAAAATTTCCACTTTGAAATCAGTGAGATGAACTGATTTTAATTATCCAAGTTGTTGATAATTTTAATCTGGGATGGCAGGCTGTTGTTCAGGAACAGTAACCGTTTAATTCAATTTGATTGTTTTATATATAAATGTATTGCATATACAGATTTAATAGCTGATTAGATGCTGTCAACTCTATGTGAGAATATTTGTAATAATTCACCCCAGTTCTATATCAGTCAAATGAAACATCATCAAACCTGTCAGCATTATATCCACAATACTTAGCTCAATGACAAAAATAGTAACAGTATTTATAGATAAATATCATCTACATGATTGACTAAATTGATCCCAGACTTGGCTGTGCAAAATTCATTATTTAGAAAAATATTTCACATTCAACCCTATTCTGACTTTTCTAAAAGGGAAAGCTACTGAACAGCCTAACTTTCCAAAAGAGTTCTTCAAACACCTGTTTGTAATAGATATTATCAAATACTAGAGGCCCAGTGCATGAATTCGTGCACAGGTGGGGTCCTGCCAGCCCAGCCCTAATCAGGGTAGATCGGGGCTGGGCCTGTCAGGAGGAGGAGATGGCAGGAGGTTGGCCAGCCAGCCTGCCCTGATTATGGCCCAATCAGGGCCGGGCTGGCCAGGGGGAGGGGCTGTGGGCAATTGGCCAGCGGGTTCTGCCCCCAAATGAGGCAGGGAGGCCCATTGGGGATCAGCAGCCAGGGGAGAGGCCATGGGAGGTTGGCCGGCCAGCCCCATCCCCGATTGGTGTGTGGAGGGGTGATCAGGGGTGGGGCCAGCCAGGGGGACGGGCTGCGGGCTGATCGGGGTGGGAGAGGCCAATCAGGGGGAGGACAGTTGGGGGGAGGGGCCGTGGGAGGTTGGACAGCTGGCTCCACCCCCTAGATCGGGCTGGTTCACTTGTGCAGTGGGCGTCATAGTGACCAGTCGTACTAATCGTTATGATGTTATGGTCGCTGGCTTTTTATATATATAGATGTCTGTGGAGATGAATGAGAAGAGATACCCCAATACTCTAGTTAAATTATAATGTACACATTTAGATTTCAGCTTGTCTTAATTTATAGATTGAAGTTAACAGCCACATTTACTATTATGTAATATTTAAGGCACTTTCATGATGAAAGGGCAGATTTTGTATATAGCAATGGAGGAGTTGAGGAAGACTGACAAACTTTCAGAAGTTTCTGGAAGAAAAAATTTCTCCCTTTTTAAAAAATATTATTAAGACCTACAGGAAACATACACACACACACACACACACACACACACATGGAGAAAAGTTTTTACTCAATAATAAGATATTTAACAAATTTAACTTTGCTCTGGACCTCATACCATGGATAAAAATGATGGAGTCCAAATGATATAATTGGAATTAATTGACTCCAAATATGTGCCTACTTGTGTTTAATGAAAAATAGATAAAGGAAGTACTCTATAAAAGTATACAGAAATAGAATATATAGAGTTATATATTCCAAACACATGAACGTTTTCCTATAATGTATCAAAATCTTTTTACTAGGTATAACTCTTCCATATCCATTGATATTATCTATCTATCTATCTATCTATCTATCTATCTATCTATCTATCTATGTATCTATGTATCTATATGCCTAAGTGACCTTTATGACTGAACGACCAGAACAACCGGAACAAAAAGTCACTATGATGCACATTGACCACCAGAAGGCAGATGCTGAACGCAAGAGCTGCCCCCTGGTGGTCAGTGCACTCCAACAGCAGGAGTGTCACTCAGCCAGAAGTTGGGATCACAGCTGGTGAGCTCAGCTGCAGCAGCAGGAGCCTCTCCCGCCTCCACAGCAGCACTACCGAGAGGTGGCTGCAGGCACAGCGGGGTGGGGATGAGAGGCAGCGGAGCTGCACTAGGCCCTTGCTGGGACTCCTCCCCAGCCACCTGCTGCTTTGGCACTGCTACATCCCTTGGGGGGATGTTGGACTGCCAGGACTGTGAGTGGGTGAGGAGATCTACTCCTCTTGTAACTAACCAAACAAGCCTTGAAGGTTCCTTTGCTTATTACACCTACCACCTACCAAACTGGAGTGGCCTGCCTCTTCTTTATCCACCTCTCCTTGCCTTCTGTGTATGGGTCTAGTTTGCAAACCAACATTAGTGGACTTTTATAATCAAACTGTCCAACCTAACTGTAATTATATATTAGGCAAATTTATGAAATATCCTCTAAAAAGTCACTGCATTTAACTCAGTTCCTTGGCAATGACAGGCATATAAAAATGCCTTTATCCTTATAACTGCCATTAAAAACATAACTATTTCCATGAAAGAAAATGAGCTATTGGGCCAGGCCAACTGACATTCAAATGCAGATATTGTCACTGTGCACAGACATGGAAATGCTACTTCACTTTTCCAATCCCCAGCTTTCTATTTTGTAAAAACAAGATTAAAGATAAAGACCTTACATGGTTGTTGTGAGATGTGATTGAGATCACACATAGCTCAAAACCTAGTGCCTAGCTTCCTGCAAGTGTTCATTTTTTTAATGGTAGGAGATTGAATTGAATTGTGAAGAGTATCAAGCTACAGAGATTACTTTGGGAAGTCTTTTCAACAAAATTCTCTTATTTTAAAATATAATTTCTTGTTTTCCACTGCTATTTCTGTTGAACAAGAGCATATGTTGTTGTCTCCAGAAAACTGTACATATAACTGAGAATAGCTCTTTAGATCCAGGGGTTAATGTATAACTTTATAACTGGCTAGCATCTTTTAAAGTCAGAAGGGTGCATTTGGAAGGTGCCAGGCTAAAAAAACGAGGCTTTGAAGAAGCAGAAGGAAATGAGCACAAAAGAGAACTTGGCCCTTGAGTTGAGACAAGCATAGTATATGAAATGTTCATGGAAGTGCACAACTTTTTACTCTTGATGTTTTTTGAACATTTTATTTATTTTTTTAAATATATTTTATTGATTTTTTACAGAGAGGAAGGGAAAGGGATAGAGAGTTAGAAACATCGATGAGAGAGAAACATCGATCAGCTGCCTCCTGCACAGCTCCTACTGGGGATGTGCCCACAACCAAGGTACATGCCCTTGACCGGAATCGAACCTGGGACCCTTGAGTCCGCAGGCCTACACTCTATCCACTGAGCCAAACCAGTCAGGTGTTTTTTGAACATTTTAAATTAATGTCCTGTTTTTCTTAAACACAGGGTAATAGATTCAGATTTTTACTTTGTTTAGAAAAACTAATCATGACTGCCCTACATTTACTGTTGTTTCATAATATTTAGTGTACTTAGATACAGATATGAATATAGACATACAGAGAGATATACAATTTGACTTTCATAACAACTGAAGTAAGTGTTATTCAGGTATTATACTATTACTAGAGGCCCGGTGAACAAAATTCGTGTGCAAGTATGGTCCCTAGGCCTGTCCTATGATCAGGGCCATCTTCCCCAGCTGCCTGAAGCCGCCCCGCCCCCCGCCACCACCCACCCCCAGTTGCCTGTTCACCATCGGGTGATCGGAGCCTGCTGGCTGGGGGGAGGAACCGAGAGGTCGGCCGTTCCCACCTGCTCGCCGGCCCTGCCCCTGGCACGGGTCGCCCTCTGTGTGTGGGGCAACCGGCAGGGCAGGAACCTTGGCCTGGCACCGCCGCATCCCTGCCACCCAACCCTGGTTCCCCATTCACCATTGGGAAATCGGGCCTGCCAGCCGGGGAAAGGGACCGAGAGGTGGTCAGTGCACCTCATAGTGACTGGTCGAGCAGTCGTTCTGGTCATTCTACCATTAGGGTCAATTTGCATATTACCTTTTTATTGTATAGGTAGAGGCCTGGTGCATGGGTGGGGGCTGGACGGCCTGCCCTGATAGGGACCTTGGATCGGGGTGGGGTTCCCGGCTGTGGGGGGCGGGGCTGGCTGGGCAAGGAGCCACAGTTTTCTGGTCTCTGGTTGTTCTGCCATTTAGGTTGCTGGGCTTTTATTATATAGGATACCTGTGCAATAACTAAAACCAAGAAATTTACTTATTTATTTTGGTTTATACTGAAGGCCTGATAGGTTCATATTCACCATTTAAATATCACTATTTCAATTCATAATCCAAATACCTTCTTAAATAATAACTTTCTTAAAAATAACACCATAATTAATTTTTCTTTGTCCAACTGCACAAGAAAGTAATATTTTGTATTATGAGAGTGTTGGTATCATTTAAAGGAAAATATATTAAAATTATATGCTCAGTTTATATTAAATAGGAATTTTCTCTTTTCAAGGTAGGATTAGTATGATTATTCCCCTTAATGCAATCTAAATTTTTTTTTGGCATATATTTTTAGCTATAATATTGCCATAGGGACAATGTGTAAGGAAAACACACATACTCATTCTCTCTCTCTCTCTCTCTCACCCCCCCCCCACACACACACACGCGTTACATGCACACACTTGAAGAGACAAAGAGTAATAATTCGTGAGTCCATGGAAGACAACCTCTGAGAAATTCCAGAATTTTTGTGGGCTGGGCTTCTGCATTAAGAGACTGGCACAAGAATATAATAACAAAGGCTTAAATCCTAAGGAAATAAATCTAAATATGAAAAAAATGAAGCATAAGGTTGTTTATGAGGGTGTTATTATAAATTTAAATCACGTGAGAACAACCCAAATGTCTAAATATGAGTAATAGTAATATAGGCTATGGAATGTTACATGGCTACTCAAATAATGATTATGAAAAGTTTGTAATAACATAGGAACATAGTTTAGATTTAAACTAAAATAAAACACAGGAGACAAAGGCAGAGATAAAATATTATAGTTATGTTTTTGAAAAACATATGCGCCTATCTACAAAAAAGGCAATATTGTAAAGAAGCAAAATGTTAACATACCATCTATATGAGTAATGAAATAGAGTGACAATCTCTTTTCTTCCTAAATGTTTGTATTTCTCAAATTTTTATAATGAAAAATTGGATTTATTCTCTTTAAAGCTTCCATTCTATTTTTTACATATAAAACCAATCATGGACGTACCATCAGCTAGGACAACAGAAATAGACGAGATACTGTATTTCAAAGGCAGGAACATCCATGGAGAATTAGTTACAGGTTTTGGGTGTTGATGGCTCTGCTGAGTGAAGTACCATTGTTGGATTGATCCTGATAGGAACAGAAAGTCAACACAAAGGAAGTCTCTTTTCCCACCCTTCTGCCTACTGACCTCTCCTTGTTGCCCTCTACCGGTAGAACAGAGGAAACGACTGGCAACTGAAAAATATTGTTTACATAGTGGCAGCCAGAGCATCAGGAAGCAGGGTATAAAAGGGTGAATCTGGAACAAAAAGACTAAAACTTAATGACAACCACAGTCTTATGCTGAGTAAATAATAAGAATAATGCATGAAATGCATTGCTCAAGACTATGAATCTTAGAGTAACAATATTGAGACTCAGAACCTTTATTAATGGCTTTTGTTAATTTGATTACCAAAGCCAAACGCTTCTTAATGGGATGAATTGAGTACAAATACGTGATGTTAAACTTTTAACATGTATCATTTGTTTTTATTAAAGTGATTCAGCCATCACCATTCTACTCCAATAGATATTTTATTAAGGGAACTAATTTAAATGTACATGATAAATGAACTGTGTTGAAAATTCTATTTTTCTTCAATTCTAACCTCCTGATCTTAATTAACTTCTCCACTACTGTTCCCATAGAAACCAGAAATGCAATCAATAAGATGCAAAGGTAGTAATGTACATGCAGAAGCAGTCTACAAGTACAGTAACAACATTTATTTTAAATCATGGGACAAATTAGTATTTGCAATTAGATTAGAGGTAATATACTTCAAAATTCAAAATGGAAAATGCAGTCTAATGGTAAACAAAGATGATAAACTTTCCCTGAGGTTCCTGCTTTTCTCTTTTCCAGTGTAAAATAATCATACTGCCCAGAAAATTGAAGATCATATTTCTGTATGGTAATTCTTTTGGTTTCTTTGATTTTATTTTTATCATGCCATGTCCTATTTCCTTACTCCACACCTATTTTTTCACAAATAAATAAAAACAAAGCATCATCAACAACAAAAAATCCACGCTCCTCTACCTTCATTCTATATTCACAGGCTGGTATCTAGCACAAAATTATACATTTGAGGCAGAGACCAAGACAATTTCTCCTAGAATTGCCCTTAACTAATTAAACAAACAAAAGAACCAACACCAATTGGGTTTTACCCTACCAGTTAGACTATGAATCAAAGGTTGAGCACAATAGTTAATAGACTCATGACTGTGTCCAGTTAGAGCACTGTGGTAACAATTCAGCATTCAGAGTCTGGGTGTAAGGATATTAGCATGCCTCTGTTACTGCTGCTGTTTGTTGCAAGTAGCTTATTGCCAACTATAATTGACAAACAAACAAAGCAAACAATAGTTATAAATGTTATACTAAAAAGGTAAACTGTTTTCAATGTTATTTCTATACACTTTAACTCTCCATCCTTGTATTTTGATTTGGTTTCATGAATGCAGAGAAGTGGATTAAGAGCTATTGGTTAAAAAACGTTGATTATGACAACTCTATTCCTCCCATACATTTTGGAGAAAAAAACTTATCAGAAAAACTGTGATAATCCATGCTTACCAATTCCCTTTCATCTTTTCTGTCTTGTTCTACAAAAAACGAAGCTCATACCTAAATTAATTTTTACAGATTCCACATTTACTCAATCCTAGTTATTTGTAGCACTATTCTGTTTTCCTTCAGCCATCTTAAATCATATCACTTTGAACTTCTCTATTATCTAAAATTGCACCATCAATAATTTTTAAGCTTGAAATTCCCTTCTCTGACCACCAATCCTTGTATTACTGTTCCCCAATTCTAAGTTTCTCTCCTCTGCAAGAGATGTAGACTTCTCAGCGCTGGTTAACTGGGGAGTGAGCATGTGATATGCATGAGCTGATGAAATCCAAGTGAAATTGATATCTGCTGTTTCTGACAGAAGCTTGAGAACAGGTGGGTGGATACCTTGTAAGTTCACGTTTCTCTTTGCTATAATGAGAAGTATTTGCAGACTGTGGCTCTTTCATCAGCTCGGACCCCAGAGTACCAGCAGTGATAAGGTGGTGAACAAACCATCCATCTTACTTTTAATGAATTTAATGTGTTCAGATTTGCATCCTAATGTGGCCACTTTATAGCAGTATGCATTGGTGCAAATTGCTTAACCTCCTATTATTTCACTTGCTTTAGCTATACTTTAGAAATAATATTATCTACTTTATGGATCATCATGAGGTTTGACTAAACTGAAAGATGTAATATTTTAAAATTGCTTAGCAAGGTTCCTAGACAGAGTTTTCAATAAATGACCACTACTGCTATTTGTAAACAGTGATTTCCCATTGCAGATAGTTCCAAGGGAAGCAATGTCTTTTGGAGTAGAACCAAATTTCAGACTGTCTGTTAGGGGAAGGACATGGAAATGAAGCGGGTGGTGTGGGTACAGCAGAGAAGTTTTGGGAAGAGAGCACAGATATTTGATGGGGGAGGGAAAATAGGTGACAGGTAGGGGGCTAAGTACAGCCTGTTGGCTCTAGGCATGAGTGGTGTGGAAGGAGTCATCTGTGCTTTAGATTTCCATCACTGTTGTAAAGTTGCATGGGGCCAAAATTGGAAGAAGATCCCAGGTAATTTTCTTGTGGGGTTTGTCAAGACCCTTTCTTGCAAGATCAGGGTAGTAAATTCCCTTCAAAAGAATCTCTATAAATTCTTCCCCAGATGGTCAACAGATATGTCTGTGTTGAATCTCTGTAGCTCTACTTTGGGAATCTGAGCTGCAGTGCATTGAGCTAACTTTACATGCAGGGACAGACAGAGAAAGAAACATTGCTGCCTTGTTTAATTCAAGAAGCCCAATTGGATGGTTGTAATTTGATTTGCTATATTGTTATTATTTTTTTCATGTATCTCTATATTTTCTTTCTCTGAAAACCACCTATTAAATATTTTCTTGGGTTTTTCAGTCTGCTAATACTGTAAACTGGGTAACTGATAAACAATAGACATTTATTTCTCAGAGTTCTGGAGCCTGGAAAATCCAAGATCACGGGACCAGGAGATTTGGTGTCTGGTGTGACCCAGTTCCCTAGATGGCCATCTTTTCGATGTAACCTCACTTGGTGGAAGGAACAAGAGAGCTTTCTTCTGTAGTTCTTTAATAAGGGCATTGAGGGTTCCACCATCATGATCTAATCACCTCAAAAGCTTCATCTCTTGATATTATCACCTTGGGTCTTAGGTTTCAACATATGAGCTTTTAGAGCAGCGGTTCTCAACCTGTGGGTTGCGACCCCTTTGGCGGTCGAATGACCCTTTCACAGGCACAGGGGTCACCTAAGACCATCCTGCATATCAGATATTTACATTATGATTCATAACAGTAGCAAAATTACAGTTATGAAGTAGCAACGAAAATAATTTTATGGTTGGGTCACAACATGAGGAACTGTATTTAAAGGGCCAGAAGGTTGAGAACCACTGTTTTAGAGGGACACAAACATTTAGACCATAGCAAATATTAAGAGCATATTCTAGTCTCCTTTATATAATGCTTTCTAGGCATTCAGTGACATTACAGTGTTGATTATAAAAAAAATGTTGAAAGAATGAGACAATGAGTTTGAGTGAATCAAGACACAGGAGTACTTTTATTATGAAGAGATTTTATGTTTAGTGTTATTTGCTATTGCATTTTACCTATAATTCTTTTTTTTATAGCTGAACATGTTGTTTCAAGTCTTTATATTATGAACTTTACTGTTTTAAGGTGTGGTTTGCAATCTTTAAATGGAGAGGAGAAATAAGATGCTCATCTTGGTTTTGTAAGCATGTGATGTGAAGCAAGTCTGCATAAAGCTGTTTCTTTTTTAAAGAGCATCCATTCTATGTTAAAAAAATAAAAGAAAACAGGGTACTAGCATTATTACTGGGTGTAAGACATAAAAACAACATTAATATTCATATTCATAATGCTCATTCTTTTCTCCTCTGACTGACTTTAAAAATTAATTTGATTATAGAACTGTCCTATAGGGTAATCGAAAATGATTCTGTCTATTAAAACTAGCAAAGGTATAAAGAAATGGAATTAAGATGGCTCCTACCTGGAAATTGTGCTTACAGATCTGCAGGATATTGACTCAGTGGTATTACACTCCCTCACTCTGTGAGTGCAGTTTCTTAGAATAATGATACGGAGTGTATACCTAGCGTTCTAATTAAAACCCGTGGTCATCCATCTATCTAATTGCAACAATGCCCTCCAGGATACTTCCACTCCAAATGCACCATTCTTCTTTTTCTTGAGCAAGTGACTTCAAAACTACCTGGCTGCTCGCCAAGACCTGAAGTGAAAAATTTACTGACTGTGATATCGCACTAGAAACAGCATTATGGAATGAAAAATTAAAGAGGACAGGCGAAGAAGTAAGATTTTCTATCAGGTTTCTGGAGCTATAGCTTATAAGGTTTCAGCATTAGCTGTCATAATATCTAATTTTCTCCACAAATTAATAGAAGTCATCTGTTAATAAGTAAAGACTTTCTAAAATACACTAAAACCCCTGAGCTTCCAAGCTAAGAGAAAAATGAAACTTTAAAGAAGCAGACACACTTATTGGGTGTGCTTTGTTATAGATTTCAACCCTGAAGGCTGGGGAAATGAATCCAAGAGCAGTCAGGGCCAGTACCCAGGCAACCGAATGATGAATTTACCCCCTACCAGAATATCTAATGCTAGAATGAAATTCCCTGTACAACCTACTGTGGATAATAAGTACATAAATGCTATTTTCTGTTAGCATATATTGTGTTATTAGTTTTAATGATTTAGATAATATGTGGGGGTGGGCAGAAAGTACTTTTTTGACATGAATAAGAAGACATCATTATCATCATCAGAATCATGGAATCTACCATTCATTTAGTGATTAACTATGTACCAGGCACTACATAAATGACTTACACATATTAGCTCATTTAATCCTCAAAACCACCATATAGCATAGGTTCCATTTTTATCCCATTTTAAAAATATGAAACCGAGGTAAAGACAGGTTAAGCCACTTGATCAATGCCATGTATTCAGCAAGTGACAGAGCTGGATTTAAGCACAGACTTCTGGCTCCATAATCTAAATTTAAAGTATATATATAATGCTGCCCATTTGAATTTATACAGTCAGCCCTCAAGGCACATTTTCATTTTTATCTCACAGCATAAACACAAGATATTTGCACTAAGTATGTAATAGATTCCATTAGGCAATGATATTATTAATGTGTCTCAAATTGAGTGGTAGTGTTAATAACTGGAACAACCACCCCCATACTTCTATAGTTGTAACTGCAGAATGTTTTATAACTTGCACACTTATTTGCTTAAAATCTTGCCTTATCTACATCAAACAACCCCAAGACTTTATGTCACTTCTGATATCCCCCTCCTCACATGTCCCTTTTAATGGCCTCTGAGTTTAACTCATAAGCAACAAAAACCAAGCCTTTATCATTCTACCTAGACTCCATCTCAGAATTGCCTTGGTGGCGTTTTTCCTGACTTAAGGAAGTCAATAAAACTCATGTTGGTTACATCAAACAGGTTTCTTTATTTAAGGAGGGAGCGCTCCACAGTTTGGAGATTAAAAAGGATTCAGCTGAGACGCCCTCACCGTGGCTTGTGTAAGTCCTTCTCTTTCAAGGCCTATTGAACTGTTCAGGGCAAGGTCCCAGCAGTCCATGGAGAGTGACTCACATGCTTAGCTTGAGCTCTGATTTTGTTGGACATAAAATGTTTCTAGAACAGGGAGTTTATTTCACTCTGGGAAAGGGAGATGTCACCCACTGCAGTCTTCCTTATCTACACAGACCTGTCTGTGGTAGGCAGGCTCTCCATTCGCCACAATGACCCCCACCTGCTGTGGAGTCCTGCTACATGGAATGCGCGCTGGGCATGGAGGCTTGATTCTGATTAACAGAATATGGCAAAGGGTGTTACTTCCAAGATTAGGTTGTCAAAATAAAAGTATGACTTGGTTTTTGTTTTTTTGTGTGTGGTTTTTGTTGTTGTTGTTGTTTGAGTGAGGAAAAGAGAGAGAGAGATTGAATCTCACTCAATTCTGAGTGAAGACAGTTGTCATGTTTTGAGCGCCCCATGGAGAAATCCAGGTGGCAAGAATCTAATGTCATTAGCTAACAGCTCCTGAGGCCTTAAAGCCTGCTCACAGCCCCCTGAGTTTGAAAGTGGCTCCTTTGAACCTCGACGTGACTGTAGCCTCAGCACACAACTCCACAGCAGCCCCGTGGGAGAACCTGAATGAGAAGCCCTCAGCTAAGCTATACCTGGATTTCTGACACAAAAACTGTAAGACAATGTCTCATGTTTCCGCTTTGGGGGAGGGTGTGGCTTGTTGTGTGTTGATAGGTGAAGAACACAGAATTTGGACCTGAGAGTGGAGTGCTGCCGATATAAAGTCCTGAAACGTGGCAATGGTTTGGAATGAGGTAGTGAACTTTGAGGAGAATGTTAGTGAAAGCCTCAATGCCTTGAACTCACTTGCAGTAGAAACATGGACTTTGTAGATACCAGCGGTGAGGCCTCAAAAGAAGTGAGGGGCATGTGTTGACAACTACAGGAAAGGGAGGGGGAGTCCTTGTTATATACTAGTGTAGTGATGGCGAACCTATGACACGCGTGTCAGAGGTGACACGCGAACTCATTTTTTTGGTTGATTTTTCTTTGTTAAATGGCATTTAAATATATAAAATAAATATCAAAAATATAAGTCTTTGTTTTACTATGGTTGCAAATATCAAAAAATTTCTATATGTGACACGGCACCAGAGTTAAGTTAGGGTTTTTCAAAATGCTGACACGCCGAGCTCAAAAGTTTCGCCATCACTGTTAGTGGGAAGCCGGACAGCTCTATTGCCTGTGGTAACATGGAAAGTAGAAAACATGTCCTATGAACTGGGTGATCTAGCTCAGGAGACTTACAAGCAAAGTTTTGGAGGTGCTACCTGGTTTCCTTTTGCTGCTTCTAATGAAATGGGAGAGAAGAGAGGTAAGTGAGAAAAGAATGTTATAGGGAGCCAGGCCGTGAAGTTTCCTGAAAATTCTCAACTTCTGCCAGATGGTAGGTGATGCTAAAATTACAAAATATATTCTGAGCAAAAGCTGAATCCCTGATGATACCCTGAAAACGTGACTCAGAGAGAAAACCGAGGGTGTGCCTCTGAAATCTTTTATTAGAAGCTCAGTCAGATGAAAGGAGATGCCCTGGAGTACCATTCGGTCATCCAAAAGGCAATCTAGAGAGGTTAAGTGTGCGGCTCCCAGGTTCTCTCAATAATAAATAAACAACAACAACAAAACCCGCAGCAAACAACTCTTATCTTTCAGAGGTTTGAGTGTGACTCTTGTCTAATGAAGTGAACCTGTTATACAAAGTGCCGAGGTCCCAGAAAACCTCAGGGTGTTGTTTTGGATTCACAAAGAAATAGCCTGGAGGACTGGCTGTGAAAGACCTGGGTTTATTAGGACTAACATGCACAGCTGTGGCAGCCAACTGGTGAAGTTTACGGCTACCCCGGCTGCCACAGGTGAAGTAGAACTGCTGAGTCCCATCAGGCCAGTGGACAGGCTGCACTGGGGTGACCGGCTGGTGCTATTGTTTAGCTGCCATTCAGACTTTCCCAGCATGAGGTTTTATAGAGTACAGAAAACAGAGAAAAAAGGCTATGCTGGGGGACGGGGACGTGCAAAAGCTGTGAGAGATCAAAACGTTGTTTTATTGACCGAGGAACTGGGCCAGGCTCCCAAGGTCTCACAGTCTGCTTACTGATGGCCTTCACTGTACTGCCCACAGGGTAGGGGGGGTGTTGGAGCATGGGAAGGGGCCTATTTACCATACAGAACCACAAGGAGATGCAAAGGAGGCTCACAGTTTTTGAGTAAATTGTATCAACAGTTATGCTGCCAGCTTGAACAGAGAATAGGCACAGCGCAAATAAAAGGCAGCAGTTGGGTCCCCAAATTTTTACCACAACACTGTCCACAAGGTTGAAAACACACAGGGCTAGGAATAAATATCAGGGCTATTCTTTTTAGTTCACTTATTTTCTTATAGATTTTCAACCCGCGTAATAGGAGTTATAAGCCTACACACCAGTATTTGCTGTCCTCAAGGAAGAGAACTGGCACACTCTTGTTATGGTAAATGAGCCTGACCCCCATTAGAGCACTGTGGTTATGTGGACATCCAACCTTTATTTGTTTCCCTCACTGTAACCACATCTGTGTCTGCAGAGTAATTGCCAGAAACTTTTTTGGACAATGTCTCATTGAGGCATGTGCCCAGGAGTTTATAGAATGAAACCACCATAGACTATTCTAGAGCATTACCTAAGGAAATACTGATTCACTGTTTATGCATACCATCTAGTTCAGTGGTCGGCAAACTCATTAGTCAACAGAGCCAAATATCAACAGTACAATGATTGAAATTTCTTTTGAGAGCCAAATTTTTTAAACTTAAACTATATAGGAATGTACCTTGTTATTAACTTAATTGGGGTACTCCTAAGGCTTAGGAAGAGCCATACTCAAGGGGCCAAAGAGCTGCATGTGGCTCGAGAGCCGCAGTTTGCCGACCACTGATCTAGGTGATGGTTTCTATGATGGGGATAATGTTATTGGCAAAGAGCAGAAAGTTAGCATTCATTTTACCTTCAGTTTTAAATGATATTCTCACAGCCTTCAAAGTTCAAAAGACAAGTCTAAACTCTTTGGCCCAAGTGATAATAGAACATCTAGTAGCATTAGACTTTCTGTTAACCAGTCAAGGTACCTGTGTCATTACCAATAATTTGTGCTGCATTTGGATAAATACTACTGGTCAAGTAGACACTGCCCTAAACTAAAGGGTTGATCACTTGACTCTTCAAGGTAGATACTAATGGGTTCTGGACATACTTTCTTGTACAGCATTCATTAATTTTTGCATATGGCTTTAAGACATTCTACAAAATCCAGTCATCACTCTTCTTTTTTAATTTGTGTACATTTTCCATCTTAAATGCTGCTCTGAAGCCACTGTCTTATCAGATGACCTGACAACTCATTCTTTAACAAAAGAAACAAAAGGTCAGACCCTGGTTTGAATCTAACCTATTTTTTAAAAAAATGATGACATCAGAGCTTATGACAGTGCTGTAGATCAGAATGAAACTGTCTTTATTGCCAACCATATGGCCTGGCCAGAAGATGCCCAAAAGCTAGTGTGACTGAGAACTGGATCTCCACCCCACACCCTATTATCAGTTATACAGGTAGAACCATGTAATATCATAAGACTTACACAATACTTCCATCTTTACTCAGAACCTCACCTAGTTGCATAAGTCCTTGTCTTAAGAAATCAACCAATTTAAAACTCACTCTCCTTTCTGTATCTCAAACTAAGTTCTGTTCAACCCATAAGCAATAAAAATTGTGCATTCACTTTCTGTGATGAAATGTTATTCCACAAGATTCCTTATGTTCTCTCCTGCTGAAGTAAGTGAATAAAACCCAATTTGTTTATATCAACAGATTTCTTTATTTAAGGAGTATGTTTCCTACTCTTTGTCACCAGAAATAGCTCAATTTAATTTACTTGGTCATTGTCTAAATTATGCTTTTTAAAGTTTTAAAGTTTCTTTGATTGTCATTAGTACTGTCATTTTACTTGGCTTTTTGTTTACAAAGAAGTTCGAACGAGTGGTGACAAGTACCTGATGTGCTACAAGAGAAATATAGATACTACTCCTTCAAAAAGTTTACCATTTTGTTAAGAATACAAAACAAAGATGTGGGAAACAATGAATAGTTTGGATTTTCTTAGGATCAGAACATATTCAAGATGGAAGAGCTGTTTAAGCATGTGACAGTGACTCAGCAAAATTGAACCAGAATAATACCAGGAGAGTCAACTTTCGTGAGGTTCCCCTTTTCATATGTTAAGTTCTATCTGGTTTGGAGGCAAAAAGAATATATACAACTGGTGAAATTCTTATTTTTTTAAGATCACCTGATAGAATTACAGTGCCTTTTTTTCTTAAATTTATCTTGATTCCTTTCAAAGCATTGATTGTCCATTTTATAAATTTTATTCTCCCTGGACCACCTCTTCCTTCTGTAAGTGTCCTAACATATCATAGATCAGAAATCCTTGTCAAATGGAATTTTTGAAGATTTGCTTCCACAAGTCTCCATTCATATTCACTTTTCATCTCCTGCTAATACTAATTTCCCGCTTGCTTCCTGCTGGGGCTGTTTCTTGACAATATGGGGTGTTTTAAAAAGTATGAATGTTCCAATATAGGTGTAGATGTAAGAATTTAAGAATCTTTTCACATAAACACTTTAGCAAAGTCATGAACAAAGAGTTGGGAAAAATAGTAACTGTGAGAAAAGTTAGATATATTGTAAAAGTAGGTCATCTTGTATCCTGCTTAAAGTTCAAATAGGCCAGGGAACATTTTTGTGCTGAATTAATTCTGTCCTTTCGAATGCATACCAAACCCCCAGGGAAGTGTGATGATGTAGCTTAAGGGCATGTGCTAAGAGGTCAATTGACTCCTTTCTTGGGTTATGATCATCATTAATGATAATGGATGTTCTGTTCTTAGACTGAGGTAAGGGCATACTTTTTTATTGTCCGTTGATGCTATTGAAAATATTAGAGACACTTATATGAGAGAATTTAGGAGCATCTCAGGGAAGGTGACCAGAAAAGGTCAATTCATCAAGACAACAGAAATCCCATCCACCATTCAAAGGGGTTTGGCTGCAGCATGAGTTAGAAGGAAGACGTGTTTGACAGAGAAGAGAGTTGTCACTTTCAAATTACTTATTTGTGTGCTTTCAATATACTCCTTCCATGGCAATGAGTGTTCTTTCTGTGGTCCTTCATTTGTCCTAGCTGGAAAGGTGATGTGAATAAAAGTTTTGCAAAATCATGGGTTTCAGGAGAAAGCAGGGGACAAGCTGGGGAACACATGTCCTTTGCCTTACATATGCATGGTGTGTCTAGTTCTTCCTGAGAAGATGTCTTATGGGTTCAGGAGACCCAACACTGAGTGAGGTCCGATGATAAGTGGGAGAATATTTGTGGAATCACTGAGTTGAGGAGGAAAAAATGAAAGCTCCAGCTAGACAGAGAACTGAAATCAGAGACGTGGGGAAACTGGGGAGAAGCAAAAGCATAAATGGAGAGGGATTATCAGGGTCAATAGCACAAGAAATTGAGAAAATGAAAAGAGGAGTGTAGAGGGATGAAACAGGTTAAATCAGGCAGTTTGAGCTTCAAGTGTCCAGGAGATCATTTCTATGGGGCCTATAGGACATACAATTTGGTTTGTGAATAAAAGATTCCCCCCTCACTTCCACTCCCCGCCACACACAGTGGCTGAAACAGGTTAGAGGTTTATTCTAACATATAAAAATCTGCATTGGACTCCAAGACTTTGAAATTGTATGGTGTTGGGGCATAGGATTGTTCTACCTGGTGATATGTCCTCCGTGTTCCTGACATGAGAAAGACATGAAGACAAAGGCACATGCACTATTTCGTAATAATCTATGAAGATAACATTATTGCTTACCCTCCCATTGGCCAGAACACAGTCATGTCTAGCAAAAAATAGTTCTGGTAAATGTATTCTTATTCTAGGAAACCATGTGCCAAATTAAAATGGAAGAGGGGAAGCTCTTTTACTGAAGAGTAAAAGGAGAAGAGATATTATGAAACAACTCTGAGACAGAGTAAACTGAAGCAAATACATTATCACTATCCCCTGGCAAAAGGCTGATCTGTCAGAATTGAGGGAGACGCAGAGTCAAGATATGGGTGGGAAGCGAGAGCTTATGAGAATTACAGACTAAAATACGTTGATGCCTTGCCTAGAAGTTTAAATTGAGCACCAGAACAGCCTTCCCTGCCAATGACATCCTGGTATTCAGTTCTGTGTACCATAGTATTCATTGAGAAAGAAAATGGAAGGGCTATGGAATGCTTAAAATATAGCTCTCTCCTAAATTCCTGTTCAACACAAACCATGTGTACATGGTTTACTGGGGCCACAGGGTAAAAGTCCTCTGGTCAGAGATGTACTGGGAATTAGGCATACAGTCATGAGCCTCTTAATGACCAGGATATATTCTGATAAATGCATTGTTAGGTGATTTTTTTTGTGTGCGAACGTTAGTGAACTTACCCAAACCTAGATGGTGTAGCCTACTATTGTAATAGTATTTGGTATATTTTTATATGACTGGCAGTGCAGTTGGTTTGCTTACACCAACCTCACCACAAACACATGAGTAATGCATTTTGCTAGGAAATTACCACTGCTTCGGAGTCGCTAGGTGATAGGAGCTTTTTAGCTCCATTATCATCTCAGAGGCCACCTTTGCATATGCAGTTCTTCATTGATTGAAATGCGATGTGGTGCATGAGTGTATTTAAATGTGGAGGGTTAATGGGTTGGTACATGCAAATGTCATGGGAAAGGCAAATGACTGGATCTTGAAAATATATAATGGATTTTAGGATTAAGTTTCCTATGTTGCTGAGGGAAAATATTGATAAGAAATGTGATTGATTAAAAATGACCCTCCCACTCCACTACAGAGAAATAAAGTTTAGGTATACAAGTGTTTTGTTCTGTTTTAAACACAGGCTATATCATATGGTTAGAGGTGAAGAGACTCAGTGAATGTAAAAGCGTGTAGTGACAATCATTGTCTTTTAGTCCACTGAAAATTCTCTAAGGTTAATTTTTAAAATATTTCAATGTTACCTTTCTTCTAAATAGTACTTTTACTGGCTTCATGATTCTAAATTGACTGATATTCCTTTTTTTAAATTGTGCTTTTGAGAAATCTGCTGTTATTCCACTCCCCCCCCCCCCCCCCCCCCCGCCCCAGATCTCTCCTTTTTGTCTGGGTTCTTTTAAGATGTTTTGTCTTTCGTGTTCTGCCACTTAATTTCAATTTCTATCTAGGCAGGGTCTTTGAAGAACTGTGGGTATATTTTTTATTGGTGCTAGATAATTTATACCATTATTTTTAAAATATTGCCTCTCTTCCATAATCTCTAATATCTCCTTCCAGGGTCTCAAGCATATGAGTTACTAGACTCAATATGTCCTATATATCTTAGGTGTTTGTTTGTTTTCATATAATTTTTCCCTTAGGGCTAGATTCTGTATAATTCCTTTAGATATATATTCCAGCTCATTGATTATATTTTTAACTATGTCTAATCTGTTTAACACTTCCATTGTTTTTTCAACAATTATACGTCCTATTTTTAGAAGCTACATTTTTAAGTTTCTAATGTACTTGTTCATTCCTGGTTATGTTCCACTGTACGCTCAATGTTCTGTTTCCTTGTGTCTTGAAGGATTCATAATTAATCGAGGCTCAGTATTTGACATTTTCAATATTCATCCTTGGAGATCTAAATATATATATTTTTTTCTGCTGATTTTTATTCCTTTTTCCTCATGTGCTTGGTACTCTAGCTATGAGCTCATTGTCTTAGTTGATTGCAGTCTGCTGGGACCATATGAGGAAATATTTTTCTCACAATAATTCTTCTCAATTATAATGTGCATAAGAGTCACCTAAGGAATTTATTAAAATGTGGATTACAATTCAGTAGATCTGGGTTGGATCCCGAGACTTGGTTTCTAATCTGCTCCCAGATGGTGCTAATGCCATTGGTCCTCAGGTCATATTTTGAATAGCATGGGCTTAAAAGAATTGCTTCAGCTTCTGTGTTAGGTGTAGTCAGAAGCCTCAACTTAAAAACTGGGGTCATGACAACCCCCATTCTCCTTGACTTGAAACAGTACCTGAAGCTGTCCTCCCCCACAATTAACTCAAAGCTCAGTATTCTGATAGCATCAAGGTTATTGGTGTTTGCTCTCTGTGAAATCCTGCATCTCTCCTTTGTAAATCTGTCCGTAGCTCCATGCCCCTCTCACTGCTGAAGATTTTTTTAGAGGGAACATTATGAGTCATTCATGTTAGAACAGTGATACCACAAAATATGTATTCTGTATAATACATAGTGTCTTGCTGCAGAAAGATCCCTAGAGCACCCAGTCATAATGCCAGAACCAAATGTCTGATTCACTTTTTAAAAAAATTAAAAAGAGTTTGTAATGGAACACTATTTACTTAACTCATCAGGATAATCAGTGGTGATAATAGAATTGGAATAGCATTGTTCATGATAAAGGGTTATAGAAATACAAAAATATAAGGTGGTGTTATTTTTTATAATTATCTGTCAGTCTCTGAAATGGCCAAATCATGTGATGTTGTCATAGGACAAAATAGTGCTTAGTCCTTTGCCTCCTGTTTATGGTCTTTGAACTGAGACATTTCCTTTGGGCCTTTGTTTCTTTTATCAACTTTGCTTATGTTTAAGCTCTTATTACAACAAGCTTATTTTACCATAATTTTTTCCAACAGTTTTTCTCCATGTTATGGAACTCATACCACCTTGAAATATGCCCTGTTTGAAATATGGATGCAGTTTAACCAGACAAACTGGATTGTGTTTCATAATGAAATGTGATCATAGCCCTGAGTTGGGATAATTTATATTTAACAATTCCTGTGGTCCAAAAATTCCTACATGTGCCTGCTTTAAACATTTTGTTTACTGATAACACTTTCTACTAGCCTGGGGCAAAGCAATGTCATACCCCCTGATGCAATAGGTAAGTTAAGGTGTGCACAATTCAAATCGGTAGTTCACCAAAGCTGCCAAGCAGTATTCCATTTATAAGAGCTTGTTTTTAACAGCTAACTAGCAGCCCTTATATTGTATGTCAGGTGTGGTACCCTGTGCTCGCCAATCCACCCAGTCATTAAAACATTGCTGAGAGCACATTTTTCTCCACTAGAATTTTCCTAGGGGCTCTATCCAGGTGCATGAAGTAGTTAGGAGGGCCACACATACATTTGCTTTAAAATTGGATTCTGATTTGCATATTATTTAAATACACTACCTAGACTGTGCCATTTATTCTTAGGTAGCTTTTAGCAAAACATTATTTATTTCTACCATTATAGTTGACACTTTTGATATTTCTCCGTTACTTTCACCCTCATCCAATCTTTGACCCAAGTGTGATATCAAAGAAATACATAAAGATGGAGCTTTCTGCTGGATTATGGTCTGAAGAACACAAACAAGATATATTTCAAGGAAACTTTCATCTATAGATCCAAATTATACATTGCTTTTTATTTTCTTTTATTTAGGGGGGAAAGTAGAGTTGAGATTTCTCTTTGATAGAGAAAAAGAGGTACAAGAATGTTGATATTGTACGCATATAAATTTAAAACAATTGGTGGAGTGATTCATTTATTTAACAAATAATTATTAGAACACAATAATTTCCAAGGGCTTCAGTTGGTATGGGGCATTCAGCAGCAAACAAAATATTTTTTAAATAACCTGTTCTCATAGAGTTTACATTCTAGTTGCTAATAAGTAGATTGGGAGAGAGGAGGTAAACAAAAAAATGAATAATTAATATATATATATAGTGTTATTCAACAATGAATAATATATATAGTGTTTAAAATAGTGATCAATTATAAAGATAAAAATAATTTAGAGAAGGAGGATAGGAGATGCAAGATGTTGGGATGAAATTGCAAATGGTAGCAGTTGCAAATCTTGTCAGAGAAGATACCTTTGAGAATTTTTATTACAGTAAAACATAAAAGAGTTTAAAAAAGCAAGCCATGCTGGCATTCAGGGAACATTAATGTCCTTGGGAATTACCTGAAAAATTTATTAAAATTAAAATTGCTGGGCTTATAATTCAAAGATCTGATTCAGTAGACTTTAGGTGGACTCCTGTTATTGAAATTATATTAAATATCCCAAAAGATTCCAATGCAAAAAGTTCTCATGCAACAAAATTGAGAGGAGGGTATAGATATTTCCCATAAACCTCTGCTCCCTGAACACAGCTTTCCCCATTAACAATATCCCATACCAGAGTGGTACATATGTTATAATTGATGAACCTGCATTAGCACATCATTATCACCCAAAGTTCATAGTTTACATCATGTTTGCTATTGTACATTCTATGTGTTTAGAAAACTTTATTTCTCATTTTTTTCTAGATTTACTGAAATATAAATGGCATATAACATTGTATAAGTTTAATGTGATGATTTGATATACATATATATGGTCAAATGATTGTCACATAAGGTTAGTTAATACATCTATCACCTCACTTAATTTTTGTGTATATAAACCAGTGATGGCGAACCTTTTGAGCTCAGTGTGTCAGCATTTTGAAAAACCCTAACTTAACTCTGGTGCTGTGTCACATATAGAAATTTTTTGATCTTTGCAACCATAGTAAAACAAAGACATATTTTTGATATTTATTTTATATATTTAAATGCCATTTAACAAAGAAAAATCAACCAAAACAATGAGTTCACGTGTCACCTCTGACACGCGTGTCATAGGTTCGTCATCACTGATGTAGGCTGAGAACATTTAAGCTTTCTTGGCAGCTTTTGAGTACTAGTATATAACAGTGTTGGTAACTATAGTCACGATGCTGAATCTTAGATCCCCAGAACAGCTTCATCTTAGAACTGGAAGTTTGTACCCTTTGACCAACATGTCCCCATTTCTCCTGCACTCACTGGTGGGTAACCGCCTGTCATGTGAGTCCCAGCCTATTGGTTGTGATGCTATTAGCTACGAATGCCTGAGAGGCTCATCCGGGTCCATACTCCTTGTGGAGAGCCCCACAGACCTTTTCCCCACTGGAGCCAATGCTGTGGCTGACGAGCCCTTGTGGTTGTCATTGAAGGAATAATCTCAGCAACAACCATCAGGGAACTTTTCAGAACAAGAGAAGGAATTGGGACATAGGAAGGGAAAAGTGGGGTACTCAGGCAGTCAGTTACCTGTTACCAAGGGCTTTCTAAAAGTGGAACTTCATGGGTGGGGGGAGCCTGCCTCCTCAAAGTGGCTCTCTCCTTAGTCTTGGACTGCCCAGGGTTTCACAGTCTCCTGGATTCTAAAGCTCCCTCAAAGGTACGTTTGCCAATGGATGGATGACAAGCTTTGGTTGATGGGGGAATACGTAAAAGGGGCATCTTATTTGGCCATCCTTCTAACCTGGATACATGTATGGTGACAGACATCCACCACTCTAGTGTGATAGGCAGTTTTTTTATTGTCCTAAAAATCCTCTGAGCTCTGCCAGTTCATCCATCCCTACCACCTAAACACCTGCCAATTACTTACATTTTTATTGTCACCATGGTTTTACCTTTTCTAAAATGTCATATAGTTAGAATCATAGAGGATGTAGTCATTCCAGATTGGCTTCTTACTAATTTACAATTCCATTTCTTTCGTGTCTTTTCATGGTTTGGTAACTCATTTCCATTTAGTACTGAATAATAATAATCTTGACTTCTTTCAAGTTTTGGCCAATATGAATAAAGCTGCTATAAACATTCATGTGCATGTTTTTGTGTGGGCATAAGATTTCAACTCCCCTGGGCAAATACCAAGGAGCATGATTGCCAGATCACATGGCAAGAGGAGGTTTCCTTTCATAAAACATCACCAAACACTCTTCCAAAGTGGCTGCACCCTTTCATTCCCATCAGCAGTGAGTGAGCGTTCCTATTGCTCCACATCCTCGGGAACATTTGGTGGTTGTTGGTGTTCTAAAGTTTGACCATTCTAATACATGTGTGGTACCCTACTCTTGTTTCAATTTGCATTTCCCTGATGACTTATGATGTGGGGCATTTTTAATATGCTTATTTGCCATCTGTATATTTTCTTTGTTTAGGTGGCTATTAAGGACTTTGATCCATTTTTAAATTGGGCTGTTCTCTTATTGAGTTTAAAGGTTTCTTTAAAAAATTTTAAGTCTTTTATCATATGTTGTATGCAAATATTTTCTTAGGTTGTGGCTTGTCTTCTAATACACTTGACATTGTCTTTCACAGAACAGAAGTTTTAAATTTTAATGAAGTCCATATTATATTATTAATTATTTCTTTAATAGATTATGACTTTGGTGTTATATCTAGAAAGTTGTATGAAATCTGTAGTGATGTCTCCTCTTTGATTTCTGACAGTAATAGTAATTTATTTACTCTCTGTCTCTTTTAAATTAGCCTGACTAGAGTCTTATCAAATTATCAGCTTTTGGATTTTTACTGATGTTCTTCATTAATTTGTTTTCAAATTCATTGATTTCATTTCTAATTTTTATAATTTTTTTGCTCCTGCTTACTTTGGATTTTATTGATGTTTTCTACTTGTAAGCCTTATTCTTTGTTTCTATTTTTGTCTTCCACACTTTTTCTGACTTTTTTGGTTTTAGTTGAGCATTTTATATAATTCTATTTTCTCTCCTTTCTTAGCATATTAATTATATTTCTTTTAAATCCTTTAAAACAGGTGCCCTAGAGTTTTCAATTATACATTTACAACTAATCTAAGTCCACTCTCAATACTATATTGACTTACAGGTAGTGAGAATGCCTTATTAAAGTTTTTTTAAATTCTTCCTTTCCATTTCTTTATCATTCCTGTCATTCATTTATTTATACATAAGTGTGTGTGTAAATAAATGAATGTATGTATGCTTATATATAAGTATGTATATATATTCACACATGCATACATAATAAAGTACATTATTACTATTTTGAATAATCTGTAATTTTAGATCAATTAAGGATAAGAAAAATAATTTTTAAATTTTACTTTCACTCTTCCTTTCCAGTGTTCTCCCTTTCTTTATTAGATCTGAATTTTTGACCTACATAATTTTCCTTGTTTCTGAAGAATTTCTTTTAATAATTTTTATAAGGCAAGTCTATTGGAAATAAATTTTCTCAATTTTTGTCTGAGAAAGGCTTTATTTCTCTTTTACTTTGTTTTCTGGACCTAGTTGTATATCTATCCCAGGTGGGCTGTTCTTCTGCTCATATTGTCTTCATTCTGGGTCTCAGGCTGAGGAAATAAATAGTCCCCATCCGAGACATTACTGTCTCCGTAGAGAGTCAGGGGAAAGGTGGTAGGATAACACAATGTTTCTTAGAGCTTCTTCTTGAAAGTGGCCATTTTCACTCACAATTTATTGGCCAAAGCAAGTCATATAGGATACCCATAATTTTCCATCAATTAAGGATAAGAAAAATAATCTTTAAATTTTGCTTTTACTCATTGATTTTCCAATGCTTTCTTTTTTATTATATATGATTTAATATAAAATATTCCCATAGAAAGGGGAACATATTTTTAATCATAATAGAATTTAACATAATCATCTATCATAACCCAAAACTTATTAATCACTTATTATATATCAGGCATGGTGCTAAGGCACTTTACATAAAGTACTTCCATCACAAGGAACTTGAAGCTCGTAGAGGTCAAGTAATTTATTAAGTCATGCAGCTAGTAAACAGCAGAGCCTAGTGATAGATTTTAATTTAAACATTTATGGGGAAGCAATATGAAGAATTAAAAGATCAATAAATAAATGTATTTCTCAAGAAAAAGAGCAGAACTAATAGCAGCAAGCTGCCTATGTAAATCATGTAAATCATGGTAGTGGCTGCTAACTAGGTGATAGAGTACCCATTTTCTGTCACACACCTTGTATGGTGCCAGGTGGGTACTGGATTTATTGTGGTGATTTCCTCATAAGGTCTATAAATGTTTAATCACTATGCTGTTTAATCACACCTGAAATTAATATAATAGTGTATGCCAACTATAATTGAAAAAAATTAAATTTTTCATATTCATTCATTTATTTTCTTGACCAAGTAATGAATTTATGTTTAATGTTTTATTTTGTATTAGACTAATTGGGGTGACAGTGGTTAATAAGATTATATAGCTTTCAAGTGTACATTTCTAGGATACATGGTCTTCATATTGCATTGTGTGTCCACCATCCAAAATCAAATCACCTTCTGTCACCATATATTTGACCCCCTTTTTTACATTTAAAGTTGAAAGGCATATTTCAACCACCTTGGCACAATTGACAGTTTGAGCCAGATAGTGTTTGGATGTAGTGCTGTCCTGTGTATTACAGGATGTTTTCAATGATCTTAGTTTCTACCACTGGATAGCAGTAGCAACACCCCCCTTCCCATTAGTGACAACCAGAAATTTGGCAATGCCCCCTGCAGGGCAAAATTGACTGTGGTTGAGCACCACTGTCCTAGACAAAGGTGATCATCTAGTTAGTAACTAACACCATGATTTAGGAAGGCAGCAGGCTGCTGTGAGTCCCTCAATTACAGAGGGTAATTTCACAAGATACAGATGGTGTTTTGCATTTTCCTTCTTCTCTCAAAACTTCAAATATTTCAGTCCACTCTCTTCTCTCTTGCATGTTTTCTGAAGCAAAGTCAGATTTAAATCTTATCTTGCTTTTTTTACATGTACAGTGTTTTTGTTTTTTCCCTCTGACTTCTATCATTTTTAAAAATCTTTTTGAGTTCTTGAAATTTAATTACACTATGCCTAGGTATAGTTATTTTGGAATTTATTCTGCTTGGTGTTCTTTGAGATTCCTGAATTTGTTGTTTTGTGTCTAACATTAATTTGTAGAAAATTCTGTTGTTATTGGTTTTCAAATATTACTTTTTCTTTTTTTCTCTTTCTGATATTCCCATTATGCATATGTTACACCCTTTATAGTTTTCCCACAGTTTTTGGAATTTTCTGTATTTATTTAAAAAAATCCTTTTGCTCATTGCTTCTCCAGTTTTGTAAGTGTGTATTGTCATATTTTCAAGCTCAGAGGTTCTTTCCTCAGCCATGTCCAGTCTACTAATGCATTCTTCATTTCTGATCCAGTATGTTTTTAAAATTTTTTTATCTATAGCCTTTTTTAGAATTTCCATCTCTCTTTTACATTAACCATCTGTTCTTGCCTATATTTCTACTCTTTCCATTAAAGCCCTTAGCATATTAATTAAGAAAAAAAATTCTTCATCTGATCATTCCAATATTCCATCCAATATGTGACTCTGGTTCTGATGCTTTTCAGTCTCTTCTGATTATTTTTTATCTCTTGTAATGCCTTGTAATTTTTTAGGAAGGGTGGACATGATGTGCTGGGTAAAAAGAACAGTCCTAAAAAGGCAGTAATGTGCAGTAAGATGCTGGGGAAGGGGAAGTGTCCTGTAGTCCTATGACCAGGTCTTCGTGTTTTGGTGAGCCTGTGCCCCTGGACAGTGAACTTGATCTGTGTTTCTCAGTCTCTCCCCCTACCCCTTAGGTGGAAAAAGATACAGGAACAAGATGGGGTATGTCCCTCAGGTAGTTTACACTCTGATAAACTCCAGCAGGTTAGGCTCTGGTTCACAAGTTTTCCTGGGGGCAGGCATTGTTAAGAGGAAAAGCATGCTCTGGTGTATTTCAAAATCAGTGCTTTTCCCTGTCCAGTGCTGGAAGCAGATGTTTCTCCAGTATTCACTGTGAGGACCTGTAGAGCTTCTGGAGGTAAAATGGACAAAAGCATGGCCCTGAACTGCATCACTATGTTCCTCTGCAGCGGTTCTCAACCTGTGGGTCGCCAACCTGTGGGTCGCTACCCTTTGGGGGTCAAACGACCCTTTCACAGGGGTCGCCTAAGACCATCGGAAAACACATATATAATTACATATTGTTTTTGTGATTAATCACTATGCTTTAATTTTGTTCAATTTGTAACAATGAAAATACATCCTGCATATCAGATATTTACATTACGATTCATAACAGTAGCAAAATTACAGTTATGAAGTAGCAACGAAAATAATTTTATGGTTGGGGGTCACCACAACGTGAAGAACTGTATTAAAGGGTCACGGCATTAGGAAGGTTGAGAACCACTGCTAGAGTTTTTAACTCACAATTGTCTATACTAAGGCTCTTCATCAGTCACAGTTCAGGTTTTCCTACCCAGCAGTGGTCCTAGAGGTATGTCGGTTCCTGGCCTTCTGCTCTGGTAAAGTGTGATGTTCTGTATCCACTTGTCTGTCTCCAATTTTTGTTCAATGGTTTGCCCTATGATCTTACTTCTCTGACATCTAAGAATTGTTGCTTTTTCAGTTTTTCCAGATTTTTGCTTATTGTTATGATAGAATGGCAACTTCTAAGCTCTGTACATGCTAGACTGGAACCCATAGTCTCTTTAATACCTCCAGAAGTCTCTTTAATACCTCCAGAAAATACTTCTTGACTTAAGGCAAAAAATAACTTGTGGAAACACTTCTAGATCTAGATCTTAATCATCTCATAAGTAGAATGTGCTGGGAATGTTACAAACTCCTGAGAGAGCTGGACACCTTTCCTCACCTCCAGTGGGCCCTGGAACTAGGCAGTTTGGAGAATTTTCTAGAACTATTTGAATATAGTAACCTTTTCCATTGCAAATGTCATTCATTCAAAGATAGAAGAAATCATATTTTAGGACAGAGGTGTTAGAAAAAGAAATATAGCAAAAGTGTCTCAAAATTTCCAGCTGAGGGTGCTATGTATTTCTGGGATCTTGATACACTTTAGCATAATATTATACCCCACTGTTAACACATTATGACCCAGGGTACATGCATTTTTAAATAACCAAATCTTCAACCTAGGACAACTCTGGACAATGGATTAAAGTCAGTGTTTAGACACTGCCAGGTCTTGGTTTATCTTAGCCTCACTGTAGTTACTCCCTCCTCTTCATATTATCACTTCCTCATTTACTTATGGAACACAGATAAACACGTGTTTTCCTGGAGCAAAACATGGTTTCATTTCAGCCACAAGAACAAGTGTCCAGAAAATCCTGCTGGAATGGTAGGAGGAAAGAAAGGTGGAACTTACTACATTTTATTAGTAGCTTCATAGCCCAATTTATCTTAGGCTCAGAGCTCATGATAATATTCATGACTTCACTAGCAAATCACTGCACCCCCAAATCTCATATTTAATGTCATATTGAATCATTTAACAATTATTCATGGGGTCACCTCTGGAGACAGACAGTTCATTTCTTTCGGCAGCAATGTCTTAAGTACATGCTGCATTTAAATTGCATGATGGTTAGGTTACTTGAGATGCCTCATCTAACATGCACTTCCTCTCCGAGTTATTCCATCTTTCAGGGCCCAGTTCAAGTTCGGTCTTTTCCCTGGAGAGTTCCCAAACTACTTCTGTGCATATTTGATTTATCTCTTCTCTGAACTCTCAGTGAATAATTTACTACATTGTTGATATGCTATCTCTCATTGTCTATTTTTTTCAAATATGATAAGTCATTGTGTGCTTTATTAAACAAAAATTTGTGTTTATTTTTATGAGATATGAAGTTTAATTGTTGAACAAAAGTATAGCTTAGTATAAAAATCTATGTTCCAAGAATCAAAATATTTTATTTCAACTTCAGATTTACCACTAACTAAAAATCTTGGGAGATCACCAACCTTTTCATTTAGGAGTTGGAGTTAAAAATACTTGTCCTACCTTCTGGTATTATTGGGGGGGTTAGATTCAATAATATGTATATTTGAGTATTTAGAAATGTTAATAAACACATAATGAGGATGTTAGTTATTATACACACACACTCACATATCTTTATTTGAGAGCAACAAGTTACATAACATCTTAAACTCTTTAATCTTTCCATTTTGCATCATGGAAAGGCCTGAGTACTGAATAAGCACATACCACAGCTGAGGAAATAAATGATGGGCACCACTCACAGAACCATAATTGGAAAATGTGAAGTTTCTCTATGATTTATAAAACCTATTGTTATTTGTTTCTCTACCTCTTAGCTTCATCCATTTCACCCAAACGCATTAAACCTTTCAATGTACAATTTTTGAGGGCAAATGATAGAGTGTAAAGTAAGACATCATACCTGCCATTGAGAGCTTCATATGTTGACAAGATGACATGCCTGCAAAGAACCAGAGCGCTGGGCAGGCATGCAGTGTTTCCCAAATCACGTGCAAGAGAACGCTGGGATGCCACAGCATACATTGATGCTGTAGGAGAGGCAGCATTTTACCTCTACTTTCCTAGTGTTTTGGCTGGAGATTAAGTTGACATAAGACAAATTAACAAGAGAAAAGCATACAAATGGAATATGCTTTACATGGCATGCCAGCCTTTGAAGGAAATAAAGGCCCAAAGAAATGACAAAATCTAAATGCTTTTATACAAGGTTGAACAAGAAGCAATTGTGAAAAAGCAGCTAAAATATAAGGGGAGGCCACAGGAAGATAAGCATTTTAACAAGGTCTGTTCATACAGAATTCTCTTAGCTTCGACTTGCCATCCTTGGCTGTAAGAATGATACGTTCCTCCTGGCAAAAGGACATCTATTTGAGGATTTTCGCTCTTGATTTTGGGAAGGAAAAATGGAGGTTGAAAGCATCCTTTTGCACCTGCTGTGTTTTATTTTTTTAAGTGCTTTTAGCTCAAAGTAGTACTTATACCAAAGTGGCATATTTTAATGTTATTTTGATGTTATCAGTTTTTTTGATCTTAGAATCAATATTTTGTCAGCTGTTTTTAAATACAAATGTAAGTAAGGAACTTCGGTTTTAAGTTTGTGCCTTGCTTCCCCTCACACATAAGGCCCCAAACAAGTGAGATAACATAAATTATTTCATAACAATAAACGTAATAGGGAGGTCATCATAAAAGAAAGGAGATTTTACTGTATCTTTGGAAGATATGAAGAAAATATTCAGTTTATTACAAAATTAAGTAAAGTTGATAAAGGTGTAGTCCAGAATAGGTGAATATACCTATCTGGTAGAAATCCCAGAGCAGTCTTCAATTCAGAGTGAGCAGATATTATTGAAAGTGAAACAAAAAAAGGTGTTGAAATACAGTGTGAGAGTAGTAATTCAATATCTCTCTTTAGAAGAACTACACCCCTTTGCCTTCCATTTCCATACTTTCCTTCCCTGCCTCTCCCATCATAGCATATGGTAAACAGCCTACACCTATGAACCTATGAACTTATTACTCTACCTGGTTTGCCTGTTTCCGGGGATTGGAAGGCACACACAGTAAGTTTCTAGGCTTGTGTTGCATTTGAAACTCTTGGAAGAAGCAGCCATGAAAACTCACAAAGGAAAAGGGAAATCATGATATTGTAGTGGAGAAATAGAAACATCTCAGATATTTAGTTCCTAACAGTGAGTCTTTACAATGATTTCCTCTGCCTTCTTACTAGATTCTCGTGATATCTTCATTTTCTGAGAAAGGAACCTGAGGTTCAGGGGGAAAAAGCGATTTGTTAAAGGTCATGTGCTTGGTAAGGAGAGCATCCTGTGCTGTGATCCATGCTTGATGGATAACACACTTATTCGCGGCTCTGTCACCTACTACCCTGTATCCTTGGGCAAGTTCCTTCACTTCTTTAAACCTCATTTCCTTAACTGTAAAATGGGAATCATTGTCACTTACTTCATAGAGTTGGGAGATTTAAATAAAATAATATACTTGAAACATTTAGAATGATATTTCTTACTTAGAAAAGCTCTCAATATGTTAATCATATTAGCTGACTTCTACATGGTATTCTTTATTCCAAACACTAAATGATAACCAACTCTAGCTTAGAATAGGGATATATTTTTGATACAAAACTATATAAGGAGTTTTTGGGGGTTCTAAAAATGTTTTCCCCAAATTTATCAAAATGTATACCAGAATATTTTTATATAAAACTTTCTTGTGTATTTATTTGTGAGTGTGCAAGTGTATGTGTATATGATACACATACATACATATTCAATTTGCTCAACTCTATACAATGTACATATATGTGTATAACCTATGTATATATGGTGTTAGTGTGTGTGTGTGTGTGTGTGTGTGTGTAGATTGCCATTAAGCAAATTGGATGGGTAAATCATATAAACAGGAATTGTACCCTAGTCACTGAAGAAACTGCTCTTTAATATACTCTCTCAGTGGCTCTTCTCCTTGATGGAGGCTGCAGGTTGAAAGGTATTGCAAAGCTCACAGACAATGTGCATATGTAAAAGTAACAATGGAACTATTTGGAGAAACGTTTTAAGAATACTATATATTCCCCAAACAAACTTCTGCCCTTTTATCTTTTGCATGCAATTTAAAAATAACAAATACACTTTTATTTCAAAGTAACTGATTTCATTTAGAGACAAACACTTTAAAGAATCTAAATTGATTTTAGAATTATACACCTTAAATCTATATAATTTTATGAACCAATGTCACTCAATAAATTCAATAAAAATGAAAAAAAATAAACTGCTCAAAATCATAGCATATATACAATCACCAAACCCCACAGTACTTGAAATTGTTTCCCTCTTGGGCATAGAGTTTAGAGTCGAGTCTCAGGGAGAAATAGATTATTGAAGCTGCTAGCGGTATTGCAGGAAAGATACAAAGAGAATGGCTAGGTCTCTGCTGTAATGGAGATAATATTTGTCCAAGAACCAGATCCTGAATGAGCACATTCTGTGTTCCTACTAACTCTGAATGCCACTTAAGAGCACTAGGCGGAATTTCAAGGCCAAAAAAAAGCCTTGAGAAAGCCTTTTCTCTTCTTAACATTATGCTCTGATCGCAAACCCTGTGCATTCCGTGGATAAGGGATACTGGGCTTCATTTCATGCCTTAAAAGGCAGGTGTAAGATAACATGTCAAGGAAGGAAACTTGTTCCTCCTTAAACTCTAGAAAGGAGCACATTTAAGGCAGACAACCCTAGACTTTTTATGGCCAAGATAGCTTCTAGGTGGGATCAAATCCTGTCCTTTCAATCCTTCTTACCTTAGCCACAAGATAAGCCTAAAAGACAGACCACCCCCTCCCACTTCAACCATAGAGATTGCAGTGTCTGCCTAACAATGCCTTTGAACTTGGCCTTTCCTCCCCTTAATTCTCAGTACCTCCCTTTCTGGATGGCAGAGGGTAGAATAGGGACCAGAAAACAACATGATCATATTTACTCTCAATCAGACAAGATTTAAAAGCGACTTCTTTCATTGTGACACTTCTCCATTCTTTCTGAGTATCAACTGCTCCATAAGTCTGCTGTATGGACCCAATACAGAAGTTTAGCTTAGTGAGATTTTAGATACAGTTATATGACCAAATTCTGGTCTAATTTCTCAACCTCTTCATCTCTCAAAAAATTAATATTTTTCTCTCAATCCTTTTAGTTTCCCTTTATCAAAATATAATCATTTAAAAAACTCATGCAAAATTGCACTATTAAATTTTTCAAAAAATTTTATTGAGGTATAATTGATATTGGTTTCAGGTGTACAAGAGAAGGGTTCAATATTTGCATCTTTTGCAAAGTGATCACCACAGTAAGTCTAGTTATCATCCACTTAATTGCACTATTTATTTTTTTCAAAAGTTCTTATATCTATTAAGAATAGCCATTAAAGAAAATAGACTTCTCTGCAGCAGATAAGAAGCAACATATATTTTTTTTCTGCATATGCTGACAGAAAATGACCTTTTTGTATGTTTGTGAGTTTTTTTTTATTAGCCTTTATCCTCAATACCAAATATTCCTCATGATTACTGGTCAATATTGTTCCTTTCTACTCTGCTTTAAAGCCACATAGTAAGCAGCTTCTACATCAGCGGTTCTCAACCTGTGGGTCGCCAACCTGTGGGTTACCGGCCCTTTGGGGGTCGAACGACCCTTTCACAGGGGTCACCTAAGACCATCGGAAAACACATATATAATTACATATTGTTTTTGTGATTAATCACCATGCTTTAATTATGTTCAATTTGTAACAATGGAAATACATCCTGCATATCAGATATTTACATTACGATTCATAACAGTAGCAAAATTACAGTTATGAAGTAGCAAAGAAAATAATTTTATGGTTGGGGGTCACCACAACATGAGGAACTGTATTAAAGGGTCATGGCATTAGGAAGGTTGAGAACCACTGTTCTACATAAACTGGGTCAGTTATATTTGTCTGCAATTAGAGTGTTTCAAGCTATTTAATTTCATATGCTAAAGGAGCAGAGGAAATGTTTTCTTGGCAGAGTTAGCTACTGGTACTTACCCTTTTCTCCCAGAAGTTAATGATCTGATTTAAACCAAAGGATTATGTTCAGGGAGCTTATTTGTGAACCACATTGATCATCTTGATGATACATTCTGTTTGCTTTTAACTATAGCACAATATTTGTAAGAACTATTAGGTGCAGTTGTATATAACTTTGGTTATTAAACCAGTAAAATGTTTTTATTGTATTCAAACATGTCCGCCCACAAATTTAGATGCATAGTGAGCCCAGAAGCATGTTCCCTCTAGTGGGAATGAGGTAAATATGAAATTGGATTGGAAAGCATACATGCCTTTGCTCTCTAACTCACCTGACAAATCAAAAATCAAATCAACAAACATTCCTCAGTTGCTGCCGTGTCCCATGTGTTTACCCACGAGCTCTGCATTGTGCAGCCACAGGTTTTTGTATTGGGCATTGCACATGGTCTTCACATGTTTGACATACAGTATATGCACTGAAACCTGGTTAGGCGAGGCTCTCTCACACTAATTTTGAATTGAAATCTAAGCTAAATAACACATACTATGCATTACAAAGAATACATTTGAGCAGTTTAGAATATTTTAGCACTGTAAAAAACAACACCCACACTGTTTGTACTTAATGGACTGGTTGATAGAGTCTTTTATTTAACAACTATTTACTTACTCAATGGTGGGCACTGTGGTAGGCAGCATGGATATAGCACAAAGACAAAGTCCTGATTGAATGGGAAAACTAAAATTTACTTCTTAGTCAATCAATAGAGCTGGTGATCACAGCTGCTGACCGATATTGGTCTTTTTGTGTAATAGTTCTTAAGGACATACCACCAACAAAACTCTGAAAGTGAAACAACTGACTAATACTCTTCTTTTAATTAGTCTCTAGAGGAATTTTGTGTTAACAGGAACTCAAATTTGTCAGAGAATAGGGTCTATGATCTCTCTTTTTACACATTAGATTAATGTGCAAAAGGATTAAATGATTGACTCCCACAGTTATTACTGTAAATAAAGTTCATCTATTTCCAGTTAGGATGACTTCATAAGCTGCTTTTCAATACAGTGGCTTTAAACACTTTATAAACTCTGACTGACCCACACTAAAAAATGTTACATTGCAACAAGGTACATAAATGTATACATTATTGAAAGAAAAGATTCATGAATAAAAATTTATTTTTAGTACATACAATGTGATATCATATTTTCTATTCTGTTCAATTCTATTTCATTTTTAAAAAATGCTGGTGGCAACACTAACTCTTTCACAACCCACTAATGGGTATTAATTTGATAAGATTAATTTGACTAATTTGAGATAAAAAGAGATAACTATGTTTAAGTTCAAGGTAATGGGTAAATATGGCAGTTTCTTTGTGTTGCTTGAGACACAAAGTTTGTTGGTCTTTGTATTAAGCATCCATTTGAGTGTCTCTCATCAACTCTTACAAATTATTTTTATTGTCTACTTTCATTTTCTTCATAGTTATTTTCTTAGAATCTAGCACACTGCTTGGTGTTAACAGGTGTGTTTGAATACATGAATAGATGAATGAATGAATTCTGAGTTCCGCTTTGCTGTGCTTTGGTGGATAAACTTGCCTTTGAAGGAGACTAGGACTGAGTGAGAAGGAGAGGAGCCTCTGAGGTGGGAGGGAAAACTGGAGCAAAGACCTAGGGATAGGAAGGAGAGTCCGCTGCTCATCCACGGAGTTGAGAGGTGGTCTCAAATCTGAAATCTGAATTAGAGACTAGTCCAGGGGTGGGCAAACTTTTTGACTCGAGGGCCACAATGGGTTCTTAAACTGGACCGGAGGGCTGGAACAAAAGCATGGATGGAGTGTTTGTGTGAACTAATATAAATTCAAAATAAACATCATTACATAAAAGGGTATGGTCTTTTTTTTTTAGTTTTATTCATTTCAAACGGGCCGTAGTTTGCCCACGGCTGGACTAGATGAAGGAGTACAACAGAAAAGAAACGATCATTTGGGAGGGAGGAAAATAAGGTAATGACGAGGAAGATAAACGGAGCCAGGAAAGGGAGAGAAAAATGAAACCTGACTTATATGCATTTAAAACCACAAGCTGCCTAGAGGCACTTGGTGGCCCTGTAGTGAAGCTGCCCCATTATCATCAGGGCTAACAAAGTCACAGTCACTGATGTGGAAAAGATATGAGGAAGAACGATTTGGAGAATATGGGCTTCATGTCTTTAAGATCAGTACAGTACTTAGAAAGGCATCCTCAATCATCTTATCAAAAATAGGTCAACCCCGAATAAAGTCACCACCTTATTTGTTTCTTTTATAGCAGTAACCAAAATTTATCATTATTTTGTTTCATTAATTTTTTTTGCTGTCACTCCCTTAAATGGTAAGCTCCATGAGGTCAAAAACTTAACACCTGTATTCACTATAATATCCTCAGGAATAAATACAATACTTAGCATAAACTACTTGTACGATATTGAATACATAAATGAATGAAACACACACAGCAGAGCCGGGGGGCTAAGCATATATAACATTGTGTGCAAGCCTTGTTTTGCGTTCGGTTGGAAAGCAAACATTGTCATGCTGAGCAAGCACAACACAAATTTCTATAAGTGGTTAAAGCAAGCCAGAACACAAATTGTTTATTGTAGCATTCACTGACTGGCTTATGGACTGCCAGCAAATCCATTAGAAGCCCTGTATATAGAGCATCATAATTCCGACATAAACAAAAGGAAAAACTGCTTCAGGATGAATTGTTTCTTATATCTGGAAGAATGACTGATTTTTCCAATTAATAACTATGCAGTAATTTTAGAGTAGTTTATAAATGTAACATGTGCTATACATGCCCATGCTTCTTTTTATTCCACACATCTACTTTCAATAAAGACATTGCATTATTTTGCACAAAAGTCCTTATTCGATGAGCATGACTTGATGACGTGACCTTCTTGCTATTGAATATGGTAATTAATATTAGGAAATTGCTGACGAGCAGTAAAAATTCTTTGGAGTGAAATGTACTAGATTTTAATCCTAGCTGTGTGGTTTCATGATAGTTATTATCCTCTCTGAATCTTAGTTTCTTTTTCTGATAAATGGAAGTAATAAAGCAATTTGCTAGCATCCTTATGAAGATGAGCAAATAACATATAAAATCCTGGGCATAAACTATGAGACCAGTCTAAGGAAACAGGTATAAAAGTGTTCTTAAATTTTAAATTAGCTTGTTTTTTTATTATTAGAAAGCAAGAAAGCAAGAAATAGTGCAGAAAAGGGATAGGGAACTAGCATTATTATTATTATTATTATTATTCACTGCTATTAATAGGCACACTGTCAAGATTGTTTTAATTAGTCTATCAGATAATTGCCTTTCCATCATTCTCTTTTCCTTTCCTTCTGGAAAATCTATTAGACTTCATTTCCTCATTCAACCTTCTATATCTCTCAACACCAATCTCTATTAATCTTCCTTTAAATATTTAACATTTTAAAATTTCTTTATCATATATACTCTATTCTGCCTTTTATTTCTCTCTCTAAAGCTAGCTCTGGTTCACAAATTACCTTTTCAACTGTTATTAATCTGCTAGTAATTCCTTTAATAAGTTTCAATCTTCAATTATCTATCATTTATTTCTACGAGTTTCCTTTAGTTTTCAAATGTGCCTTATATTTAGACCCCTCCATCAGAGCAGATCTTTTAAAATATATTTATTTTGTAACCTTTTAAAATTAGTTGCTCTCCGATTCAAGTTTGTGTATTAATTTCCCTCCTCTGCCATTGTTAGTTTGGAAAATTACTTTATAATATCTGTGCTTTGCTTTACATACATGTGAAAGGCTACATATCAGATAACTGCTCTTCTTCATAAAATTACCATGACGATCAAATGTCTTCATGTAAAATGAAGGAGGTCAGTGTATTAGTTATGCTATTACTATCAAAGACTATGAAAGATAAGCCTTAAATATTCAAATTCAAGAAATATTTTATGTTTTATCTGACTAGAATGACTACCATTCAAATTAAGACACTTCTGCAAGTGAAAGGGGTCACCATTAATTATACTGGGAAACTGGGCACAAAGACTGTCCTGAGCAACCTGGGCACCCTGTTTCTTGCTGGTGTAACAGCCTAGGTGTTCCTGGTCAGGTAGCTTTTCTCTTAGTAGTAAATCAGAGACTAAGTTTCTTCTATATTTTGGCTCTGTCATCTTCCACATGTAGATTACAAAACCATTCTAGTGGCAGTAGTGTGCTAGCAACCATCTCACCAAAAAAAAAAAAAAAGTAGAGTTCTAATGTGTAGCATTTGCTGACTTTTCTGTTGTAAATACTCCCACCATGATCAATTTCAAGCTACAACTGGCTGAAAACATTCCCAAATGTCTATAATAATTGGTTCTTGCAGGTTGGTGGGATCCAGCTTCAAAACACCCGTAACAAGGTTTTCTCCCTTCCAATCAGTAGAAATGGAAAGACCGCATAGAAGACTAAGTATGTGGGATTTTTTATGGACCAAGTCTTGAAATAGCATGTTCACTTGCAATCCACTGGTTAGAATTCAGTCACATGTGACAATTGCAAGGAGCCTGTGGCATGTAGTCTACGTACCCAGAAACGAAGCAGAATTGGGTTACATATACATCAAGCCTGCCTCCGCCACAACTAGATAATCTCCAGGATTACCTCTTGTTGCTGAATACTATAAAACATGATTATGAACCTGCAGTTTTCTTCCCCAAATAATATAAACTTAACTTTATATGTATTTGGCAGGGGCATATGGGATGCTCATCTATAATTGAAAGTATAGAGCATGGGCTATACATTATTGTGTACAATTTTTAGAAATAGTTTTTACAAATAGCTTGATAGAATAACTCCTCATGAAACAACTATTTAATTAAGTATTAGAATAGTACTTCAAATCTTGAAATCAATCTATTTGAAGTGTATATTTTAGCTTTGAAATTTATTCAACTGCAGTACCTCCTACTTGAATCACTTCATGGGAAGAATTGAAATGACACTGAAGTAAAAGAAAGTGGCGTGAGTAGCTCTTCTAAAATGGCAGTTGTGTAGAAGTGGAGCAAATTAAAGCTACCTCTTTATTGATCAAGTTTCCGTGTGTCAGTCTCAACAATGAACTTGTTAATTTTGTAGCTATATATCCACTGATTTTGTCATAAGGTATAGGAAAGTATGCAAAATAAATTGCATAGAAACCCTGTTTTTATCAACTTGAATTTTAGTCAGCATTGATCTTGATTTTTTTAAAAGTACTTGAATTAAGGAAGTATTGAATTGATGGAAGTAAGACAATTAAATATAAAGTTGAACCATAGTAGTATCATTATATTTTCTACGAAATCCATTCTCAAGAATACTTCTACTCACATCTACAATGAAATTTATTTTGTAGGCTTATTTTCTGATAGCTGGTTAATTTGGTAGACAGTGTTATGATATTAAATGTTAAAATACAAAGAAGATATTTTGTTATGGTTATAAATCTGTCTGAAATGTGTCACTTGGAAAGCATCTACAATATTTAACGTGTGAGTCTACATTCCATAGAGCCATTTACTTCCTTAATGTTAATGATATATGTGACGTAAAAAGAGTTTCCAGCAATTGAGAATACTGGGTAAAAATCACTAATCTACAGACAAAATATCAGCCTGAAGCCTGACAAACACTTAGTAGGTCTGTAATTTGGAGCAAGTCACTTCAACCTTTCTGTGCTTCAGTTTCTCTTCTGTGAAATGGAAGCTATGAAATTTGAGTCTATGCCTCAAAATGTTGTAATAACAATTGAGACAATATATAAACATACTCTAGAAAAATAATGGTACATGGTGTTTTACAAACATTATTATTATTATTGTATTTATTAGCTTTTAGTGGTAAGATTAGAGTCCGTTTTATATTTTCAAGTATCAGTGTTTTCTTTATTTTTCTAAAATAAACATTTTCTTGTGGGCTGGTGGGATCCAGATTCAGAATACCACTGATAAGGTGTTTTCTTAGTTAAAAACAAATTACTTGTCCATTGTCTTGATAATGGTCTTTTTCATACAAAGAGTCAGGATGATTTTACAACTTTTAATCCCCAAAGAGGTAAAGGCTGAATTTAATCTAATTATTTAAGTATACTATAATAATTCTTCAAAGTTCAAATTTCTTGATAATAAAAAATCAACAGCTACAAAATTAATTCCTAATTTGAATTTTAAGGAAAGATTACAATTGGCACTTTTCACACCTTCAGGAAAGCCACAGGAACCATTCTGTATATTTTCCCTTTGTATTTCTTCTGTTCAGAAATTTCCTTTGTCCTGTGAATTTTAAGTCACTTTACAAGAAAGCAATTTTTAGTTATTGTTACAGCAAATGCTCAATGGGATATTAGTTGATTTTGCCTTTTTGCTAGGTAGAAAGAGCATTACATTTTGAATCTGTCACTTTGACCTATCGCTTTCTTGCTATTCAGTTCCCTGGGGTCTCAACTTTAAAATAGACTAACAATGCTGAACTTTAAAAAAATATAAAAAGGTATAAAGTCATTTGTTTTCTATTTATAGGGAAACTCAAAACACTGACCGGACACAAAGGCTTTTGATGTTTCTTGTATTCCTCTCAGATGGGAATTCCATTGTCCAGTAGCATATCACAGCTTTGCTTGTAAACTTGGGCTACATGCTGGGAGCTATATGCATGTAATTTTTCTCAGTAAGAAAATGATAGTTTAAGTCATAGTTTAAGCACTCATAGCTTTGTTATCCACTTTGGATTTAATATTAGAGTATTTGTCTGGTTAACTTTGTCACTGGTCACTTTTACATTTATATACCATGTCTTAGAAAAATCAAGTTTTAGTCCAGTCTGCCACTCATCTATAATAATAAAAGTGTAATATGCTAATTAGACCAGACATCCGAACGACCTTCCAGACGTCCTTCTGGACAACCTTCCGGACGAAGCTGGGGCTGTGAGGGCCAAGGCAAGCCACCGTGGCTGCGAGGACTGAGCACCTGGCATGAATTTCATGCATCGGGCCTCTAGTAAGCTTTATAAGCTTGGTTATTGTTAAATGCTCTAAAACATTGAGATGTTGTAGTAGTAGTTGGATTTGTTTCATTCTTTCTATAACAAGCTGTAGGTTATGAAATGTAACAGCTCCCCAGGGTTCGTTTGAAATCCAGATAATCAAACCCTATGGACCTGATGGACCAAGGAGCCAAGTCTATGGAAGTGGCTGCACATGTCGAGCAGATGTAGTACAATCGCAATGTCGGAATCAAAGCCAGAAGGATACTGTTCTTGCTCAGAAAAGTGTCCTGAGGAACAGATAATGCATATGGTAACATTTCAAAAATTGTAGGATAGCATGCAGCTGGAGGGCGATAGCATTATTATTGTATGCCAGTATTATGGAGTATTGTTGGGCTGAGGGGAACTTAGTAATGTGCTATTGAGACGCAGTTAGTGTTTTGATTAAGAGCGTGATCTCTGAGCTAGAATGCGTGGGGTTGAATCCTGGAATCACCATTCACAAGCCATGTGTCTGTGTAAGTTACTTCATATTCCTCTGCTTCAGGTTCCCCATTTCTGTAAACAGTACTTACTTCACAAAGGTTGTTATGAAGTTTAAAATGAGTTAATATATATATAAAGCAATTGAAGTTTCCCTGGCATGCTATAATTAGTATTCAGTGCTTTTTGCTATTTTATCTTGTCAAGCTTCAAATTATTAAAATAAAAATTAAGTATTAATGTTTTCCTATTATCAATGAATAATTATTAATTTTGATATTAATAATGAGGATATTAAACCTTTACGGTTGCATTTGTGGCAATTTATTTTTCCATCTTGTTGTGGTTTGCCTTTTTCTTTAAAAACTTTACGTAGACAAAACAATTGTTCCTTTCTAAAGGCGTGTTTAACAATGAAAAGAGTCCACCCGGTGTGGCTCAGTGATTGAGCATCAACCCATGAATGAAGAGGTCCCCAGTTTGATTTCTGGTCAGGACAAATGCCCAGGTTTCAGGCTGGATCCCCGGTGTGGGGCTTTGAGGAGGCAGCCAAATGATATCTCTCTCATCGATGTTTCCATTTCTCTATCCCTTTCCTTTCCTCTCTCTCAAATCAATAAAATATTAAAAATAAATAAAATACATTTTTTTAAAAAGATGAAAAGAAACCTTTGAAGTCACACCAATAAAATCGTATCTTTCTGTATTTCCTTCTATCATTCACACGTGTACAGTATTTACATAGTTGTGAATTGCCATGCATACTATTTCATATTCTGCTTCATATTGCATGAAAATATTCCATACTTTTCTTTTATCTTTAGAATCATCACCTGCAATGACAACAACATATTGGCTCACATTGACATTGAATTTTGTAATTGATTTTTCTTTGCTTTGCTCTCTGTTAACAATCAGAGCTGAATTGGTGACCCAGCTTTAACACTTGTGCATAATACATTTTTAGGACTAAATGTGTGTCACTAATTAGTCATGACTGTATTTTGGTGATTTTATGTTGTAATTGACTCACTGCTCTATTTAATGCCACAATAAACCCTTTCACATTTTTCTTTTTTCAGTGAATCCTCTCTTAAAATAATAAGAAAGCCCAATAATTAAACTTGTAAGCAGGAGCTGCTACTGGGCAAAGCAGAAATAGAATCCTAAAACCCCACCACAACTACCACCACAACTGTCATCCTTCCTCTGGCATCGATGACAGAGACCAAGATTTGGGGAACACAGATTTTAAAATTATTAACCTAAACCCTTTATAGTGCATTCAGTCTTCCATGTTTTCTAAATTTGCTCTTGGTTCAAACAAGACCTTTAGGGACCTCGCCACGTTTTCAATTGTTTGGTCCCTGGTCATTGAGCTACACTTGAGGTTAGAACTTGATTTGCAGTGTTTGCTGTAAGCATCCATTGAAGACCTTTTCGAGTTCATTAAGGAGAATCACTTTGAGGCTCTCCATGGGAGAAATTTTTCTCAAACACTTAATACCAGCAAGGAAAAACAGGCTTCATTCTATCCATTGATGTTTTATATTAAGGACACTGAATCTTGTAATTGATTTCTCTATTAGCTTTGATCTCTAGTTAGAGTTGAATTTATAACCCAACTCTAAGAATTTTACACAATACTTATTTGTGTAGTAAATTCCCAGGGATTTTCATTTACTACTTTTACTTTTTATTTCGCCTTGATTGCTTTGCTTTGTCTCTCTCGCCCTCCACGGCTTCTGCAAGCTCTTTTGGAAACAACACACATGATTATTTATTGGGTTAGGTTCCCAGTAGTGGAATCACTGTGTTCATGTAGCCTTTGATATCTATTGTAGTCTTTGATGTGATGGAAGTCTCCACCTTGCCTCTAGGCTACTTTTATTATGGATTTCATAAGTGAAATTCATAAAAATGAATCTAATGTGTTGACAATAAACAGTGACTATCTCAGATGATTGTGTGAGAATTATACAAAATGATAATATGTATAGCATGTTTAATATCTCTTGATATATACCGATACATTAATAAATACTAGCTATTATTACATTGCTAGCCAATCACTTTACTGGTGTCTTTCTTTTCCATTTACTAAAACAGGGTAAGGTTACATTTGCAGCAAATACCTCAGCAATAGTTAGTTTTCTTAATTGGTTTATAAATGTCTTAGAGCACTTGGGCTCATAATAGTTTTCTGTGGTGTACATTTTAGACAACTGGATTTCTTCACACCAGTCTTTCTGTGCCTATGCTGTCATTGCCCTTGTGAAATGATTAAGAGACAGGGTTGGAAAAAATTAATATCCATTAACCAAAAGACGACATGTTCTCAAATACATAAGTGTTGTGGGGCTTTGTTTGCTGCAGGTTAAGAATGACATTACCACACTGTTTATTTCCAAAGAGTAATTAGTTTTTAATTGTAAAATGTAGGAGTTACCGCCAGGGCTTTTGTTTACTGAGTTGACTCCATCATTCCACTTGGGGATAATGCAGTGTTTACTGTGGGGTACATGCTGTTTACCATGAGGATTGCTTTCACACGCACATAGTTCTAAACGGGAAATTAACTCAGGTCGAGGTTCTCTAGTAACATGTGCAGCTGAAACAACTGTCCACAAACTACATACACAGGTTTAAATTGTTTAGTGACAGGATGGCCAATAAAGATGTGTCGACACCCAAAAATATGTACTCCGCTGCATATGAAATACATTCTGTCCCTGTTTTCCTTGTAAGAAAGAGAAAAGAAAGGAAAACAATCCCACTTGGTATTCATCCCGGCTCTAGAAAATGAATGTGTCTGTGGCTCACTATACTTTAGTTTTTAATTGCCTGTTTGACAGTAAACCTATTTCCATAATGCAGTGTCTATATTTCATGTTTTATTTGAAGTATGTGCTCCTAATTTCAAATAACAGCATTTAGCTGATTTTGTTTGTACACTTTATTTTTGTCACAGGATTGTCTCTTAATAAAAATCACCATTTGATAGGATTTTTAGGATCCTTATAACCTTCTAGAATATTTGCATCTTTGCTCATTATTTTTGAAGAAAGTCCAACTGAAAAATAAGAATATGGCCAATATATTTTTAATTTATTTCTATTGTTGAAAGTATTACAGATGTCCTCTTTATTTCCCCCATTGATTCCCTCCACCCCACACCTCCCCCCTCCCCAGGTCTTCACTGCACTATTGTCTGTGTCCATGGGTTATGCATATATGCGTATAAGTTCTTTGGTTAATCTCTCTGCCCCCTTCCCTCTGGGAATCATCAGTTTGTTGCATGGTCCCATGTCTCTGGGTCTATTTTTCTTATCAGTTTATTTTGTTCATTAGATTCCACTTATAAGTGAGATCATATGATACTTGTCTTTCTCTGACTGGCTTATTTTGCTTAACATAATAAATTGTGTGTTTAATGGACATGTGTTCATTTATCTTAGAGAAATACTTAGAAATGGAATTTGTTGGGTTATAATAAAGGTGTATATTTAACTTTATGAAAAACTGTCAAAATACTGATGATGTTCAGTATTTTTCATATGCTAACTGGTCATTTTTTTATTGTTTGAAAAATGTATTCAAGTTTCATGACCTTTATAAAATTGGATTATTTCCTTTCTGTTACTGATTCCTAAGGAGCTCATTGTACATTGTGGATATAAATCTGTTGTAAAATACATGTTTTGACACTACTTTCTCTAAGCTTCTGATTTGACTTTGTTTTGTTAATGCCAGCTTTTGATGAACAGAATTTCTTTAATTTTGATGAAACTCAACCCTTCCCTTATTTTTATTCTTTTTTAATTAGTGCTTTTGTGGCATGGACATTTTTGCATACTTCAGAATATAAAGTTATTCTTTTATGTTCACTGAGAAGCTCTATGTTTTAGCTTTCATGTGTAGGTCTATAAATCATATCAATTAAATTGTTTCATATGGTGTGAGTTTAGGTTTGAGGCTCATCTTCTTTCTTCAAACTCTTAACGGGCACCATTTGTTGAACTGTATTTCTCCATTGAGTTGCATCGATATATTTCAGTTGACAATATATGTGTTAATATATTTCTGTATGTCCTATTTTATTCCTTTGATCTGTGTTATGTTATGCCAATACTACAATCATTTTTTAATTTTTATTTTTGAAAGTATTACAAATGTACCCTTTCCCCCCATTTACCTCTTCTAGCCTGCCCTGCTCCCCACCCCAGCCCTTCACCACCCTATTGTCTGTGTCCCTGGATTATGCATATATGCATATAAGTTCTTTGGTTGATCTCTTCCCACCCACCCACTCACCTACCCTCCCCTGCCTTCCCTCTAAGGTTCGACAGTCTATTCTGTCCTTCTATGTCTCTGGATATATTTTGTTCATCAGTTTATTTTGTTCATTAGATTCTACATATGAGGGGGATCATGTGATACTTATCTTTCTGTGCCTAGCTTATTTCACTTAACATAAATACTCTCCAGGTCCATCCATGCTGTTGCTGAACCTGAGAGTTCTTTCTTTTTTACAGCTGCATAGTATTCCATTGTGTAAATTTACCACAGTTTTTTAATCCACTCATCTGCTTGCCTCAACCTGCATGGCTAGAGATCTGAAGAAGGGACCATGCACAAATGAGAATGCTATACAAGAAATACGAATTTAGAAGGCATTGGGGGCCAGGGGTGTCTCTTTTGTGAAGAGCACACTGAAACTCAGGCCAGTCTGCTTTTTATTCAGTTTTAGATACACATCTTGCCCTCAGTAAAGCATGGCAAACAGGTAGCAGACAGACCATCTCTAAGGTCAGTAAAGATCAGTAAAAATTTACTTTGAGGCTATCAGGTCAGGAAATTGCTTTGGACATCACTATCTCAACAGGGAACAATTGGTGCATAGCTTTAGCCCTGCTAAAGGCTCAAGGTTCATCAGCCTTCCAAGTTCCTTGATGCACTCTCATGATAGTATTGACAATGGATGGCTTCCCACACTGCTGATGGGCAATTGGGCTGTTTCCAAATCTTAGCTATTGTAAATTGCACTGCTATGAACATAGGGATGCATTTATTCTTTCTGATTGGTGTTTCTGATTTCTTAGGATATATTCCTAGAAGTGATATCACTTGGTCAAATGGGAGTTCCATTTTTAATTTTTTGAGGAAACTCCATACTGTTTTCCATAGAGGCTGCACCATTTTGCATTCCCGCCAGCAGTGTATAAGGGTTCCCTTTTCTCCATATCCTCACTAACACTTGTCAATATCTTGATTAATGCAGTTTATAGTACATCTTGAAACCAGATGTTAAAGTCCGTCAACTTTGTTAATTTTTTTCAAGGGATTTAGGCTGGCTATTCCAGGTCCTATTTCCACATATATTATAGATTCAGCTTACCAATTTCTATAAAAAGATACTGGGATTTTTATTAAATTGCATTAAGTCTATAAATCAAAATGGCAGAATTGAATCTTAATGTCTTCTAATTAATCAACATTGTATTAATCAATATTCAGATTTTTAAAAATGTTCTTTAACCAATGTTTGCTTTCAGTGTAGGGATCTTACACTTCTTATGTGAAATTTAGTTCTAGTTTATGGGTTTTGGTATAAATATAAATGCTATTATTATTTCTTTTTCCAATTGGTTGCTGCCAGTCTTCAAAATACAATTGATTTTTACATGTTGATTTTGTATCCTGTCATGTTTCTAAATGCACTTATTAATTCTTCTCGTTTTTAAATATGTTCCTTAGGATTTCTACATAAACTATGTTGTTTCTAAATCAGAGCAGTTTGCATCTTAATTGCCTGTATGCCTTTGGCTTTTTCTCTTTGCTTTATTGCACTGCTAGAAACCTCCAGTGCAATGTTGATTAGAACTTGTCAGACACATGTTTGCCTTGTTTCTGGCATACTGAGGGAAAAATTCAGTATTTTACCATTAAATAAGATATTAGTTGTGGGCTTTCATAGATAACCTTCTTTTAGATTGAGAATATTCCTTCTATTCCTAATTTATTGATACATTTTTAAGTCAAGTAAATGTATGCATTTTTTTCAATTGCTTTTTTCTGTATATGTTGTCTGTTGTGATTTTTCTCTTTATGCTATTACTGTGGTAAATTACATTGGTGAAATTTCACATATTAAAATAGCCTGGCATATCTGAAATAATAATTCCTAACCAAGTGGAGTTTATCATTTTTATTTTTTGTTGGGTTTGACTTGTGAATATTGTTTTAAGATATTTGCATCTACATTCTAGAGAAATGTTTGGTTTCTAATTGTCTTGCCTTGTAATATCTTTATTCACTTTTTGTATAAAGGATATGCTAGCTTCATAATGTGTTATTCCTCTTCTTAAACATTCTGAGTTTGTATAAAATTTATATTTTCTTCCTTAAATGTTTGATGGCATTACCAATAAAGGTAAATTTCTCTTTTGATCTGTAGTAGCTTTCTCATTAGTGAGTTTCTCATGTTCATTTAATGATTTTCTCCTTGTGACCTCTAATAGAAATTATCATGAGGATAATTAAGTTGGCAATTATAATGTATTTAATTATAAGACATCTACTGTGGCTGTATTCAACTATTATTTATTTTTCTATTGCAGTTTAATTTTTTACATATTTTTCTGAACCTTTCATGTGTAAATTTATTCATGGTAAGAGCCTGTCTTCATTGCTTGGTCTTATTCACAATTCTTAGCACATTGCCATATGATCTGAGCTCTTAGCAAATTCTTACCCATTTGATCTTCTGTCAAAACTCTCTGGAAAAATGTCCTTTATTTACTTTAATTAATTATTTCAGGTGTCAAGGGAGTTCCCTTAGTTCTAGTATTATTAATTTGCTGCGTATCAAATCTCTATTCTTTAATGAAGTAAATGTTATGATATCCATTTCTCATCCCACAATAAAATTTAAAGTATAACCAGTTAATATAAGCATATTCCTCAACATATGTGAATTTAAAATGCTTGACCTTAATTTTTGTCATTCATTCATTTACTTCTAAAACAAGGAGAGCATTATGCTGAGTGAAATAAGCCAGTCAGAGGAGGATAAATACCACATGATCTCACTCATTTGTGGAATATAGAGAACAACATAGACTGATGAACAGGGACAGATCCAGAGACAGAGAAGCAGCAATCAGACTGTCAATCCCCAGAGGGAAAGTAGGGGAAGGTGGGGGTAAGGGGGGGAGATCAACCAAAGGACTTGTATGCATACATATAAGCCAAACCAATGGACAAAGACAACAGGGGGGTGAGAGCATGAGTAGGGGTAGGGGTTGGGGGTTAATGGGGGGGGATGAGGACACATTTGTAATACCTTAACCAACAAAGAAATTAAAGATTGAAAAAAAAACAAAACAAGGAACCATTTCTGTAAATCAGCCTTTTCAGTCCTTATTAAATTACTTGTAGAAAATTATCAAAAAATTTTTGATAATTGTTTGAGATAATTATCAGAAAAATGATGGAATGGAATGTAAAATTAAAAATGGACCTTGAATAAATAAAAATTACAGAATACAATTTAAAAATTATAAACTCAAATATACTTAAATGATAATAACAAAGTAAACAAACATTTTATACTCTTACTTGAAATAATTCAGAAATGGTTATGTGGCCCAATTCTGACAATGAAATGTGGGAAGATGATGGCAGAAGTTTGGGAAAGTGTCATTTTTACCATTATAGGATACCTCTCAGGATGCGTAGATCTCGAGTCTTATGAATCTAAAGGAGAAAACATATAGATCTTCCTCTTTCTCATAGCTACTAGAAGACAATTAGGTAAAACAGTCTTACATTGAAATGGCTGCTGTGGTTAGCAGAGGGAAGCAGTAATTAGTGCCTGGACATTTGATGATATTATTGAATTTCTCAAACAAGTAATTCTGAAAATATCCTATCTTTGGACTTTGTTATTTGAGTTAATTATTATTGTTTAAGGCAGTTCTTTCTTCCTTGCAGCTAAAAGTATCCCAGATGTTATAACTTCATAATCCAAAAATATGACGAAAAATTAAAAAAAATAATAGTTAGTGTGTGTAAAAAAAATAATAGTGTGTGTGTGTGTGTGTGTGTGTGTGTAATTCAGTTTGGAGAGATTCACTTTATGAAGTTGCAACACTTAGGCAACAATAAAGTGGCAATCACTGGAAAATGTTCATGAGTAGATTTTTGAGAAATATGGAAGATCTTGAGAGACTGTAGAAACTGTGGTTTGGGTATTAGGTTTAGGAAGGAAGCCAGACTGAAAAATATCGAGAAAGCTGGCTCAGAGGAAGTGGGTAGGTAACACCAGAGTCATTTTAATATGGATATGAGTTGCAGATTAATTACTTAGAATGAAAACTTGAGAATTCTGTTTTCATGGTTTATAAAATGTCCTATGTGGCCAAAGCCAAAAGAAAAATATATTAATTACTAAGTGGATGTGGTATTATATCAATAACTGCTATTTACCTAAATAGAACATACATAGTTGAAAACAATTTAAGTCATCAATAATTGTTATTTGGTTCTTATTTTTATCTTTAATTTTTTCCTGAGTGTCATGTGGCTCTGAATGCTATAGAATTTTAATGAGCAGTAAAACCAGATCTAAAAAAGTTTGAGTATAAGGAAAGCCCTTCTGCTAACCTTCCTGGGATAAATATTTGGGAGGTAAGCAGAACAAAACATAATTGGCTTATTTAATAAACCTCCAAAATGTTTATAATGTTCAAAAATAAAAAAAAACTACCTCTTATCAAGGTTTGCTAGGATTTTGAAGAAAAGAATCTGGAATATACGCCATGTCCACTGTATCTAATCCATGGCAACTAATGTTTTCAGTTTGCTATAACTGAATTTCTCATCCTGATATCTATAACCATACTCACTCTGATCTCTGTAACGACATTTTCCTTTGTCTCATTTTTCTTAGTAATTATTTCAGTGATAAAGTTTGCAAAAAACTTTAAGTATCTATTTCCATTGTTGCTTTTTCTTTAAGCTACAGGATTCCTTAATTTTTTTGCAAAAAAAGAAAATCATGAAAATAGTTCTTTAAGTTAGCAAAACTTGGGTACATAAGTGGTGCATCATAAATGCATCATTATTTTGTTTGTTTTCCTGGAGTGATTAGACACAGACAGACCATCTTGTTTGTCTGGAAGTCTAGACATTTCCATATCTGCTTCTTTCCATTGTTCCCCCTTGCTTAGTACCCTCTAACCCAGTGGTTCTCAACCTTCTGGCCCTTTAAATACAGTTCCTCATGTAGTGACCCAACCATAAAATTATTTTCGTTGCTACTTCATAACTGTAATGTTGCTACTGTTATGAATCGTAATGTAAATATCTGATATGCAGGATGGTCTTAGGCGACCCCTGTGAAAGGGTTGTTCGACCGCCAAAGGGGTCGCGACCCACAGGTGGAGAACCGCTGCTCTAGCCTGTGGAGCACAGCAAACTCTTTGTTTCTGCTCCTGGTTTCACCTGATATCTGCCACCTCTCTCTGTATGCAATTGAATGGAAGTAATGGAAAGGAGAGAAATGGTACAGTTTAAGCCATCTTCTCTTAAGCATCCCAGTATTTATCACTATAGATAATAGGCAACCTGCAGGATTTTATATTCCAGAATTTTGAGCTAAATGGTTTTTGATGAATTTTTATAAATATCCAATTTATAAAAAATAAATATTCTCCCAATTTAAAAATCAATGGAGGGGTGTTGGCAACAAAACAACCTACCACCAAATCTAAAATTGGGTCAAAGCTGACAGCTTAATTTATAACAAAGCACAGTTTATATTTTTCTGGGTCAGGGAAAGAGAAAAACAGAGTGCAGGGAGAATTCATTTACAATTTAAAAATACTTCACTACAAATGTGCCTTCAAATCTATGCCAATTGTTATTGAATCATCAGAGTCTCTAGTTATTTTCCTAGAGCAGTGGTTCTCAACCTTGGCTGCACATTAGAATCACCTGGGAATCTTTTTACAAATCACTGATTTCTGGGCCTCATCCTCCAGAAATTCTGTTCTTTGTT
>NW_005871054.1:10671970-10675531 GCF_000147115.1 Myotis lucifugus | reverse complement strand
TCACGTTCCAAGCTCCACAGCTGTCAAAGATAGCATGCCTCAGAGAGGATTTGCAAACGATTAAGCAGTGTGTGGGGCACTGGGCTGCCATAAAGATATGTGGCCTCAGTTTCTCCTGCTCTCCCTCTGCTCTTAACCTCTGTGACTGCCAACTCCAAATGACATTCATGAGCTTGAGATGCAGGGAGAGTTTGAGTCTTAATGATAGAAGACAAAAAAAAAAGTCAGGATTATAGCTCTGTGATGTAGAATCTGTAAAATGTTTTTAAAGTAGAAGTCATGAACCTCAACAAAGGTATCATATTTGCCCACAGTTTATGACATAATGGCACAATTTCTGCTACTGTTTATACTTCTGTAAATTTGGGTAAACTTCCACTTTCCAAGACCATGTCCCAATTGGACCATGGAGACAGAAAGAATCCAGTGGCTATGATAATGAACAATTAATATACAAATACAATTCAATAAAAGACTAGACTCCAGGGAGGTCATAGCACTGATAGAGATTCTTCTTCAGAAGTTCAGAATTCTGCATGCTGGATTGATAGAAAATCTCAAAGATCAAGGTTACCTCTCTTAGTGAAATGATGCACCGTTGACTAGGAGGAGTGTCACCTGTGTACACATTTAACATAAACTAATAAGAAACATCAGAGTTCATGCATGATGACATTGGTGATAATGGTGATTGTACTTAACCAGCATTCTCTAAATGTATCAGGAGAAGTTCTAAGCCCTTTGGTTCCATTTTCTTATTTGGGCCTCATAACAGTGGGAAGCAGGTGTTAATTTTATCCCTCTAAGTGGGGAATCTGAGGTATAGCAAAATTAAATAATTTACCTACGACCACATTGCTAGCAAGTGGTAGAATCAGCATTTGAATGCCTCTTCTCCCCATCTCCAAGATGGCACAGTGCCCCCGAGCTTCCCGCTTCCACACACATGCTCCAGTTCTGAGGCTTCAGTGAAATGGATAGACAGAACACAAGAGTCTGCTCTCAGACTGTAGATCAGAGAGGAAACCAAAGAGATCTCTCCAGGGAATAATGAAGACATCTCCCACAGAACATGACAGCTAACCAGCCTGAACAGAGCTGTGAAGAATGAGCAAAATGAAGGAAAATGGCATGAAATTATACAGGAGGTGACCAGAGAGGAAAGACAGGGAGAGAGATAAAGGAGAAGGAATGGAAAAAGACTATCAATTAGATTAGTTTTAGCTGTAATCAAAACAAACTCCAAGAAAACAGTGGCTTAAACAAGATTTTTAATATTTATTTTTCATGTTCAAAGAGTCTGTAGATTGAGGTTCTGATTTTTTAGGGCTGCTAAATAGTAAAATTTGAGTCAGGTTTTAACATGTGATTAGGGAGCCGAAATGACCATTGAAGTTATAGGCTTATATTCACCTGTCAGGCATTAGGAAAAGAGAAGGAGAAAATAGGGCTTTTTCCACTTCTTAAAGCAGACATCACATAAGTTAGACATTTCTAATTAAATCAAAGTGGCCAGAACATAAACTCAAGCCATACCTAACTCCAAAGGAGGTTGAAAAGCAACCTTTAATCTAAGCAGCCATGTGCCTAAAATTAGGTTGTTTTTTTTTACTTAGGGAAAATGGGAGCTAGTAGTTTCTGCATGGGAAAAAAGAAAAAGAAAAACATAGTAAATACAATCCACGAAAATAACAACATGAAGTAAAACATGCCCAAGACATGCAAGATAGGTACTCCATGCTACTGAACAAGTTAATAAACATATTATTGTAGTAAAATGAGAAAGTCCCTTCAGAATGAGATTACAAAGGAAATTATAGAGCAAGGAAAGCAAATTGAAAAGTCAAACTCGTAAATACATTTTAAAAAGGATTGAATAGATAGATCTGAAATAGCACTAATAGCATAATGGAAAGATTTCAGAAAATATAAAAAGTGCTGAGGAAAATAACAAAAATATTGGGTGGATATAATAATTTTGCATGTGACAGATGATTACTAGAATTAGATCACATTGCAAGGTATAAAAATGTTGACTCTATTATACACCTGAAACTAATATAAATAATATAATGTAGAGCAACTATGCTTAAATAAAAAATAAATTAAAACAAATTGGAGAGAATATTATAATATGAAAGAAAGCCCAATAAAAGTCAAGCATAAGGATAGCCATGTCTCCTGAGTAGGAAGTCCAAAGGATAGAAGAAAATAGTACCATATGAGATTTTCCCCAAATGAAACCAGTTGAGAATTTAATATTTAAAGAACACAGTCTAACACAGGAAAAGTGATATAAAATAATTGAAATTACTGTATATTCTCATTAATTTATCAAGAAGGATCAGGCTTCTAGGTAGGACATCAAAAGAAAAAAAGCAGAGAGGAATTAAATTTGCTTTAAATCCACCACAGCATTCAGTGCCAAAATATAATGGAGAAACATCTATTTAGTTTATTGAAAATAAAGTATAATCTATAAGAGTATATTTAGCAAAGATGTTCAAATACAAAGTCAACAGAGAAACATTCTCAAACATGAAAGAACTCAGGGAATGTAGCACAGATGATCCCTTATTGAAAAATATGAAGAAAAATCCAACCCATTAAAAAGTAAATAGACATAAAAATTAGTAATGGAAAACTGGGTAACGGATAGTAAACATAGACTCTATTTAAGCATTGAGTTAAAACTAAAGATTCTATCATTATAGAATAGAACCTAAATACTAATAAGTACTGATAATACAAAATTGATAATATAATTCAAAACTTGGGAGGTAAAGAAAAATATGATTATTAATTACTAGAGGCCCCGTGCACAAAAATTTGTGCACTTGGGGGGGGGGTCCCTCAGTCCGGCCTGTGCCCTCTCGCAGTCTAGGACCCCTTGGAGGATGTCCACCTGCTGGTTTAGGCCCGCTCCCCTGGGGATCAGGCCCAAGCTGGCAGTCAGACATCACTCTGGCAGCCTGGGAGCCCTTGGGGGATGTCCACTTGCCAGCGGGAAGCAGGCCTAAGCTGCAGTTGGACATCCTTAGCGCTGCTGAGGCGGCGGGAGAGGCTCCTGCCACCACCGCTGTGCTGGCAGCCTTCAGCCTGGCTTGTAGCTGAGCAGAGCTCCCCCTGTGGGAGCGCACTGACCACCAGGGGGCAGCTGATGCATTGAGCATCTGCCTCCTGGTGGTCAGTGTGTGTCATAGTGACCAGTCATTCCCAGTAGTTCTGCTGTTAGGGTCAATTTGCATATTACCCTTTTATTATATAGGATAAAGGCCTGGTGCATGGGTGGGGGCCAGCTGGTTTGCCCTGAAGGGTGTCCTGGATCAGGGTGGTGGTCCTGCTGGGGTGCCTGGCCAGCCTGGGTGAGGGACTGAGGGCCGTTTTCAGGCTGGCCACACCCTCTTCTGGGTGGAGGTTCCCGCTGGGTGCCTGGCCAGCCTGGGTGAGGGGCTGATGGCTGTTTGTAGGCTGGCCAACAGCCCCCTCAGGTGGGGAGTGTCCCGCTGGGGTTGCCTGGGCCAGCCTGGGTGAGGACTGAGGCCGTTTTCAGGCTGCCTA
>NW_005871054.1:10538299-10671615 GCF_000147115.1 Myotis lucifugus | reverse complement strand
GGAGGTACAGTCAATTTGCATGTTTCTCTTTTATTAGATTAGATACCATCAGGGCAAGGACTACATTTAGGCCTCTGAATTAAAAACATTTTAAAAGACTCACTTTGTAGTAATTTTCATAATCTTTTAAATCATTTATGATACTTTGAAAAATTGTAACTATAATGGTAAGAGAGGATTTATCCTATGTTGGACAATTTTCTCAGTTTCACTTATTTTCTTAAAATAGAATTTAATAATTTTCATCAGAAAGATCATGGTAGTCACTCTAAATACTGTATCTTTATTTGCAAGGGCAGTTACTCAGTTGATTATGTTTTATTGGTGGCAGGATTTGGGGATCAATTTGCTTTCTTCTTACTACATTTAAGTGTTGGTTGAATTTTTTTTTATGAATCATTTAAATAAGACTTAATCATTATTTTTAAAGACAATAGGGTAGTCAGTGAGTGCCTCCCTGATAAGTTGACATTCAAGAAAAGATCTGATAAAAAGTGAGAAAGCAGGAGCAAAGAAATGAAGGGAAATAGATCCTTGACATATTGGAGGGACGTTAGAAAGTTGGTATGATACAGTGGATTCAGCAAGGTACAAAGCAATAGAACATGATATTATGTGGTGTCTTGTAGATACTTATAAGTCCATTGGCTTTTATTCTGAGTGAGATGGAAATCAGCTAGAGAATTTTTAACATAGAAATGGCATGGATGGCTTACATTTTAAAAAGTCCCCCCTCCCCAAATAAACAAACAAACAAAAAACAAAGAAAGAAAAATACCAAAAAATATTAATAAAAATAAATAAATAAATAAATAAAATGTTCCCTAGATTTCTTTGTAAAGGATTCACTGTATACTGTAGAGCAACAAGACTGATAGGAATGAGGCAAGACAAGAGGCTATTGCAATAATCCAGGTGAGAGATAATGTAGCTTGAGCCGCAGGGGTAAAATTGGGGAAGATAAATGGTTAGAGTCTGGAGCTAGCTATAAGGGAGATCTGATATGAAGTGCCCATAGTTGGCTCTTAAGTGTAAGAGAAATTGGGTAAAATAAGAACAGCAAAAATTTTGGCTGAAGTAACTGGAAGTGTGCTACTGGGCCATTTAGTGAGACAGGAAAGTCTGGGAAAAGAACAAATTGGAGAGTTGGACATTGTAAATTCAGTTGTAGAATTTTAAAGTTTGGGCTTCTCTTAGATATTTTATGGGGTGGGCATTAAATAGCTGTTTAGATAGAGGAGAATGTAATTCATGTTAGAGCTCTGTAATTAAGCTGTTCCTTTGCATAGGAATGGTACTTAAAGTCATGGGATGGAGTGAAACAAGCAAGGTGGTGTCAGTAGAGAAGATATTCTAGAAACTGTCCAGGTGTACTCTGGAGAGTGTAGCATTAGCAAAACAGACTAAGGTAGGGCCCCTAAATAAGATGTTAGAAGAATCTAGAGAGTGGTCTCCAGGATACCAAATGATCCAAGGATTTTATAAGGGAAGGAGTAAGCAACTGTGTCAAATGATGCAGAGGTAGGGGAATGGAAGGACTGAGGGTTGGACATTGAATATAGGAACTTGGAGATGGTGGGTGACTTTGACAAGAGCTGCTTTGATGGAATGATGGACAAGCTTCTTTCACTTTGCATATTTTCAAGGCTCATCCATGTTGTACCATTACAGTATTTCACCCCTTTTTTATGACTGAATAATATTTCACTGTATGTATACAACACAATTTGTTCATCTATTATATGTCAATGGCCATTTGGGTTGTTTCCACCTTTTGTGTGCTGTGAATAGCACTAACTAAAAAAATTGCCTACATGAATTTGTTTTCAATTATTTTGGGTATATACCTACATATTTACAAATGTTAACTTTTTAAGCAAACATTATCCATAGTGCTCAAACCATTTTACATTCCCACCAGCAATGTATGAGGGTTTCAATTTTTCATGTTTTTACCAATACTTATGTTTTTTTTAAAATTATAGCCAAATAGGTGTGAGGTGGTATCCATTATGCTTTTAATATGCATTTCCTTAATAACTAATGATAATATGCATTTTTTCATGTGCTTGCTGGCTCTTTGTATGTGTTCTTTGGAGAAATGTTTATGTAAATTCCTTACCCATTTTTAAATTGGGTTTTTTTTGTTGTTGAGTTAAAAGAGTGCTTTTTATATTCTGGATATTAATCTGAATACTTATTAGATATTTATTTGCAAATATTTTCTCATATTTTATAGGCTATCTTTTTATTTTTTGATTAAAGTCCTTTTGATGGAAAATGTTTTTAATTTCAGTGAAGTCCAATTTATCCTCTTTTAAAAATTTTGTTGCTCATGCTTTTGGTGTCAATCTCTGAATTGGAGTGGAGTGAGGCATAGGTCCAGGTTGTATAATATTTTTGAGTGCATATTTCTCTAGTCTTATGCTGAGTTTGGAGTTGAGTTGTTACTCTGCTGTGTGGACTGTTGGAAGAAATTTGAAAATCTATTTTAGACTTTGATGAATCACCCCTTTTTTCATACCCTCCTTTCTTCCTACTTCTAGAAGTACATAAAATGAACATTCTCTGAACATTTTGGGGTCCTTAGCACAATTTATGCTGCCTCTTCATTTTTTTCATTGCTAGTCTGGGTGTTAGCTATTTTCTTCTGATAAGTCAATTGCCGCTTTATCTTTCTGCTTGAAAATTTTTAAAAAGATTTTGCCATCATCTCCTTTATTACTTTTGTTCATTTGGTTTTATGCCTTAATCTTTTTACTGTCCTTGTAATGGACTTTTAGAAAGGAAGGAGATAAAGAGTTACTAAATCTGTTATCATTTACTTAAAGACTCTCCATTTGTTATTACTATTATAATGTGCCTCTTTTCATCAGTAGGGGATAGAGTTTCTCTTAGATGTGTGCAGAGAATTAGAAAAAAAATTCATTTTTAAATTGAAGTTTCAAGTGTGAATCATATTATTTATCCCTTTGGAATCAGCATTGGTGATATGAGATGGACAAAGAGAGACGAGCAAGAGTATCCATAACCTGGGAGTAGAATTGGAAGTTTATCCTCCACTGAAAACCCTCATGGAGGTTTTTTTGTTTTGTTTTATAGTGTTGTTTTTTTCCTGCTAACTTGGGCAGTGTAAAGCATTTTGTTGACATGAGAGAGGCCCTTCTAATAGATGTTAAATAGAATTTTCTGCCATCAAATAACGAAACAACAAAATGGTAAAACCCCACTGGAAGTCAAATGAGTTTTTTTTACTTCTGACCATTTGTGATACTTCTTGAACCATGATGAGATTACTTACATTACTTTGATAGTGCCTCTAGAACCCGAAACAGTTTTGCAAAGGAAAAGTCACTATTCAGACAGTTATACTTTAATAATAGTAATGCCAGATCTTGCATCAAATAAAAGTTGACAAAAATTATTGCTGTTGCCCTGACTGGTTTGGCTCAGTGGATGGAACGTTGGCCTGTGGACTGGGGGGTCCCAGGTTCAATTCCGGTTAAGGGCATGTACCTTGGTTGCGGGCACATCCCCAGTGGGGGGTGTACAGGAGGTGGCTGATGGATGTTTCTCACTCATTGATGTTTCTGGCTCTCTGTTTCTCTCCCTTCCTCTCAGTAGAAAATCAATAAAATATATTTTTTAAAAGATTATTGCTGTTTTCACATACTAGTATGTTTATAAACATACTAGAGGCCCGATGCATTAAATTTGTGCAAGAGTAGGCCTTCCTTCCCCCAGCTGCCAGCACTGGCTTCCCTCTGGCACCTGGTACCCAGGCTTCCCTCCATCCCTCCAGCCCCAGGCAGGCACCCGGACCTGGGCTTCCCTCACAGCCCTGGCTTCGTCCAGAAGGTCATCTGGTCTAATTAGCATATTACACTTTTATTATTATACTAGAGACCTGTTGCATGAAGAGATTTGTGCAATAGGCTTTCCCTTCCCCTGGCTGCCGGCACCGGTTTTCCTCTGGCACCCCGGACCCAGGCCTTCGCTCCGGCCAGAGCTGCCTTCAGTCTTGTCTGCTGGTCTGGCCAGAGCTGCCCTCAGTCTTCACTCTGCTGCTTTGTGCCTACATATGCAAATTAGCTGCCATCTTTGTTGGCAGTTAATTTGCATATCATGCTGATTAGCCAATGGGAGGCATAGTGAAGGTATGGTCAATTACCATGTTTGTCTATTATTAGATAGGTCTAGTAGATATGTGTGTATATATATGTGTGTGTGTGTGTAATTTTACTAAAATCTATGAAATATACTAGAAAAAATACTTAAAGATTTACATAAATAGAACAAAAGACATTACCTTTGGGTAATATTTTTCATTTTATTTTTCTACATTCTTCCAAAATGTTCTACAATTAATATATATTATGTACATAATATATATTATGTGTGTTAATATATATTATGTGTTTGTGTATATATGTTAAATCAAAGCTTCAAAAATATTTTCCACAGCTTGTCACATAAGAAAATATATTACTGACTCTTAACAGGGTTCATAATCATTTTGCTGTAATGAAACACAGAAATTGGCAATAATTCAACTAAAATGTATAAAGTATATATTATGTATAAGGCACTGTGGTATGAACTGTGGCAGATACAAGGAAAAATATGATATGATTCTTGCCCTCAAGAAACTAGTTCACTACTAACTTAATATATATAGTCATTGAGGTAATAAAAGAGAGGTTCTATGAAGAATAGCCCTGTTTTGAAAATTGCCAGTGCATGAGGTGCATGAGAATCACCTGGGGGAAATTTTTAAAGATACAGGTTTCTGATCACTTTCCCGGTGGTCCTCTGACTATGAATTTACATTTCAGTAAGCACCTCAACAGGGTTCTGGTATGCGATCCTTCAAAGAACACTGAAATAAATGATATTGACGTGAGCACTGGTTTAAAAGATTTACTACACATATTTGTACGTCTCTTTTTTCCCTGACTATTAGCAAGAATGTATTTGGGCAACTTGTTTAACCTCTGATCTTCGAATTCCTTATATGTAAATTGAAGCAATCATAATCACCTACATTCTAGTGCTATCATGAGTAATGTAAATACTGTCCCTAAGTTATCCAGCCAAATCTAAAGTATATAGTTGGTACTCTCTGGTATACAGTATGGCATTTTTATTAACCCTAAACAAATGCTAGTGTTAAGAGAGGAAAGAAATGCCAAATCCAATGAAGCTGGGGAGGCCATCAAAAAAGCTTCATGCAAGAAAAGAATTTGGATTGAGTCTTCAATGACAAGCAAAATTTTGATAAACTGAGATAAGGAAGAAATATGTTCTAGTCAACAAAACACGGTGGTGAGAAATGAGGCGTGTTTGGGGAACTCCAAGCTGTAGATGTGACTAGAGCAGAGAAAGCTGTGATTGTCATAAAAGACTAATGTAGAGGAGGCCTTGTGGGAATATTATAAAGCATCTTGAAAATCTACCTAATGAGCTTTAAAGCACTCTTAAAGAGTGATAAGTTGAACATAATTTGAGCAAGGGAGTAATTAGGGCAGATAGAGTTTCAACATGGTAATTTACTGCTCATGTAGACGATACGTTGAAGAAACAAGAAGATTGAGGTAGGGAGACCAGTGCACAGGCTATGGCAGGAATTCAAATAAGCAATTATGAGTGTCTGAACTCAGTGAAAAGGAAATGGAAAAAAGTAGAAATCTATGAGGGTTATATCTGAAAACAATAGTTACAACTTAGACATAGATGAGACATGAAAGTTGAAGAATAAGCTATGAGGTTGGATGAATGAAAAGATTGTGATATTGTTTAAAAAGAACCCAGAACAGAATAAAAGAAATAACCTGAGAAAAATATGAAGACTTCAGTTTGCAGTGCTATGTGGAGGTGCTCACAGAATAACCAGATGGCAATATACAACAGGAAATTAGCAATGCAGGGGTGAGGTTACAACTGACGAATGGAAATGGAAAAAAAAAGTTAAAGGTTATTCTCATGATCACAAGAATTTGAAAATCAGGATGGATGTAATTTTTTATCTCAACATCGTCATAATAATGCTAAAGAGTTAACAGTGCTGTGTGCCAGACCTTGCTCTAAGCATGCCATGCTTTAAATCATGTATACTTACACAGCCCTGAGAGGAAGGGACTGCTGTTGTCACCATTTTATAAAGTGTGGCTCAGAGAAAGTTAGTTCTTACTGGAGGTCATAATTCTATGTACGTGGCAGTCAGGATTTGAACCCAGGCAGATGGGCTCCAAACTATGTGTTCTTAACCTTGACACTCTGCTGTTCCCAAGAGGAATTATAGTGTGAGAAGAGGTAAGTCCAAGGCTAGAACCTTCAGGAATACCATGTTAATGTCTAAGTGGAGAATACACATACCCTAGTATTAGAGTGAAAAAAGAAATCAGGACAATCAGGTGCTCAAGATACAAAGGGAAGAGAAGGGAGAGGAAACAAAGGACAAGAAAGATAGCTTTCAGTTTTCATTTTCTCTTATGGCAGAGGGGAAGATCTCTGGTGACTGAAAAAATATTTTGATCAAATAGAATACAATTTTTAAGTTAGGGCCTACTTTATATTTTCCCCCTGCTTTTCAATCTAGCCATAAAGGTAATTTGTAACACTTAAGGAAAAATCAATGTAGGATATGGAAAGGTGGCAAAACTAAATGATGAGAAAATGAATCCTATGACTGGATTGATGGGTGTTGCAACCTATTTGGCTCTTTTCTTCCCACCAGATCTCTCCCCATTACTATAGCATCCATCATTCTCCATATCTCTGTCTTTTCAGAGTTTGTTTTGCATTGCTTGTTTTCAATATTTTTTTTGTACTTCTCCACAATTCTCCTTAATGCCTTCACCTGGTTCACATGTAAAGTCTTCTATCATAACACAAAGTTAACCAAAAATTTGCAAAATCTCATGAGGCCAACCTTCAAAATAATTTATGTTCTATACTAGAGGCCCAGTGCATGAATTCATGCATGGTGGGGTCCAGTGGGCCTGGCCCCAGTCAGCGGATCAGGGCCAGGCCTGTTGGGAGGAGGAGAAAGCAGGAGGTTGGCTAGCCAGCCCCACCCCCGATTGGTGTAGGTGGAGCTGATAGGAGAGGAGCTAGCTGCAGGGAGGAACTGCGGCCTGATTAGGGTGGTGGGGGCCCATCAAGGGTTGGGCCAGCTGGGGGGAAGGGCCTCAGGTCGTTCCTGACCGGCCCTGCCCCTGATCAGGGTAGGGGGGCAATCAGGGGAAGGGCCAGCTGGGGGGAGGGGCTGTGAGAGGTTGGCCAGCCAGACCCATCCCCTGATCCAGTCGGTTTGTTGGCCACAGTGGGTGTCATAGTGACTGGTCATTCAGTCATTATGGCGTTCTGGTTGCTGGCTTTTTATTATTAATCTGTCTTTAATTTTGTTTTAGGCAGTATCTGACATTTAAACTGATTCCTCATGTCCATTGTGACACCTGTGTAATATAAATTTGACTCCTTGCCTGAACTATTTTAATCTTAACATATCCAACCACTTCACTCTGTACTTATGAGTTTAAACCAACTCTTGGCCCTGGAGCCATTTTTGTGTGCAAGTATAGAATACATGAGAAACTTTAGAGTTAGACTGCTCACCAGAGAAATCTGACATCAGTCTTCCTAAAGGTTCTGTATTAATCTTGACAGTTCAGTTTTCCAAGTAGTATTGGGGTTTTCCTGACCACTTTTTCAGTGCAAATCAGGTGTTAGTTAAGGGCTTCTATATCCTTATAGAGCAAAGTGAACTAATTTGCATAACAGTCCCACAGTGGACAATAGACCCAAATTATTTCATGGTAGTTTAGAGATCTCTGGTACTTATTTTCCCTTGGTTACATCCATTTTCAGCTTCCTCATCTTTTCATCCTGTCTTGGTTCCACCCTGCCTCCGCCCATATTTGACACTCAGCCTTTTATTGGATTTGATCCATTCAGCCCTTTACTGAATTTGATTAAAAAATCTACTCACACCTGCACTGCAAGAGAATAATGATTTTGCTGAAGAATTATGAGGTTTTAGGTGTGGAAAGGATTTTTAACTGAGTCCTGTGTTTTCTTCCCTTCCTTTCTTAACTTACCTCTTCCTTTCAACTTATTTTTCTCTTGTTTTCCTTTTATTATCTTTTGCCTCTGGTAGAATTGGATTCACTTCTTTATCTAAAATCTTGGGCATCATTGATGCCTTTAGTGTCTGAGCTTTTTGCCTAAGAATACCTGTCGCTGTTGGCCTTTCAAGCAAATGCAGTATTCTCCCTAAGAGACACTTTTGTGAATAAAATCTTCTTTTCATGTTTCGAGGCTTTTCTAACATACACAGCACAACCCCCTGGTGTCTATCAGCTGCCTTCCAAATGAACTCCCTTTGATTTATTTGCCTTACCTGAGGAGCAAGTTGCTGTAAACCTTTGCTAGTTTAGTCTGTTTACTAGAGGTACAGCCATCCTGCTTGTGCTAACTGGGGAACTCACCTTTCCTCAGACCCTCATTTGGTTACTTATCCCTGAGCAACCCTCTCTGAAATAGTTCACTCCTGGTTTCTATTCCATGTTCTGACACCTGAAATTTGCCTCTGCTTATGGATCTGCTGGGATTTCTAGACTTCACCTTTCCCAGTTTCATTTATCTATTGCTTTCTGAGTTCAAGTTCTAGTACCATGGGAGTGTTCAATGAATATTTATAAACAGTGATGAATGCACTGCTCTTCCTGCTCAGAAGCTAGTGAGTGGAATGGTTACTGCAGAGTGTGTTTCTCCTAAGCTATTTGCTATGCTAAGATGGCATACTGGAGTATGTTTAATATTTTTAATTATTTTATTTTATTAATTACAATTAACATACAATATTCATTGAAGGTGCACAACACAGTGATTAACATTTACAAAGTGATCAAAATACCCATTTGATACCATACATGTTATTACAATATTATTGACTATATTCCTATGCTGTACTTCATATCCTGGTGACTATTGGCAGTTTGTACTTCTTTATCCCTTTAATCTTTTCACCCAGCTGATGACCATCAATTTGTTTTCTGTATCCATGAGTTTGTTTCAGTTTTATTTGTGTGTTTTTTATTCCACATATAATGAAATCATATGGTACTTGTCTTTCTCTGACATTTCACTTAGCATAATACCTCTAGGTCCATTCATGGTGTCAACAATAGCAAGATTTCATTCTTTTTATGGCTGAGTAATATTCCATTGTATGTATGTACCACTTTTTCCATATCTATTCATCTATTAATGTACACTTAGGTTGCTTCCATTGGCTATTGCGAATAATGTTGCAATAACATAGGGATATATATATTTGTATGTCTTTTGGATTTCTTCAGATAAATACCCAGAATTGGAATTACTGGGTGATATGGTAGATCTACTTTTAAATTTTTGAGGAATCTCCATACTGTTTACCATGATGGCTACACCAATTTGCAATCATCAACGGCGCATAAAGATTTACTTTTTCTACATTCTTATCAATACTTGTTTGTTGATTTATTCATAATAGGCATTCTGACAGTTTTGAAGTAATATTTTATTGTGGTTTTAATTTGCATTTCTCTAATGATTAGTGACTTTGAGCATCTTTTCATGTGTCTTTTGGCCATCTTTATGCCTTTTGGGAGAAATGTCTATTCAGGTCAATTGCCTGTTTTTTAACTGGATTGTTTTTTGTAACTTGTATAAATTCCTCATATATTTTTGGGTATTAACTCGTTATAGCAAATATCTTCTCCCATTTAGTTGGTTGTATTTATGTTTTGTTGATATTTTTCTGTACAAAGGTTTTTAGATCAAGAAGTCCCATTTGTTTATATTTTATTTGTTTCTCTGGCTCGAGGAGACATATACAAGAAATATTGCTATGAGTGATGTCAAAGAGTTTGCAGCCTATGTTTTTCTAGGTCTTACATTTAAGTCTTTAATCCATTTTGAGTTTATTCTTGTACCTGGTATAAGAAAGTTATCACCTTATTCTTCTTCTTTTTTTTTTGCATGTATCTGTCCAATATTCCCAACAAAATTTATTGAAGAGACTGTCTTAAACTCATTGTGTATAGTCTTGTCTCTTTTGTCATAGATTAATTGACCATATAGGTATGAGTTTATATTTGGCCTTTCTATCCTGTCCCATTGATCTATGTGTCTGTTTTTATGCCAGTATAAATATCTCCAACTTTGTTCTTTCTCAATATTGCTTTTGCTCTTCATGGTCTTTTGTGATTCCATATACATTTTAAAATTGTTTTAATTACATAAAAGCATTCTATTGGTATATTGACTGGGATTGCATTGAATCTATAAATTACTTTGGGTAGTATGGACATTTTAACAATATTAATTCTTCCTATCCTTGAACATGGTATTACCTTTCATTTATTTATGTATTTAATTTCTTTCTTCAATGTTTTATAGTTTTCTGAGTATAGGTCTTTCACCTCCTTGGTTAAATTCATTCCTAGGTATTTAATTTAATTCAATTGTAAAGGAAATTGTTTTCTTAATTTCTTACTCTGAGTTTATGCAAATGATTTTTGAATATTACTTTTTATGTTACTATATTCCTGATTTATGTTTTTAGTTCTCATAGTTTATTATTGAAATCTTTAGGGTTCCCTATATATAATTTTATGTCATCTGTGAATAATGATAGTTTTACTTCTTTTTTTCCAATTTAGATGCCTTTTTTTTTTGTATGATTACTGTAGCTAGGAATTCCAATACTATGTTTAATAAAAGTGGCAAATGCGAACATCCTTGTTTTGTTTCTTAAAGAAAATACTTTCAGATTTACACAATTGGATATGATGTTAATTGTGGTTCAGCATATATGGCCTTTATTATGTTGAGGTATGTTCCCTCTGTACCTACTTCGCTAAGAGATTTTTTTTTTCATAAATGTGTGTGAGATTTTGTCAAATTTTTTTGCCTCTATTGATATGATCATATGGTTTGTATTCTTCATTTTGCTTATGTGGTGTATCACTTCATTTGATTTGTGGGTGTTGAACCAAACTTGTATCCCAGGAATAACCACTTGATCATGCTGTATCATCTTTTAAATATATTGGTGAATTTGATTTATTAATGTTGTGTTGAGGATTTTTCATGTACATTCAGCTGGGATATTAGACTGTAATATTTTTTTATTGTAGTGTCTTTGTCTGGTTTTGGTATCTGGGTATTTTGGTCTTGTAAAAAGAGTTTGGGAACCTTTCTTCTTCAATTTTTAGATTTGTTCCTAGGAATTATCCATTTCTTCCAGGTTGTCTCATTTGTTGGCATATAATTTTTTGTAGTTATTTTTATAATCCATAGTATTTCTGTGATGTCAGTTGTCACTTCTGTTTTCATTTCTGATTTTATTTATATAGGCCATCTTTTGTTTTTCTTGATGAGTCTTTCAGGTTTATAAATTTTGTTTATCTTTTCAAAGAACCAGGTCTTATTTTCATAGGTCTTATTTCAATTGTGTTTTTGGACTCTATTTCTTTATTTCTGCTCTAATCTTTATTATCCCCACCCTTCTACTCATTTTGGGCTTTGTTTCTTCTTCCTTCAGGTGTAAGGTTAGATTTTATTTGAGATTTTTCTTGTTTCTTGAGGTAGAATTCCTTGCTTAGAACTGCATTGGCTATATCACATAGATTTTGGATCCTTGTGTTTTCACATTCATTTGTCTCATGATATCTTAATTTTTTTCTCTAATCACATTTTAATCCACTTATTGTTTAGTAGCTTGTTATTTGACCTCTGTGTTTCTGTGTTTTTGAGTTTTCTTCTTGTAATTGATTTCTAGGTTGATATCATTGTGATTGGAGAAAATGCTTGATATAATTTAAATCTTTAATTTATTGAGACTTGTTTTTCAGCCTATCATGGTCTATCCTGAAAAATGTGGCGTATGCACTTGAAAAGAATGTATAATCTGCTGCTATTGGGTGAAATGCTCTAAAATTATCATTTAAGTCCATATGCTGTAATGTGTCTCTTAAGGCCATTATTTCCTTGTTTATATTTTGTCTGGATGATCTATTCATTGATGTCAATGGTGTTTTAATGTTGCCTACTATTATTGCCTTACTCTCCCTTTATGGACCTCAATATTTGCTTTACATGCTTAGGTGTTCCTATGTTGGTGTGTAGATGTTTAAGAGTTACATCCATTTTTGTATTTTTTGTTGTTGATGATTACCATGATGTCCATATATGTCCATCTCTATCTATAGCAGTCTATTTTAAGCTGATAGCCATTTAAGTTGATTTGAAATCTAAAAGTACTGGCTCCATACTCTCTCCAGGAGGTGCAGCCTCATGTGAACACTTAGTAGCACCCCGAGATCTCTGCACTTTATCTGGACAGGGCTGTCCTATAGGCAAATGCCACAGCATTTTGCAAGCTCCACACTCTCTTCAGGTGGGGGAGCCCAGTGGGTGCCTGAAGCAACACTCTGCTGTACTTGCTGTAAAAATCTCTAAGCGGAGGGGCCCTCTTCTTTACGCTGGTGTAGCTCTAGGAGGGGTACCTACGGTCAGTCAGAGAAACTAGATGCAGTTCCTGCCCACTACCTGTGTGTCTGGGAAAGAGAAGCAGTGGTGCTCACTGGTTTCCCTAATCCTGACTTGTTTCCTCAGCTCCTGAACAGCTCCCGATCTTCTCTATGCAGTCTCTCTTGCTTGTTGTGCAGAGCTGTTCAATTGGCTCACAGTTGTCTCTCAGGCAGAGAGGCAGAGATTATAGATATACATTGGATGTGTTGTTGCGGGGGAGGGACCTCAGTGTCCACCTACGCCGCCATCTTGGACCCGCCTCCTGGACCATGCCCACTTTATGAAATAAACACGTGAACAGCACCTCACATTCTAGACTTAGTCAAATTTTTTATAGGCACCTTAACACAATGATTTGGAATATTGGAATATTGTGGGTAGAATAGTAAAAAGGAGATAGTTCTGGTGAGGCTCAAGAAGCTTGGAAATTTAAGGAGGTATTGAAATGAACTCACATAAATTTGACTCCACTATGAGTGATACAAGTAAGATTTAATCTGAAATCTACTAGCTGATAACTCAAGGCTCTTCATCCCGTCAGTCCTGTCACAAATGAAAACCAAGTGATTAATATAATAATTGGATATGCTAATTATCATGTAGAATACAGAAACTCTAATTCTCTGACAGCCTGGAAACAGCACTTCTCAATGATGAAAAGCACTAAAATCATAAGCCAGAATCACCGTAAATCTCCAATAATGTCATGGTTTCAAATTGGTGGTTTCTATAATTAGGCACATGTCCATGTCATTAGATTATGTGACAGACATTGTGGAAAAATATTTTGATTTTTTATTATAAAGAGTAGCCAAATGCAAAGTTATACATTTATACATAGTCAGAAGAAGGTGAGCCAAATAAATAAGATTCCCTAACATGCCTTATTGCTCAAAATCTTGTCTTCTCTTCCTTACATTAAAAGATCGTCTCCTTTTGTATCGCATTCATTACACAAAATTTGGAGAGTAATTGATATTATATGTAGAAATATCAGAGCCATTTTGAATAAAAGCAGGGATACTGAAAGGCTATTTCTAGAATCTTATATTCCTGAGAGGGACTTAAAGGATGTTAAGCATACCTCTGAGTGTTCAACAATCATAGACCATAATCACTATCAAAATGCGTAGGCATTGAGGTACCGAGGAAAACATAAACACCTGGGAGCAATATAAACAAGGTGAGTTGCAACAATATAAAGAGAAAAATATATAAATATATGTGTTGGTTTCACTGAAGGTTAGTTTCATGAATTATTTTTATTTTTAACAAACACTTGGCTATTTTACTAGACTGGCATTTTAGGTTCTAGCAGTTTTGAACTAACTAAGCAACATCTTGAAGTAAATGAAGATTGCTAAAAAATTCAGGGAGGGTTTAGAAATAAAATAAAATAAACAGTATATTATGTAAAATGATAAAAGATTTATATATCTAATCTAGCACAAGTAGTTCTAAGCCATTTAAGGAATCGAATAAAATATTTCATAGTAGGTCTCATATAGAATCAAACACAAATTCCAAGATGAGAAGAAAAAATTACAAAGGATTTGGAACTATTGTGAATTACTTGACAAAAAAAGTTATTACTAAAGTGACTCCTAAAATTTTTTGAGTTATTATGACAGAATTAAAAGCCATATAATTCTAAATGTAGAAGACTTGGGCTATGGGACTGGCTCTGCCTTTTAGTAGCTGACTGACTTTTGGCAAATCAACCTCTCCCAGCCCTAATTCCATTACTATGAAATGGCGACGATAATTTATCTGACAACTTTAAGGGGCTTTTATAAGTATCAAATATATCAAAATTAAATAATTGGTTTCAAATTCATTAGGCTGTAATGAGTTCTAAAAATGTAAAGTATCATTGAGAAAATAGCTATACTTCTTTTTAAAAGGCCATATATTTTATCGTTTTATGAATTAAGTTTTGCAGAGATAATACAATTTTAAATGTATTAGAAGTATATGCTATTTAAAGGCATCTTATGGGAAGTCATTTTGTGAAACTAATAATTATCTAGATTTTCATATACTAGATTCTTTTAAAGTCAGATATATTGAAAGATCCAGAATATGGAACCTTTTACACTATAATAGCAAGTAAAATATAATCGTTTTAACAATTTTGCCTTAAAAAATGCATACCTTTCCTACTTAATTTTTTGACTCCTCACACATTGTTGAAGTTAAGTTTATTCATTTGATTTAGATTTATCATTTTTGTGAATAATAAGCTAATAAGCTTTATAGGGTATTCCACAGGACCAAGCTGAAAGATAGTGAGAATACCAACATAATAGAACCCTTTAACTCATAATTATTTTATTTGCTGGTACTTACTTTGGGACGCTTGTAGAGTCTATATCTCATGTTTCCTATATGGTCCACTAGGTTCAAAGAGGTCGGTATTTAGTAAATTTTAATTTGAGTATCCTCAGTGGTTAAATTGTTCATGTAAAATTATATAATTATAGGACAACCCATTTAATTCCTCTAAGTATAGTACATTCTCTCCTTAGATGGTTTCCTCTTCTATATTTTACACTTCATGACAAAATGTTATTTTAGAAAAACTTAAGTTTTTGCCCGGCCAGTGTGCTCAGTGGTTGAGCATTGGCCCATGAACCAGGAGGTCACAGTTCCATTCTCGGTCAGGGCACATGCATGGATTGCGGCCCACTCCTGACAGGGGGCATGCAGGAGGCAGGCAATCAATGCTCTTCCATTGACATTTCTATCTCTCTATCCCTTTCCCTTCCTCTCTAAATATCAATTAAAGAAAGACGTAATTCAAAAATTTTTAAATATATAAATCAAGTTAGAAAAGCAGAATTTAACACTCCCTCTCCCCCGCCCCCGGCATTCTTCACACCAGTGCTTACAACTGGTGATCTTCTTTAAGATCATTCTATGAGGTTGCTCTCTGGTCCCAACCTCTAAGCTCAGCTCTCAGATTTCTCAGACATTTCTCTGTTGCCAGTTGGAAGTTAAGATGACATATATTAATGTCCATGTAAATAATTTATTTGGTAGACTAGATATGTTCTAATATGCTTGATATGTCTCACATGAAAAAAGAAATGCTTACACATCGCTGGAATCTGTCTGAATGCAAAGTAAGCCTTTGCACCCACCCCCACAATTAAAACAAAAAATAAATGTTCAGGAAATACAGGTTGTGCTGTTTTTGAAACTGAAGTATTACATACAACACTATTTACTTTTACACAATTTAGGTGACCTAGCAAAAAAACAAATCTCTGAAAACTTTTAAAATGTCTTGCTTGATTTCTGTATAGATTATTAAAGGCTTGAATAATTTACAGAAGCAAAAATGTTCGCTTTCTTTCCAAAGAAATACTCCTCCACATACATCTGCCAAATTTTATAACTATTGTTAGAGGTTAGTAGCCCCTGATGCCTAATCACTGGGCATTAGGGATGTATGCTTCACAGTTCAAGAATCCTTCATCTGTTTACTAATATATATTACATAAAGTCATCATCTTTGAAATTTTGTACATTTTTAAGGTAAGTTAAAGTATATAGCCTTTAATTTAGACATTAAGAGAGTGTGGATTGTTCCCCCATTACATGTAAAAGTCATGAGTTAATATTGAGACATAAATAATTTGTCTAAAATAAAATGGTAAAATATGGGTTAAGCACTCATGTTAAATTTTTTACTATGGGAGAAGGGAAAGACCACTCGTGCTTTTCTGTCAGAGGATTATTTTCAAAGGCCAGCATTTTAAAACATTTGCCAACTAATGGACTAAAGCATACCAAAAAATATATATGTGTATATTTTTAATGTGGGATATCTATAATAATAAAAGCACAATATGCTAATTAGACCAGACAAAGCCAGGGATGTGAGGGAAGCCCAGGTCCGGGTGCCAGAGGGAAGCTGGTGCTGGCCTACTCTTGCATGAATTTTGTGCATCGGGCCTCTAGTATATATATATGTGTATACATATAAACAATATATATATATACATATATATGTATATATATGAACAAGTATATTTCTTTTCACACTTGCATTTTGTACTTTTACATTTTTGACTTGTTTTCCCAAATGTATTATTATGAAAAATAATAGGATGCAAGTAACCACCTTGTCTTTGCAGTTAATCGTGCTAGACACATTAAGTTTTTTTATCCTTACTACCCTAAGATGATGGTGTTATTGCCGTTACTTTCCTAATGAGAAAAGGGAGACAGAGAAATCAGGTAACTTGTAGCTAGTAAGTGAGAGTGTTGGAATTTAATTATAGATTTACTTAACTTGAATTACATTGCTCTGTATAGAGAGAACCCTATTCATGAAATCAGCACCTTTACATTGTTTTCAACTAGTTCTGGGAGTTTGTGGTTTCACGCATAGGGAGATTAACAGGTGTAAACAAAGGTACATGTTCCGTGGCTGTATCTCTAAGTTTATGATTTAAAATCCAGGAAAAGCAGGTCAATATTCTTCCTCTGCTTGTCTCAGGATTGGTTTTCTTTTCAAATGCAGTTTTCTGTGTCATTTTGTCCCCAAATGATGCCGCATATACTTTAAAAAAAATCAATAAATCCACAGTTGTATTAAGAAATATTTTATTAACAAAACAGTAAATTCCACTTGCTTAGCATTTCCAATAATGGATAAATTGGCCTTGCAACAAAAAAACAAAACAAACAAAACCCTTAGATACCCAGTCACACAGAGCACTAGAAGGGGTGGGTCATGTGGCCTTTGACCACATCACACATTATTGTAATATTTGTTGTTTTTTTAAAAAAGGCAACACATTACATGGATAAAAAAGAAGCAGATTCAATCAGAAAAGTTAGCCTAGAGATGTAATCAAATTTATGCCAGGTAGTGTGAAATCCTCTATTATTTGCAAACAGTGTATGGAACCCTGATACTTTTGGTGTGAAGATTTTACTCATGTCTTTTTCTCTCCCTAGCTCATGTTCCTCTCTTTCTCCACTTTAAAATAAAGAAGGAAAAAAATGCTAGATTTTGTGTAGGCCAATAGCATTAGTAATATTTTTACTGACAATATAAGATTACATCACTGCATGAAATTTTAAAATTTATGTTGGAAAGAAACATTGGAGTCATTCCACAACAACACTACTTCATAGATATACTGCTTAAAAATACCATTATTGATTTTCTATCATAGTTCAATCTTTCCAGGTGGAAACTAGGTCAAGTTCCATAGATCAAATGGAAAAGCAACCATTTCTTTTTATAACCTCAAATGTAAATTAGCGGTTTTATATTTACCCTCTTATTTCACTGGCTTTCCCTGAGTAAGACTGAATGAGAGGGGGGAAAAACACAAAACATGAACATTTTTAACCTAGCAAATGAAAAAAAAATCTGAAACACAAGTAATGGATATTAAATTTTAGTTTTATACCTCTACTTTCTGGGTCATGAAAAGCCTTTATAACTTTTCATTTACAATTACTTGGCAACCATAGATATTGGTGATTTGCTATGTTTCTAAGGTGCTGTATGTCTGAAATCCAGGCCACTTCTTGGCTTTTTATATTCATCAACTAATGTATTATAAAAGATGTTTTGCATTTTTGCCTTTGCTGATTAAAGCTAATTGTAACGATTTTCTTCTCTTCATTGAAATCTAATATCATTTCTGGAGATGTTAAAGTAATGCAATCAATTTATACTGAGGCATCACCTTCCAATCTAATAATGCACTTCTTTTGCATTACCTTCTCATATTGGTAATTTATTGCTCTGAACATCATTGAAACAATATGCAAAAACAAGTGTATAACCTATACTTTTCCTACCATTTAATGTGTTAAATTAAAACTATTTAATGATATAAATGTAAAACCACAAAAGTTAAAATATGGTCAATAATCAACAAATAGGGAATCAAAAATTCCTGAAAATACTTTTAGTTGAGAAAGTGTTTACTTTCCAAAATCTTTATCATGCACATTAGGTTCAGAGAAAAAAATATAAAGTTTTCAATTGCAGCAATCAGATTAAGGTGTATATCAACCAATTTTGCTTCCATATCATTGGTTTTCATTTTGATAAGAAAAGGTTCCATTTCACTAGGGAAATATCTTCTTGGGGTTTCTTGGGACCATGATCTCAATGAAGCAAATCACCCCACTTGTCATCAATACCTTGGCACAACTATCTTCCTTCCTGCACAACTATCTTCCTTCCTGCTTTTCATTTTGTCAGTAAATATTTGTTAGTATCTGTATGTTTGGGTCTTTAATTAGTGTGTGTGTGTGTGTGTGTGTGTGTGTGTGTGTGTGTGTGTACATCTTTGATTGTGAATAGTGAATGTATGTGGAAATGTATTTTGGGAAGAAAAAAGATTAGAAGATACATATGTATAGCTTTTACCTTCTAATTCACACCTTTCATACAAATACTAAAACTTAACTGCAACAGAATGAAGGCTGTACATGTAAGAAAAAATGTAGCTGAATCTTTTTATATACATTCATACATATCTTTCTTAGAATAAACACTACATTGTAACTTTATTTTAAAAAGTAAGTAATTGTGGCAATTTATAATGATGGCCAAAAAAATCAAAAACAACCCTGAAATAATTGTTGCTCCAATGTCATAAAACTCCCTATAATTAGCAACACTTATAACATTTAATTTACCAAAAATGGCTGAAGAGCAGAGATATATTTTGCATTTTCTATACAACAGGCTATAAAACGTCACTTAACCACAGTCCAGAAAGCACACAGAGATGGATTTTATATAAACATATGTAGTAACATATTAAGCGTGCATGAAAATTTCCCAATGATTGCATCTATGCCCTCTTGTTTTTGTTCTGAAATTTTAGTGTGATAATGTGCCTTATATTTCACAATGTTGAAAATAAGGCCTCCATACTTTTTTTTTTCCCTCTCACAATCATAAAGGGGCTTTTTGAATGTGTTCCTACACAAGTCTTCAAAAAAGCCAGCACTTTGCTTCAAATGTAAATTCCAACCACGGCTCCATTTGCGCCAGGCAGCAAATTCTTAAGGATTTGCAGGTCGAGTCACTCAAAATGCCACAGTCTTCTCTGGCAACAGGACTATCTGACTTCTCGGGAAAGCGCTAGCACTTTGGCTAAATCCAGGATCATAGGTAGCTTCTTTTGTGTGTGTTGTGTTTTGTGTTGTGCCTCGATGTTGTAATACTCCTTTGCTTTATGAATGCGTGCGGTCATCACTGTCTTTTAGAAATGTTCCAGCAACATAAAGACAGGCAGAGTAAATGAAAACACTGTGGATGTTAGGGAATTTATTGGCCCCTGTTTTTTAATTTTTTATTTATTTTTCTGTTTTTGGAGAAACAAGAGCATGAGATACTTGATTTTTTTTATTTTTTAAAAACAGTCTTTCCTTCCTGATTGCATTCCCTGTCTTCTTTTGTATGTGCTTCATAAAAAGGAAAGTAAATAAGTTTATATTATGTCTCAGATAAAATGAAGACTATTTCTATACAAGGGTCCTTTTAAGATCTTGGAATCAGACGTAATACTCTTTATCCTTGTTCTTCTTATTTTTGTTGGCGCTCTTCGCACTGCTGGGTTGTTTCTCCTTTACGACAGCCCCATTGGACTGTGCTGAGTTACTGATGTAGTTTCGACTCTCGTCCACGTGGTATGAGCCTTCATCCCGGTTTCTGTACTTGTACATGGCATAGAGGAGGATGAGGATGCACAGGGCGGCAGCGGCTACTATGCCTACCACCATGCCCGTGGTGCTGCTGGACTCCCGGATCACTTCTGCGGAGCCTGGGTATGGCTCTCTGCCCCCTGCCCGGGTTGGGTTGGCTATAGGAAAGAGGGGAGAGAAAAAAACACACAGAGTGATTATCGAGTTCCTTGAATGCTAACAGTTACCTTCTATGTCCATGACTAATGGAATAGTACCTACTGCTTTAGAAAAAGTAGGCTGCTGTGAAGTGTGGAATCCCTGTGCCTCAGGGTCACTAAAAAACTGGTGACAATGAATCAAAGCACTTGGTGAGAGATTTGTTGCCATCTTTTCTTTCTCACAGATCAATTTTGTTAACAAGGTCTTGTAAGTGCAGCCCCAAAGGGCCATGTTGATGTGTTAGGTGAAAAACCATAAACCCAGCATGGAAAATAAAATGACCCTACCTTGAAATATTAGAGGGTATTAATTTCAGAATCCAAAAGATGTTAATATAGAACCCTTAGAGCTAACTCTAGACTCTGAATCAGGATAGCTAAATTTAGGACTCTTTATGCAATCATATTGCCTCCTACAGTATTCAATATAGTATTGAACAATAAAATAACTCAGACATTTTGAATAATCTAAATATCTGCTTGTAAAAGTATGATTTTAGTCACAACTTTACAAACTAAAACAAAATTAATTCCTTTTTCTGTTGGAGGTTTATTTGTATGGATGGATGGGAATTTATTCATTGGTCGCAGTTGAGTGATCACCAAAACCAAATTTGGGAGGTTAAAATAAATAATTTTTTTCCCTCAGTTTTATAGACCATCCATATTGGTTTTGAGTCAAAACTTGGTACCTAATAGATGACAATAAATAAAGGATTGGCTAGCTCTGTTTTATTCAACTGGTAAAACCCTTTTTAATCTTCCCAAAGTATAAAGAGTGACAAAGCTCTTCCTTTGGTCAGGAAATGGGTTTTGGGTGCCGCACTGTCTTCCCAAGGCCTCATCAGGCACTGAAGTTGACTATAGATGGGGAGAAAACATCCTGTGATTTGGCTTACAGATCAGGGAGGCGAAGGTGACTCTTTTCTTGTACATAATACACTTAAAAATTTGTTGAAAGAATTTAAAAGAGTAGGAATTATAGAGAGAGATGATTTCATCCTACTTCTCTCTGACGCTAGTCATTTTTCTGTATGAATTTTCTTTTTCTGAATTTTCACCCTCTCCCTTGTCTTAAAAAATCATTACTTTACAGATGTAATGGGTTAATTTTTTAAAACTTTGTAAGTTATGCAGAATGAATTTAAATCGTCACCAGATTGCATATATAGCAAATATGTATGCATGTGGATGTAGACACAAAGCAGAAATGGAATAATTGAAGACTGAGATTGGACTTTTATATCACTACTATTCAACATTACGTAGTAATTATTTTTTTTAATATTTCTACAAAAGTTCCTATTCCTGGGATTGATTCACCAACTGTAACTCTAGACTGCTTTATAATTTCGTTTTCAGACGTCACCAAGATTTCTTCTGTCTGCATGTGAATTTCTTGCAGTCATTTTTCTTTCCTTCTCTGAACAAAGCCTTGCAAATATAGTCACTTACAAAGTCATAGCTTTCAGTCTCAAAGCAGCGATAGGCTGTGTTCTGAGAGACAAAATGTAGCAGGCGAAACATTTCTTTGTTGAGTATGTCACTGCTTGTTTTACAAAGGACCAGGTAATGTCGCTGAGCAAGCCTTGGCATGGCTTCTGTGGCCAAGGCGGAGGAGACCAAGACTGTAATCCACAGCATTTGATTACAGGAAATTAATTTCCTCCCCAGAAGAATAGGACCTACCGCAGGAGCTCTGTCACCACCTGACCAACCAAAGGCCACACTTTCTCTTTCAAATACAGTCGGCTTGGCCAAACTCTGCCAATTAGCTCAGCCGCTAATGTTCACTAAATGACAACTTCCCGCTCATTTGGAGGAGTTTTCTTTTGCCAGGGTGTCATAAGATCTGAAATGGGATCTTTACTTAAATATTACCTAAGCCCCTTCTCCCCACCAGGTGAGATGCTTTCATTTTCAACACATTTTCATAATTATCTCATTCTGTTTGTCAGAAAGGAATGGGGAGAGCAGAGATAAAATCCTATTCATATAGCTCACAACAGCAAGGATTGAGAGTTTTAATGGAATGCTAGGTTTAAATGTTCTTTCCTAAGGGGGAATATATATAATATAAAATTTCCCACCAAAATCTGTATTATTGGTGAACTATCTTATCCAAGAATTTTAATCTTAATTTATCTGTTTAAATACTTTTAATATATTTTCACAATGAAAGCATAAGCAGCATACCATCCGTTTGATGTTAAAACTAGAATATGATTGCAAAGACCTAGGAAAAGCCTCAAATGCTTCAATTTTGCCATATAGCTATTTGAAAAGGACCTCATATTTAAGGGAAATACTTGTGTTTTCAGCGATTCCAGACAAAATGTTATTAAGTCACATATAGGCCTAAAAATAGCTCTGTAACCCATGTGAACATAAAGATTCTAAATGTCGTGTTTTTAAAATAATCTATTAAAAAAACACACACACACCAAACCAAATGAAGGAATTTTATCCCTTTTCTTCTGGTCAACATTAAAAAATTAATACCACAGGTATTTTATAGGCCTACTTGGAATATGCAGTTGCTTTTTATCTAATTGATTATTCAATAACCTTTTTTTCTGCTTCAAATTTGAAGGCTAAGTGACCTTTATTCTAAGTTTAGAAGTTTTAATAGTAAATAAAGGCCCAGCTAGCCCACTAAAGTGTTAATGGGATATCTCTCCTAGATGTGCAATAAAAGGCTAGAGAAATTCACATATATTCTTGAATTATAAATGTGGCTTCATGTATTGATTGTCATTAGTGGTTTATTTTGATGATCACTGAAAAGTATATGGGGAAATTTCATTAATTTAAATGTAGAGAATAGTATAAATGGCTCAAAAAGTTAAATGCCTTCTTACATAATTTGGTTAAAATTTTACATAACAAAATGCAGTCATCTTTTAACCATTATGACAATGCAAACAATAATTTAATCAGAGAAATCCATAAAAAAATTCTTAAATTTCATGGGCTTGTGAATTTTGCATTCCCTTTAAACTCAATAAACTAAAGCAAGATATTTTAGATAATTAAAGCAATCTACATCTTTTCCCTAGTAGTGTTAACAAATAAAGGAACTACAATTTATTTTTACTCCATCACCCTTTCTTTGTCCCAACATGTGATGAGAACAATGAAAAACGGGTAAAAAGATGGAGGGAAGCTAAAAGAATGGCATACATGCAAATTGGTAATAAGCCTTGAATGGTCAAAAGTTGACTGATTTGTAAGTAACACTAAGCTAATGTAGCCAATTCATTATATCAGGCACAGAGGCAAAAGGAGCCCAGGTCAATGGAAAACTTCAATAGGACTGATGATGGGCAGGCACATAGGTACTACTTAGTGTGACTGGAAATAGGCAAGTATTCAACTGCAGCAGTGGTGGCACACGTATTTTGGTTAAAAGTCCAGGGCACTAGCAATAAAAAAAAGAGTAGAAATATTCTAAGCATTTAGTTCCATTTATATTTTCTAATTTTTAATAGTTCTATTCATATAGTGAAATCATGACTTACACACAATTTATGTGAACACTGTAACAATAGGTGCTTTTATTACTAAAGGTTTCCCAAATAATTCTGCCTTATCCCTGCTTTATAGAAGAATGTCCACCACCACATACCCCTCAATCCACTGGGGTGCTGTATACACTGCTAGGTCTATTACATGTGGGAAAAGCACATATGCATTCCTTAATGGCAATATGAAGACTTGAGTTTTGCTGGCATTTTTGTTTAAATGAGTCAGAAGGCATTCATTGCACCGGCAAGGGCAAAGAGCTGTCACAGGAATTTAACCTCTTTCACGTAAGACACTTTTCAGCCAAAAGGCTATGGAGATATTCCTGGGAACAGACAGCATTATCTTAAAGGGCAAATGAAAATGATTTTTAATTCTGTCTCTCTCAAATATTTGGCAAGATCCTGATGGTTTCTAGAAGTTTTTCACATGGTCTGCTTTGGCCCAGGTTTATTAAGAATCCTCTACGCTAGCTCTCTGAATTTTTTTTTTCATTGTCTAATTAATATTGTGATTCCTTAGGTAGGCATAGCCTTTCCAGTGTTAGGATAGTTATTAACTTATCTCCACATTAAACCCTAAAACCAGTTTATTCGTATCAGATAATAATTCATGGTGCAAAAGATATATCCCAGTGCCTTGGTGTATTTGTTGCTTTGCATAAAAATGTTAAAATATTAAAAATTTTAAATAATCCTTAAAATTGCTGAGATAATTATTTTAAACTACCATGACAGGAAAAGAAATTGTCCTAATTGATGTTCTTTCTTTCTTTTTGACAGTCTCTGGCACTGTATCTGTGAAAGAACACTTCCCCAAGTAGGAACTAATTTAGGTCCAGTTAACAAACACCACGAGACAAACATGTTTGAGAGACACAGTAGGCTGTAGTGCAGAGAATTATTTGTGACAGGTCTCGTTTCTTCCCAGATCTTCTGTCATCACACCTATGCTGCTCTCTATTCTTCCTCCTACTTAGTCCCCCTCTCTACCTCTTCTGTGTGACTCCCAGCTCATGACTTAGTTTTGAAGGTGGCTTTTAGAGTGTATAGTGGGTGTGTCCCTGCTCAGGTAAATGAAAGTCAGGCCAGTAGGGGTCAGCACTTTTTGCCTCTGGGGTAAGTGCATTCCTCAGCAAGGTGTTAAATGAGTGACAAAACTTAGTGCCAAATTCCTAATTTCAAAGCATAATATAAAATAGTCCTTACTGTCCAAAACATCTCAATGTGATTGATTGTTCACCAGACATGGGCTTTGTGTTTTATACTGCCATGCTTTCCTTTAAAATTTAACTTTCTAAATTTGTTTAGAGACTAAAATTATATGCTTTATCAGAAGGAATAATATTATCAAGTAAAAAAAAAAGACGGGGATCTGAGCAGCACATTAAGCCATTAAGCTTTACTAGAGTATTTATTTATTTATTTGTCACTATTTAATTGTTTCTAGTCTTAACCAAACCTGGAGTATAAAGCCCACATTTCCTTAGCAAAATGATTCTCAACTGAAGTTCTAAAATAACTATGCATTATGAAAGGTAAATTTTTGAACATTAATGAATCTCTCCAAAGAGGTTTCACTTTGCAATAGAAAGCATTCAGTACACTTTAGCTGTTCTTTCTGAGATTGGAAACATAGCAATAGAAAATTGCTATTAAATATAATTGCTCTTGGTTTATGTTTTTGTAACACTGCATGAGAAAGGATGCTTAAAGTCCTAACTCCTGTCACATAGAATGAGGGTTTGGTGGATGATTGTGGGACCTTATATTTCCATTGATGAGTTCACCAAAGCAATAACCATGCCACAAGATGCTCTTTTTATCACCCAAATTGTCATTTTTATGAAACTACTTTGTATACTTGGATGAGCTGTTCTTTCACTGTAATCTTATTATATTTATGTTGTTTCCAAAGTTGGCTTTGTAGGGCGAGACTGTAGTTTCCAGGCAATTTTTATTGCTGATTTTATTTCTTCAATATAGACTGTTAGTATATAGGTATGTCATCAACCATGACCTTGTCATATCAAGAATGAAACTAGAGTTTCACTAGAAACTGATGACAATGAAAATATAGCTTTTCAGCATTAACAAAAAAATTGTAAGAGACTTCCAATCTTCAGAAATAATTCTCTCTCTCTCTCTCTCTCTCTCTCTCTCTCTCTATATATATATATATATATATATATATATATATGCCATTCTGCTACCTGGAATTGTTAGATAGCCTGTCTCACAATAATCCTTTTTAAAAACTATTGGTAAGATGCATTTACTTAATTTTTTTTTCACTAAGAGTCTTTCAGTAATCTTTATCAAAGATTAAATTAAAAGTAATCAATTTTAAATTTCTGTCTCCATCCCATGTAGGAAAAGGAGCTGCCTAAAATGATCTCATTAGACCAGAGTTCTGTACTGTGTTTTAATAGATGTGGAAGTTATTACAATTCTAGCCTAGCCTTGAAAATGGTTTCAGATTTATGGGGAAAGATTTGACTTTTCCAGTATCCAGTTTTATTAATAATGTGAAAAGAAAATTGGAATTGTAGGCTCCTGGGGTGTTTGTGAATTGAGATTAGTATTGTTTTTTCTCCAGAAAATAAAGTTTATTCTTCTTCTTTCCATTTTAGTGCTTCAGTACAACCTGGGTCAGAAGAAACTCTGATGCAACCACTTACAAGAACACGTGTTTAAATATCACAGTTGCAAGAAAGAAGGTAGGTAAATATTTATATGGCATGCACAAATATCAACATTACCGCAGCTGCAAGAAATCAGGTAAGCAATGTTTTTTATGGCATGCACTGATGTCGACACACACCATGGTTTTATGAGAGGTGATGAATGCTGTCAAATCCCTCCCTTTATGCCAACTCCATCCATGCCCTGAACATTATGAAGATAGGACAAAAGGCTGGAGAGGGGACATGTCTGAAGCATCTTAGCCCTTCCAATGAACTGGAGATTCAGAAAGAACTTGGAAATCAATAAGCCCTTACTACCTCCATGGTTGCTGGGTCTAATATTTTCCTCTGTTACTTTCAAAGCCACCAAGGCACATGTTTGAAGGGAAGTGCAGAGGCCACCACTGTGGGATTGAGGGGAGCATTATCTTCACCAGAAATGTAGATATTGCATGCTAGACACAGAAAAACTCATCCTGTGCCTGGAGGACAGAGCGCACCACATAGACAGAAAATGCAATGGACACACACACCTTGGGTGACTTTGGGTGCATTGAAACTAGTAGAGAAACACATATCCCTCATCTCTGGGGGAAGCCATAGGGTCATGGGATTTACAGAGACTATTCTTCAATTACTCTATACTTTATGTAAACAATGTGTCCACAGCTTAGTTATCTGCAGGCTCCTTAAACTTGTTGCCTGGTCATGGTACCTATTAGATTTTATTAGAACCCTTGAAAGTGTCCAAGTGTTTACTAAAGTACCAGTGTGACTAATATTCTTAAGGTCCTCCAAAGTCTGCCCACAATGATCTATTAAAATTTGTCTTCCACTTCTCCCAAAATAAGTGGCAATTCCAATTTTATTTTTGTTCCCCAGTCTCCTCCATATACCAATTGAAATTCTGCCCAGCTCCCATGATCATTATTCTCCTGCCTGACTGAATACTACCAATTCCTCATGACCCAGTTTAAATGCCCTGTCTTTTATGAAGTTTTCCCTAAGACTCTTCATTCTTTCTGTTAATAAATATATAGTAAGTAGTAGGTATGTATGTACCAGGGATTGCACTACCTACTGCAGGTGAAGTAGATAACCAAACTCACTTGACACCTACCCTCATGGACCTTGAAATATAATAAGGAAAATAAATATACAACAAAGAATCACATAGTTCAACTTAAAGCAATAGCTGGAATATGTATGATGAAGAAAAATGGTAGGTACCATGCAGGAGCAGAACAAAGATCTCTGCTTTATAGTGAGGTGTCAGGAAGACTTTCCTGAGTTTATGACATTTATGCCGAGACATGGAAAATGAGTGGAGAGTAGTCAAATGAAAAGTGCACAGAACAGACTTCTAATGAGAAGGAATGACATCGAGGAAGGAAAGCGTTTGCTTTTCAGAAACTAAACAAAAGCCAGAGTGGCTACAGCATTGTAAGGTTTGTGGGAGAATGAGGAAAAAAAATTGAAGGTAGACAAGAAACTTAACACAGATCATAGGCTATGCAATGAAATCATACAAGCTGAGATCAGCACATTTGACACCATAAATAATAACAATTTTATGTGAAACAAAGGTGTCACTAAAAAAGTAAAAATGCAAAAGAGAAAGGAGAGGAGAAATACTGCTGTCCATATGAAAGATACATATTTCTAAGATACAAAGAGTATGCATCAGATGATACAAAAAAAAAATAACCCATTAGGAGACTGGACAAAATACACACGGCCAATTGGAAAACAGAAGACTCAAATAAATGATTAAATGCAGGACCAGATGCTCAATTTCATTAGAATAGAAGTAAAAATAAAATAAGATTAAAAAACCCCAAATTTTAAGGAAAAAAAAAGAAGAAAGAACTAGTGGTATGGTAAATGGTAGTATTATAAATGCTAAGGGTATTTGTTAAAATGTTGTTTGTGAGTAAGGAAAAGGATAACAAAAGTTCAGCAACAATGCTTCATTGAATAAATAAAGGCACACCCATAGTCTAGAATATTAACAAAGTTAAAAAATAATTATTACAGTCATAGCTGTTGACCTGAAGATGTCCATAATATATTAGGAAAAGAGAAAAACAAATTCAATTCATATGTCATACTTTCATTTTATAAGGCGAGAGAGAAAAACATTTATGTTTATAGGAACATGGTAAAAAGTGTATGAAAGAGGCATGCTAAGTTGTTATCATTGGTTAATGTATGAAGATAGGAAAAAATTAAGTGTAAAAAATTAATTAAAATTTTTTGACAAATATTATGTGAATAACAATTTATGAGAGGCCATATAAGACATTGAGGATACCAAGGTACCCAAGACAGCCATGGTTCTAACTTCTTAAAACTTATACCATATAGTTCAACTCATATGTGGGATATAAAACCAAAAGCAACAAATGAACACAAAAGAAAAAAACTTATAGATGATGGTTAGCAAAGGGAAGGGGGGTGGGAGAGTAGTAAAGGGTAAACAGAGTCAAATATATGGTGAGGAAAGATTTGCCTTTGTGTTGTGGGCACACAATGCAATATACAGACCATGTATCATAGAAATGTATACTAGAAACCTATATGACCTTATTAACCAGTGTCACCCCAACAAATTTAATTTAAAAGGAAATTATTAAGAGAATACAGTTACTGGTTCAAAAGGGATTTTAAAAATTAGAGTTCCTATGTAACTCTTAAATGTTATTAGAGTATATTTTAGGATTTCTGGTTGCAAAGGGCAAATAGTGTATTTTTTACTGAATCAAAAAGAATTAGAGTTTCTATGTAAGTCTTAAACACATTAAAAAAACTTATGGTATATTGGAAATAAAACAGAAAATCTAAGAAAACAATTTTAAATTTAAAAAATTCAATAGCACATGGAGACATAAAAATTGGGTAGTAAGAGAGACAAAGTGGGAGGATTTAGAAAGTAAAGAACTATGAATACAAGGGCTTTGGGGAAACACTTAAGGAGAATGATTAAGGCTCTAGTGAACCCTGAAGGGTCACTGAGGATTTCTGAAGAAGGAAGACATGAGCTAGTAAGAATAGAACCAAGAAGACTTATGTTTTATTTCTGTTGGGCTGTTTCTTCTCTTCCAGACAAGATTGCTAGTCTTTGATAGTTTCCAGTGACTCTATTTCTACCCCCCCCCACCTTCCTACATCTAATGAAGATAGTACACACTAACTGCAAAATATATGTTTTCTGACTGATCAAAGAAAGAGATTTTTGTAAGTTTATAAATTTTCCGGAATAGACTGGGGTGAATGCAACTATTAAGAAAGTGTGAAAGAAATTTTGTTTCAAGGTTTTAGTTATAGTAATAAGCAACTGGGCAAGACACTGGCAGTAACATTGCATATCTCTTTACCTTCCTAACTCCCACCTCCTAAATATCTTCAACAAAAGAAATTAAATATGACATTTATATAATTAAATCAGAAATCACCTTTCCTGTGCTTAGGTGAATGGAGATGAATGTGCATCAATGCAAATATCATATCTGCATTTATTTCCCTATGTCTCCAAGTAATATGAGCTTAATTGCAATGACTAAGTCAGTTTTTAATTAAAGTTATTAGGGTAACATTTGTTATAATACTGTATAAGTTTCAGGTGTACAATTCTATAATACATCATATTGCATTGTGTGCTCACCACCCAAAGTCTATTCTCTTCTGTCATCATATATTTGAACACCTTTACCCTCTTTGTCTTCTCCCTCTCCTCCCTTCCCCTCTAGTAACCACCACACTGTTGTCTGTGTCTATGAGTTTGTTTGGTTTGTTCTTGCTTTGTTTCATTTCCCATGTGTAAGTGAAATCATATGGTTCTTGTCCTTTGTCTGACTTATATTGTTTAGCATGATACTCTCAAGATCCATCCATGGTGTGAATGGCAATATTTCGTCTTTTTTTTAATTTAAAGTCAGCCAGGTTAGTAGCCTTTAGTTTGAGTCATTCCGGTGTCTTATTTACATCAACATCATCTGACACTCACAGCACCGCAAATAGTTGGGAACTAACTTGGAACTCTTTTCTCAAATTCAGCAGAGTAGCTGAAGTTTCTAGGTTACTTTTTATTCCTGCTGAGCTTAGAGTGATAAATTTGAAAAGGGCATCATCAGTCAGGTCAAACTTTCCATAATTGTCAAGCAGGAGGAAAACCATATAGGCAATAATTGAGAAAATCCGTTTCAAAGTTAGGGAGCCTGGAGAGTCTTGTGTGTGTTTCATCAAAATGTATTACATTTTAGAAAATGGGAGAAGAGCTATATTTTGAAATGTAGAAGACACTCTCCATTACTCATTTCCAATCCACTCAACTCTTGCATAGCAAAATAGTGTTTTTTCGGGAAACTCAACTGACTAAAATACCCAGAAATGCATACACCCAGAAATCACTTTTCTTAAGATGCAATTCACATTTTTACATATAGAAAGCTTAACAATCAATCTTTACACAAATCCAGGGGATTAATTCAAAGGAATCATCAAATCTTAAACCAGTAATTTTGGGGAACCTGATTATAGGAAGACAAAAGTAGCAGCACCGTGATTATAGCTAGGTTAATAGGAGAGTGTATGTGTGTGTCGTAGGCACACACATGTGAATAATGCACCATTCCTTCCAATTATCTGACAAAGTAGCAACAGTCACCTCTCTCCACCCCTCATAATTTATAAGTCAGACTTTTTGAAAAGCTCCAGGAAAGATTTCACAATACCTTGGGGTTAAGTTACTTAAATATATTGGATTATCAAAACTCTCTTTCTTAACTTTCTCCCAAATATTGCAAGGATTTACCCTTAGTAGATATATTTTGACATGATTTAATTGTCAAATGATATTCAACATGGCTATTATAACTTCTGACTCAGTGCATTTTCTTATTTTATTTAGTTAACAACTGTTACCTTTATGGAATTATTATTATATGGTAGGCTCTGTGAACTTCACACAAATCATCTAATTTATTCTTCATAACACCACCATGATACAGGTGTTATTCCTTTATAGGAAAGGGAAGTGAGTCTCAGAGAGGTTATGTTATCTAGGCTTCATAAATGGCACAGCGGAAATTACAACTTGGGTATGTCTGTTCTAGTTTTAGGTATTCAATGCATCTGCATTTATGACTGCAGAATGATTTATTAATATTCCCAATTTTATCCTTTTCTGTAGAATTGAGCACTTTAGGCCTCTTTTCTAGTTGTACCCTTTCCAGCCACACTCCACTGTACCTCCTGCCATCTATCTGCCCTTTCTTTCCAGTAAAAGAAGTTTGCATTCCCGCAGAATCTTAGGAAAGCCAGGGGTAGGAAGCATATCAGACATTAGGTTCTATTCTAGGCATTGCAGCTAACTTGCTGAGTTGACCCATAGCAACTCCTTATCCTCTGCTACCATGTTTTCATCAGCAACATAAGGGCCATACATTATTTACCTCCCAGGGTCTTTGTGAGGATCAGACCAGGCAGGACAATCAATGTGAAAGTGCTATGGAAAAAACAGTGATGGTCCAATTCTTTTCCCTGTGTCTGCCACACAAAAGGTATTGAATCACCAGCTGTTCCAACAAGTAGACAATTCTGCAGTATGTACTGCACGCCATGGCTCAGTCCGTTGTGACAGGGCCATGAAGAACATTATCCCCACGGGGGTCACTGTATTCAGGGACTTTCCTCTCATGCACGGAGGCCCTGTGAATTCAGGTGGCAAACGGCCATTTACATTGCAGGACATGATTCAGGCCATTAATGCTCATGCTGCGTAGGGAGCTTGTTTCTGTTGATCTGCGAAACATTCTATCTTTACAGATCGGTGCTCTCTGGTACCTATGAATGGAGTGAATTATACCTCTTCCTCTTTCAAAATTTTATAATCTGTTAGGTTTTTAGGTCTCATGAAATCAATCACCTGAGACCACTCTTTGGTAATAATTGAAAGCAAAGCTTATTATCTTGGAAATAATAAGTACTGTTTAGGTTTTAGGGTGTATTTCTAAAATTGTTAGGTCAGTTCTCTTTTCTGTCCCCTTTCACCTGCTCTGGACTTGCATGGTGTACCCTGGAGGAAATTGCAAGGGTCCAGGTCATTCTGGGTAAGGAGGCAGTGCACAGTTTTCCTGATTTTAAAACTGGGTCTACTCACTTCGGGTGATGGTTTTTATATTCCTGTCAGGAAGCTATTGCTGTCTCAATTTTCTTTTGTTGGAGAAAGATCACATTCTTTCTGGGGAAAGTGCAATAGCTGAGGTGAAAGATGAGACAGCTTCCCCACTGAGCCCATTAGAAGGAATCCTGTTAAGGCTAGAATTGGGAACTATGGAAGGCAAGCCATCCATCATGGGGGAAGGGTGTGTGGTGGGTAAGCCCAGTTAAGTCAAGCTGCCCAACGTGTTCCTGAATGTTGGAGGAGGAAGGGGAAGCAGATTATAAGAACAGGCAGGAAAGCTAATCATCCTTTTCTCAAAAGCACTGTGTGGCAGAGACCTGCATTTTTTTTCCTCCAGAAATAAGGATAGTAGATGATATGTACCCTCTTCCCATCCTAGCAACCTCTATTTCTCTAGCGGAAACTAGCTCTTGTCTTGTTAGTTTCCTAGTGGCTACTGAGAAAAGTTTTATGCTGATAGAATTCAGAAATAGTTTTTAAAACTTAGATGCTAAAGGGCCAAATACTAACGTTTTCCTTTCTTCCCTGAGATGCAGGTTTATTTCACTTTATGATATGGCTTACTCAGTTGTCTGGTACTGCCATTAAAAGATAATTTATATTATTGAAGGTTATGTGTGGCCGACTCAAAGCTAACTGCTTGACACGCATTCTCTTTTATCACCACAACAATATCATGAGTATTTAACATTATTGATGCCGTTTTATAGATGCAATAAAATAAATAGAGATCCAATGCTTTGTTTTCAATTACACGGCAACTGGATGAACTGTGATGTGAACTCTGACTTCTAAGGTTTGCTTAAATGAAATGTAAAATTAGTGTGCTCATAGGTATGGCAATGGTGGTACTTCTCTTTCTACTAATTTTAAAAGTTTGATTGATGGTATTGGCTATATTGGCAGCTTTAATACATCCTCTTTTAACCTGGCAAGTTAATAAAGTATTCCTTTTTATTTACTTTTCACTTAGAATTGACATATAACATTGTACTAATTTCAGGTGTACAACCTAGCGATTAGACATTTATATGCATTATGAAGTGATTACTCCTATAAGTCTAGTGTTTATTTGACTCTATGTATAGTTATTGCAATATTATTGACTAGATTCCCTATGCTGTACTTTTCATTCCTGTGAGTGTTTTTATAACTGGCAATCTGTTCTTGTTAATCCCTTTACATTTTTTCCATCCATCCCATCAACAACTCTCCTATCTGATAACCATCAATTTACTTTCTGTGTCTGAGTTTGTTTTTTTAGACTTCACATATAAGTGAAATCATATGGCATTTGTCTGATTTATTTCTGAATAATACCCTCTAAGACCATCCATGTTGTCACAAATGGCAATATTTCGTTCTTTTTTATGGCTGGGTAACATTCCACTGTATGTATATACTACTACTTCTTTATTCATTTATTGATGAACATTGAGGTTGCTTCTCTATCTTGACTATTGTAAGTAATGCTGCAATGAACATAGGGGTGCATATATCTTTCTGAACTAGTGTTTTGAATTTCTTCAGATAAATGTGCAGAAGTGAAATAGCTGGATCATATGGTACTTCTAATTTTTTAGGAGCCTCTATCCTATATTCCATGGTGGCTGAACCAATTTACAATTACCAACAGTGCATGAGTGTTCCCTTTTCTCACCAACAGTTGTTTGTATACTGATGATAACTATCTGACATGTGAGATCTCTTTGTGGCTTTAATTTGCATTTCCCAGATCCTCGTTTCTGTGGGAAAATTGGAGCCCACCTTAGGGAGCTTTGCTCCAAGTTGTAGAAGTACCTCCAGTCATGAAGATATAGAAGGTTTACTTTTACTTTGGGTGAAGCCAATTACCAAAGATAGTCTCTGAACTCTCCAATGCAGCTCTTTAAGCTCTCCCGTCTTTTTTTTTTTTTTTGAGCTCAAGTTCTGGCCTCTTTGTCCAATGTAATTTTTGTTTTGACATTACTGCTCTCAGAAAAACGGCGGGGGGGGGGGGGGGGAGTGCAAATGATGTCTAAAATGACTTTCTTGTATTTTAACCATACAGTGCTCATTTTTGTTTGCTTTCTAGATAATTAAATTTACATTGAAAAAACAAAATAAAAAACACCAATTTCTCCATCAGCATGTCAGACACTGAAATCCAACAATCCTATCAGTGCCCCAACTCCAGCTGCCTGGTCCTGCACTTATACCATTAGCTAAGTCCTTGGCACTGACTCCGGCCCGGTGCTAAGTAGATGCTCTAGATGTCTCAAAAAATGGAGCACTCATTACTGTTGTTTTTCTGGCTACAGCTCAAAATTCACCATTTTAACCGCAATGTGTTGACTATTAGGGCTAATTAAACTTGTTTTTGAATAATCACATAATAAATACCTCAATTTTAAATGTTGCACAAAATTAGCCCCTAATCAGGCTCTAAAAATATGATCTAATAAGTGAAATATTCCTTAAATGATTGTGATTACTTATTTAATGAAAAGATGCACCTCATTTAATATACATATTTTCACTGCTAATGTGGTTAATGGGTTTGGTTCAATAGAAATCCTTTGATCTTTTCTCAAAATAGCACACTGTAAAACTGCATGGTAATTGCAGCAAATTTAGCCTAATGAATAGTAATACATGCAAAGGACCTTTTAAATTTAAGTGAACATTTAAAAAAATAATCTTATTTTTGTGCTATGCCTGAATTTTCTAACAAACTTCTGAAATACAAAAAATAATGAAGTAGTATGTTAGTCAAGTACTAAGAGCAATAACAAAGAGAATAAATCTTCACTAAATGCTAGTTGTTATTGTGGCCTATTATTACTCATTAAACTTGAACCCAGATCATTGTGAACAAGTGATGAGCAATCAACAGTTATCCTTTGAGGGTCTGTACTGACTAGCTCATCCCTACTGGTTCAACTTATGCTTAAAATATTGTCACAAAAATGATAATCCTTTTCTTCTGCTATAACTACCCAGCTTTTAAAATTATTATTCAATAGAGCTTTCTTTTTTCTCGTTTGACAAAGATTTGATTGATATGGAGGTGGCCCAATATTCTATTAGCTAGCCCCCCCCCCCTCCCCGCCTTCCCACACATACATACACAAAGAGTATGGACAGGATATGCTCAGCATTACAAATAAAAGGGGAAATTATTTTTCCTAAATAGGGTTCCCAGGAAACTGGAAGCTGATCCTGTCCTCTTTGCAATATAGACAAAGTAGAGTTATTCAATTAGGAAGATCTCACCAAAAGGAGTCATAATCTTCATTTACTGTCTCAAATATCAACATAAAAATCACCTTTCCAAATTTCTTGAGTTTTCAGAACAGGTTCTATTTAGAAAAGGATTTCAAAACTAACATACTGACATTATTAAGGGTCACCTTGAAACTTAACTGGTTTGCAGTGTTGTCATTTTGTCAATTTACTAAGTAAATCTAAAACATAAGATTTCAAAGCTTTACAAACTAAAGTATGTTCACGTGAAAAAATGTCTTGGAAAATATGTATTTAATACAAATCGTAATGACAGCAAATAGTCATATAGCACTTATTATAAGCAAGGCACTGTTCTACAACATGCTTTCTATATATTAACTCATTTAATCTAATAACCATATCTGTAGGCTGAGGGAAAAGCTATCTGCTTGTCACATGTCCAGGCAGCTGAAAGGAGGCATTTTGGGAAATGTGATCTAGTTCCCAATGGCTGCTTCCAATTTCTACCTCTCATCTAAGAGTGATGATTCAGTTAGACTTCCTGAATTGCATAGTCACCCTGCCATATTCTAAACACTGTTTATACCAATGTGAAGGTATTTTCCAATGCTAACCATGCAGGGCAATATGGCTGCAACCAAGATTAACTGAGTTCCAAGTGTTCCCACACAGGGGGTTGTCCCTGATCTAGTTTCAACATGTACAGTTCCCATCAGGAGGCCAGAGTGGTTCATCATTTGTCCACCAATTTTCAGTCAGAAAAGTAACAGCACTTTGTAAAAGGGAAAATGTAGGTTGAATATTCTTTCTATATTGCTAAACTGAGAAAAAGAAGAACCACCATTTATGCTTCACTTTATGCCAGGCATTGCAGCAGGTGCCTTAAATATTAGTTTTAATTCCTGCAATAACCTGAAAAATAGGTGATATTTTAATGTCAAAGATGAAGAACCTGGTGATCATGAAGATTAATTGAGAATGCATTCAGAGTAGAATGAAAGATGTCCGTTTGTAGAATGTGAAATTGAATAAGAACTTCCTATTTTTGCTCCCAGAGCTTAACAGAGCAGTGGGTGCACAGGAGGACTCAATACTATTTGATCAATGGTGAAACTGATAATCTACCACATACACAACTTTCCTCTTAAGAGTTCTGAAGGGAACCACATGGTAATTCAAATTGATCAAACACTTGCTAGAAGGCATATTTACTCTATTCAAGAATATGCCAGATTTTCCCTGTTTCATTAATAGCCCTAGAAAGGTGCCTAAGTAATGAACATAGCACATTTTCAGAGAAGAAGATATTTGAAGGGGCTGTGGATCAGGGAGATCAGAGAACTCTCATATGTAAATATTCAGGGAGTGCGAAAGACATTAGTGTGCAACCCACCAGTAGAAGTTACCCTGAACATCTTTACAAAAATATCAGCTTTCCTTTGCTTTAGGAGGAGCAAAAGTGCATAGCAGATACAACTCATTTCTGAATAACTCAATATGTAATTTTTCTAAAAAGTCAGTTTTCTAAAACAACCTGCTGATAATCTGAAATGATTTTTAGCTTTAACAAACATTATCCAAAATCTAATAATATCAACAAGTACAGTCTCTGCACATGTTATTTTATACTTGTATTCAAGATAAAATGCAAGCAAAAAAAATATATTTAAGAAAACCAGTACATTAAGAAAAAAAGGCTTGCAGGAGGGGCATTCTATAATAGAACAACATTCATATTTGCAGAGCATTAAAGAAAAATACTTGGGAAATATATAAACTAAGAATCTCATAGGAAGATGTCACAGAAAAAGAGCCAATTCTACCAAAAGAGCAAAGTACAGGAATTATGAAAGTTGGGCATACAAAGTCATCGGTAATTGGACAGAACAAGTCAAGTAGAAAAGAGATCTCACTTACAAAATGTAATATAGAAAGAGAAAGCACTCATGGAATATAGTATGGAGACACTTTCAAGAACAGGTAAGGTCACAAGAAAAGTCTAAGGCAAATGATCCCATTGGAGCAACCACATTTGGAGTTTAAGCCTTAAGAGGAACTGATTAATTGAAAATGGGAGAGTACGGGGAGAAAAAATGCGGAGGAAGAGGATGAAAAGTTAAACGAGGCTTGGTACAAGAGTCTTGAAGTAGGTGTCATCAGATAGAGGCAGTAGCTGTTGGTCTTGTATACCTGACAAGAGCCTTTGTTGCAGTAGAACAAATTTTACACAGCAGATCCATGCATGGAGCAAGGCAAACAGGGTTTCTGCTTAATGGAGCTGCCCTACTTGTGGGGGGATGCAAGCTACGCATTCATGAACAGGCAATGCACAGATAAACAAGATCCTTTCACATAGTGTGAAGTGTGATAAAGAAAACAAGAGCAAAAAGATTATCTGGCATATGGCTATTAGCAAGCTGCTTCCCACTTTCCGTTGTGCTAGACTGTTGAACACAACTGACAGAACTCACGTGAATAAAAAGGACAGGAGGATGACAAAAGCATAATCTCTCTTTCTCTCCTCTTCCCCACCCTCCGAAACCCTCAATCCTGGAGAAAGAGACAATAAACGAGTCTATAAGGACCTATAAACAAAAGCTAGAAGGTTTTGATCATGTACCTGTGCTCAAGAAGAAGAAAAAAAATGACAATTTTAAATGCAATTAGGGTTCTCACAATGAAGTTTACTAGATACCCAAGGTGAGGACTCCATATAAGAGGTTGATAGACTCTACTCACTTGGCAAAAAGAGTCAGGACAGAGGAAGGAAATGCAGCAAGTAGTGTAATTAGTAGGAATTTGAACTGTTTTCAGTGCTTTATTAATACAGTGGAACATGCTGAAAAAATGGATTGCTCTCTAGAAAATGTGAATCGGGAAAACAAATATGAACACAACCAAACACCTGACTTTGTTTGATGAACAACCTATGCTGGAAGATCTCAGAAGATACAAAGAGAATGTCCTGGTTGGGTAGGTGAGAATAGGAGAAATGGGGAAAGATGAAATCTGAGGGAGGGAGAGAAAACAGATGGGACAGATGTAATATATTTAAAAAGCAACTTCTTTCTTTGTTATATGATATATAGAAATAGAGAATACAAATGAAAACAAAGGCAGAATCTTGGCAAAGGGCCCAGGAAGGCATCACAAAGGGATGCTGTCCAGATAACCCAAACAGGATGGTTACAAAGAGCAATACACTGGAGGAATGGAATGGATGCTCATCAGAATGCTAATAACTGTACATGAAAGACGATTCTGCAGGCTGAGAATTTTGATGGTGGGGTGCAGGTAGAGGAGGGAGGACATGAACACAAAAGACTGGCTCTCCCAAACCTTCTTTCTGCTCCTCACTGGCTGTCAGTAGCTTTTCTAAGAGCTTAGAGTCCGAAGCTAAAATCAATGGGAGGTAGTGATGTTCAAAAGGAAAGGCAAGACATGCATCCTGAACCACCTTGTAAAAATTCAAATATCAGAATGAGTAGATTTACTTCAAAATGATATTCTTCACAACAAGGCAATTGAGTTGTTGTATTGTGACGTGACGTTTTTCTGGGGTTCTTTCTAGGTGACATAGATGATGAGTTAGCTGATCGTGGTTAGCCCAGATCTGCCTCACTCCTTTTGGTAATGTAAACAAGACAATGACTGAATTTTAAGAAATGCTGGAAAGGCCCCCGTTGTTGGTATTATGAATATCTGACATAAAATCCAGGCTGGGACTAATTTTCTGGGCCCACAGCTAACAAAAAGGAGAGGAAAGGGTACAGGGCTGGATGGAAACAGGGTTTGTGTTGGTCAGCCACACCCTATCACAGAGGAGGAGGAGAAATTATGCATTGGCTTGAATTAAAATGCACCAGCTTGAATTTTAGGGTGACATGGCAAGACTCAAATGCTCTCTATTACATACAGCAAAGACTGTACCTGCTGTTTGTTTTACCACTGCCATAATAGTCTCACTTTTGAAATTCAGAAATATTTCACTTAAGATAATTTGCTGGTAGAGTGAGTGGTGGCTACTTTTTGTCAGTAGAAAGGTCAAACAATTTTCCACAATGCACTGCAATTTTATAGCTGGCAATTTTGCTATAGGCGACCAAAGGAAAGCCCATGATAACGTTATACAACAAAAATTACGTTGTGAGTTAAGGGAATGTGAACAGTAAAGTAGCAGCCTTGTGTGCTATCCCCACTGCTCTTTCTGAAATACACAATCTTGGTGGGTTTTGTTTTTAATTCTTTTTCAGTAAACATGTAAAAGCAATAACCCGTATCTCTCAACAAGGCCTTGTGTAATAGGATGGATGTTTGGGTATAAATGCAAGGTTTTTCTAAGAACTATAGCATGCAACGAAGATTTAGAGTAAGCAAAGAAAGTAAGAAAAAAAGTCGACTAACCTAACCCACCTGAGCTCGGCTCACAGGGATCAATGTCCTCGTCATCGCTGGGACACTCTGCTGAGGCCACAAGGATGTCATCTGTGGTCTGTAAAAAAAGCACATTCAGTCGATTACTTTAAAGGATCCCAGCAGAGCTTCTCATCTTTGTCTCATTGACAAGTGAAATACCTGATACATTGAGAAACCAAATTCAGTACCTATTTCCCTTCCCAAAGACACAGCCTACATTTTTTTTCAACTTACTCTAGATCTCTCATGGAAGTTGCGTGTGAAAACACAGTTAGAGCTTATTTTACAGGAAGGCATGGAAATGGTGGTAGCCAACTCTATAGACACCCACCCCTTCAACAGCACGGAGAAGCTGCACACAGTAGCATCCAGGTTTAAAGCAGCCTGACAGAAACAGATGATTTGGAGTTTATGGCAGCCCTGGAGTGCCACCATGTATGCATCAGTAGGTTTGATGCTATACTTGTACTTGGCTTCCTAAAAGCAGAATAGCTATAACCTTTTACATTCATGGCCAGGTAGAGTTTGATGAATCTTTGTGCTAGAGCTTGCCCTTACTAGGAAACAGGATATGTTTCACTGATGTGAAAAAAGGAAGCAAATACAATCTACTTAGGGTATTTAAAAAATTTTATGTTTAGATTTTATACTGAATTTTTGTTTTTGTTACAATGCGGTAGCAGGTATCACGTCCCCATTGTCTTTTTATCATTAAGGTGTCATGATAAGTGAAAATTGTATTTGGGTGAGGGGGTGGTATTTTACAGTAAGTAGGAAAGAGGTGTCGATTGTCTTTGTGACATTCTCGTTGCTTCATTGCACTTACAGCAAAAAAGACAACACTCACTGTAATAAAAAGCAGAGTGTGTAAATCCTGGCAGTTAGTCACATAATCAACTCATTTACAAGCACTGGAGGTTGTTCTTTACTGCCACTTACAAGCAGCAGTAAACTTAGCACAGTTACTGCACGGAGACTGTGAGGTTTGCATCAGATCTGGCTAATGGCAGCACAGAGAGAATGCAAGGTACAAGAAGGAAAATATCTCATTACCTCGGCTAAGGATTAAGGAGATTATAATTGTTTAGACAATACTCAGAACTGCAACATTAATGAAATCCTTATTTAAAAGTGGAATTAACCTAGGCTGTAGCTATGTATAGTGAAGCATGTTAACTGGACTTATTGTGGTGATCATTATGTTGTATACCTGAAACTAATACTTTATATCAGTTACAACTTATTACAAATTTAAAAAATAATATAAATCTTACAATTTTTTAAAAGGCCAAAATGTAATATGACTTGTTTTCATTAAAACAGTAACTAATACAGTCCAAGATTAAAGCATAAATAAATGTCAAGAAAATTGTGCCATTTTGAAAAATGGAGACAAGGGATGATGCACTTTTGTGACAAAATATTAGGCTTAAAAATCTTTTAAGTGCAGGAGCTTTAATTAAGAATAAAGAATTTGTTCAGATGCTAATTCTTCTTTAATATAACTTCAATTAAATGCAAGCATTTAAATAGCATCGTGAGATGGCTTCATATTATTCTGCTCTCAATTCTTCTGAGACAATTAGGAGACTGGATTCATTCATTTTGCTGCTGTTATTTTAAAAGACCAAGTTCAAAATATCAGTTTTCCTTGAATTGTAACTGTTCACGTTAGTGATAACTACCAGCAATTGGTGTGATCCTTACACAGGTATCTTTCATTAAAGTGAGCTTTAAAGGGGGGAAAAAAATCCTCTTTTTGGCACAAGCACGTCCTGCAGGCTAACATCCAAACTGGCTTGATAACAAGTTATTGGATTATGAGGTCTTGCAGGCCAATTGTTCCAATTTGCCCCAGAGCAAATCACTTGCTTTTTATGGAGCTAATTTCAAATACAAAGATACTTTTTCTAAACCACAGTGGATACTCTTTAAAATTAATTTCAGGGTTACAAGAGTATTTCTCATGTTCCTTGAGGACTGTTAACTACATTAATGCAATCAGTGTAGGGGTGCTATTTTTTTTGTTCTTGATAGGAGGATGTGAGTAAATTATCCAATCTCCTGCTTCTTACCCCAGCAGTGATGTTGACCCATTCCCCTCCGCCGCCTGTGGGACATTTGGCAATGTCTGGAGACATTACATATTGACACAACTGGGGTGGAGGGTGTCAGCTGTCATTGGCATCTCAGAGGTAGAAACCAGGAATGCTGCTGAATGTCCTAAAAGGCACGTGACAGTCCTCCCAAAATGCCAATAGTGCAGAAGCTGGGAAACTCTGATTTAGAAGTTTATCAACTACCCTGCATTTTGTTTTTCTCACCTGAAAAACTGGACAACATAATAGTTCCTATTGTAAGAATTAAATTAGTACACAAAGACCTAAAATAGGACCACGTTGTAATGTTCATAAAAAGTGGCAATATTTTCAATATTGCTATATTTCACAAATGTAGAACCAAATAGATTTTTGTGCTATATTTATAAATAATATAATTTTAGATATTAAACTGGAAGTTGTATGTGTGAATTATACATGTAAGATCTCATGTTAATATGTAATCAAAATATAGTGGCTATATTGGTACTTTGTGGAGCTAAGCTTCCCTCTTTTACTGTCTAGGTTCAAATTCTGAATTAGAAGTCAAACATCAAGTATGCATAATAAAGGCTGCTTCTTAAAAGAAATTCATGGACTGAAAATGTGTGACTCCATGGATAGTGTTTGATGCAGACTAAATTATTTAGCCACACAAGTTTAAGTTCTGTTTTAAAAGTTGACCTATTTTCTACATTCAACAGCCTTTGGGACAATTTAATAGCAAACAGAAAGTGTTAGAATGTTCTCAGTGTTATCTTTCACAAAATATGGTACCTAAAATAACAAAACATGTCATCCATTAAATAGTACCTTCTATAGACCTTTCAAGTAAACAAGCTGTGCAAATATGCCCTTATTGTAAAACTATAATTTAGATTTTAATGTACTTTTCCTGGTATAATGAATATACATTCTTGTTTTTCATGTTTTTCTTCAAAAATTAAAACCCGGCACGGTCTTTTAAAAAGTAACAGTATTGTGAATAAAAGTTTTTAAGTCAGTAGAGGCATTGCAGCAATCATCACTGTATGAAAAAAAATGAAGTGGCTCAAATGTAGGGAAAAAATTAAATTTTATTTTGGAGGCTGAGTTAACAATTTCCTAGCCAAAGCTGTGTAATTTAAATTTAATTCATTGTGTTTAGAACTGTCTCTCTATGGCATGCTGTTGAGAGTGGTAGAAAGAAACTCAAATATATCACATCAATCAGTTCTATTCTTTAGTATACTCTTTGCTGAGGCCTATAACCTTTTTCAGAGAAGAGGCTACCTGCTGAAAGAGACAGAGTAGTGATCAAGCAAAAACATTAGCTTTATATAACTATCCATTGAACCATTCAGAGGCCAAAGTGCCATGCTGATCTTCCCCAATTCAGAGTGGTCTGAACATTCACATGGCATCTGTTCTTGCCCAGAATGTCTAGTAAAAATACTGAGGTCTCCCTACCTGTAAGGAAAAAATGACCAGGGCAGAATTCAAGAAATAATGGCACTGAAACTTAATTCATTATATTCAATGGATAAACACCAATACATTATAGGCTAGAAAAATGTAATCAGGATGGGGCAGAAAGGATGTTCTTAATGTAGAGTAAGAAGTTAGACCAGTCAGATGGGTATACTAGATTTATTGGGGTGATCACTTCATAAGTATATAAATGTCCAATTAGTATGTTGTATATCTGAACTAATAATGTTGTATACCAACTGTAATTGAAAAATAATTTTAGAGAAACAGACCAATTTATTTAATGTCCAGGATTATTAGAAAGAGATCATTTAGTAGGTTAGAAAGTAGATGTAGTTTACTTTTTTCTCACTTATAAGGAGTCTTTCCCTTCCCCCCTTTAATGGTGAAATTTGCTGCACATTCACTTGCTATCACTTTTTAAAATATAGCACAATTGGGTATCAGTGTGGTAAAAAATACGATAAGCAGATACATAAACTTAGTCTGAAATATTATATCTCTGATAACAACAGCACTCTTCGACTTTTTCCTCATGCTAAATGGCTTCCCTGGTGACTGATATATTCCTATGAACACACCTACAATTCAACTGTAGAAAGGACATTCGAAATCCAAATGCTTTCTACAGAGCAACTCCAATTGTAGAAAGGACGCCCATTATAAATGTGGTGTCCACAAAGAAATCCTTGATTTGCTCTAAAACTTCTATTGAAGCTGTTTCTAAACAGAAATAGTCTATTTGGCTATGCATCCAAAAAAAAGAAAAATATTTTCTGAAGCAATGGTGCTTATTTACATATTATTTAGCCTAATTGTTCACTGCTGTGAATGACATTTAGACTGAATTGATTGAGAAAACTGATGGATAGAGATGATGCTAGCTGAAATGTGACGTTTGGCTAATTGATGGACACTTGTTCTTGATGATACTTTTGTTTATATGAAGCTGCTCTGAATGAGAGAGAGAGAGCGCATTATGTCTGCCTTACAGGACTGAATCTGACAGTCTTTCCAGAAAACATTTATTGCTAGGTGTGTTTCCCTGAAAAAAAGGTGCCAGGATTCAGAATTAGTGTTACAAATTCCCCAAGGTAGGTCTGACCCACTACATAGACGATCTATGAGGCAAGACATTTCTAGGAGGTATGGAAAGTCACAATTTTGATCTAGAGGAAAAACTGTACCCCCTCAAAAAATGCAATTATAATAAATATATACAAGTTCAAGTTCCAAACAGTGGACCAATTTGATCAAATCAATTCAATAAAGAAACTTATCAAATTGATAATTTTAGTTAATCAACAATGCTATTAAAAGTGCAAAGGAATGTGCAGATAGACCCTGTGGTAGTTTCCATTGTCTCATTCAAGCTTTTGGTTCTTATTTATCAATTGTTCATTTTTTTTTCTGAGTAGTAGATGCCACATAAAGCCATCAATCACATGGCTCCATAATCTAATTAAAATAAAAATAATAAACTTATATCTACTTTGTGAAGGATGAATTTTAGCTCCAGTACATGAATAACAAAGAAAATGAGGATCAGTTAGTCACCATCAAATATGAAACAGCTCATCTATGCACAGCATTTTCTGATGGGTAAAAATGTGGTCATTACCTAGCAAGGTACAAATTATTGTTCATACCTGCAAATAACTTACTGTGCCCACTCTATTCTAAAGCATGGGAACAAATCACTCATTAATACAAATAACAACAATCAATTCAATTCAAATAGCATATTGTTTTCTTGAAATGTAACAGTGCTCCTATATCTATTACTTCATTAAATATTCACCAATAACGTGTTTGTTCAGAACATAGATGGAGGCGCTATTATCCTGTGTGTTATAGTTAAGTACCTGCTCAAAAAATAAACCCTTTTGTACACTCATTTACTCCATTCAAATGTTTGAACATTGGCATTCATGAATATTTAGGGAAAAGCTTAAATATCCCTGAAAACAGCCAGCTTTCACATTTCTTTAATGTGTTTTTTCCCCCAACTGATGCCTTAGGTTATTACAAAAAGTGACCATAAATCAGCTGTCTGCTTGGGGAAAAGACAGGCTTGAAAGCCATTCAATTTTCTTCAAGATTTCCTTGGCTGCTTAAAATGTATGTAATGGTTCCAGAATAGTGAACGTGGGTTGGATAGAAAAAACTCCACCACGGTAAAGAGATCACGACATGTACTCATTCCAACATGCATTTTGATACCCATTTGATACTGGTCATCCTAACAGGCAAAACCCAAAGGGAGATAGGAATGTACCAATAGTGCCACAGATACATTAATTTAAAGAAAATTATGGGAAAAACAAAAGAACTGGATTCCTGATTAATCCAAAAAGAACATATTTTAGCAATATTTATAAAAATAATATACCGGCAAAGTAGAAATTTGGTGTCAGGAAAGTTCAAATCAAATTTATGTTTTAAAAATACAGTATATCTCTTATACTATTTCTTTAAGCTAATGATAACCTCTATGCTCATATTGCATTTCAATTTTTAGCCAAAGCAATGTAGAATAGCTGGCAAAAAATAAAAGTTAAAGTGAAGTTTAAATTTTTGCAAAGCCACTGGAAAAATCTATCCTTCTGGATTCTCACTAATTAGAACTTGGGGTGTAAGACCTCCAAAGACTGTGTTGGTAGTGGAGTGGAGGTGCTGAAAGGGAAACTAGACTATGCATGTGATGAGATGTGTTCCCTCTCTATTTGTCTTGGTTATAGACAAAGCACCTCCTGAAATGGGTTTGGCCATTTCCAAATTAAATAAATACTGACAGATGTTTGCAGTGCAAATCTAGGCTTCTGGCTGTGTCAATATGAATTTCTCTGGTCCAAGTATGGTGACTGAAAAGACTAATTAGTCACACAGGTTGAACTGAAAATCCTTGTTCATTATGAGGCCAAAAACAGATTTTAAAATTGTAAAATGCCAATGATGGATAGTTTCAACTAACATGCCTCGAAATTTCAAGCTTTTTTATGTGGCATTTAACATGTAACAGAATGGAATCACATTTTAGTCAGTCAAAGATCTTCTTGTACTGAGCCAGACCTCAGAGATCTTCATTTTACATATTAGAAAACTGAAGCTAAAAATTTAAGTATTTCTGTTTGACCACATTATTCTGCAAATGAATGGCAAAGTTGTGAGATTATCCAGACCTCTAGTAGAATGTAATTGTCTCTTATTCCAGGTGACTTCTGTCCATTCATTTATCACCCAATCTTATATCCATCCATCCATCCAAAATCATTTGTCTTCTAAAGGTTGATGTGGTTTATAAAGGTACATTATGAAATGAATTTAAAATAAGTTAAAAAGGTGGCAAAAAAGAGTACTTGATTTTAATAAATGACCACTAAAATTCCCATGAAGAAAGCACATACAAGCAGACACACATACACAGCTACTGCTTCACTTGATATGGTGTACAAGTTACACTACAAAGGGAATATAATGAAGGCTGGAGTTCAAAATTTTAAAACAAAATTCAAATACTAACTGCAGTTACGTTGAAATGGTGTATACCCAGAACATTTTTATTTACTAGTGGTAATCTTTTCTTAGCTTATTTAAAGACCTTTAAACACTTCGCCTCTCAGCTCTGTACATAAATGCACAAATAAATTCTTGGGGACAGAAGTAAAATGTAAATTTCTGAATATTCTGCTACCTTTTCTGTCCCTTCTACTTAGAACATTGCAGCCCATGCTGGCTACAAAATTAACTCAATGAACTCCCTGTCTCTCTTCTCATTAATCCACTGATGAAAATCCTTCCAACTTTGCAGGTCTCTCTTATTAACTACTGATAACACAACCCAAGTACTAATGAGCTATTTATCTTTGTCTCTCTCACACAACCATCATTAAGGTTTTGTCAAATTATCTCTTAGTACATCTTGAGAATAAATAAATGAAAGTGACTATTTATTACTAAATACTGGTTGTTTCTCCAGATACACTCTAGAAATGCATCCATTGATCAGGGCCATCTCATTTACATGATGGCCCTAGAGTTTAGAGGTGCAAAATCAAAGGTATAGAAAGAGCCACAGACTCCTAGTTATCCACATTTATTTCCTCCTGGGAAATATCATAACCAATGTCTTTCTGATATTTGCTAGAACTTTAATGTGGGAATATATGAGAACTTCTATTCCACACAATGCTTGGAGCATGGAACAGCAAGAAACAAAGTTATAGTTGGAAATGATGATGACTCAGTTAAGAGAAACTTGATTTTTGGATTTTGACCCATGACTTGAATATATGCAAGGTTGCATACTGAGCTCCCCCAATGAGTCAATATCTGCACAGCACCTCTCTGAGTGTTTCTATCAAGCAGTGGTTTAGAGCAAATGTTATCTCACTCAGATGCTGTAATGTTATGTCATTCATACACTAAGATCTAATCTTTGCTGGTTATAGTTAAACTGAAGCTTCATGCTTCCATATCTGTCTACTTCAATCCTTATGGTGCATATTCTGGTTCATTCATACATATTTGAAATGTTGTAGTGTTGAACCACTTCAGTGTAATTTTAGTATGCTGCTCAACAATGGAAAATATATACAAGTTCAGATATGAACTCTCAGTCTGAACCTCATGAGCAATATGCATCATCTTGGACTGGTTTCTGTGTTCTCAATATTACATGTGAGTACACATACTATACATGTAAATATCCTATATAATAAAAGCCTATGCTAAGTGTCCGGTTGGCCATTCAACCAATCAAAGCATAATATGCTAAGGCCGCTCAACCGCTTGCTATGATGTACACTGACCACCAAGGGGCAGATGCTCTGACTGGTAGGTTAGCTTGCTGCTGGGGTCTGGCCAATCAGGACTGAGTGAGACAGGCCAGACATACCCTGGAGCCCTCCGATGGTCCCTCCCTGGCTGGCCAACCTCTCGCGTCCCTCCCTGTCCCTGATCGTGCACCGGTGGGGTCCCTTGGTCTAACTTGTGCCCTCTTGCAATCCGGGCTGAGGGACACCCTCCTCCCCCCATTTGAGCACTCAAGTGCACAAATTTTGTGCTCTGGGGCCTGTAGTATATACTATATAAGCAAATATATAATGTACATATAAATCATTTCTATATGTTAAACATAATATGAACATTCCCATAATGCAGCATTTGTGTAAGTTATTTTAACTAATAAGGAATTACTTTTGTTCCTTGCATGGCAGTATAAAAAGCAATTCCAGGTAGTTCCTTAAGAGAGCAGCCAAATATCCACTTCACTGAATAAATTTCATTTTCATGACCTGAAATCCTCTTGTCCCCTCAGTTGAAGAGGATCTGTATTTCTCACACCAACTACTTAGCCTCTTATGTAAATGCTGCTATTCTGGGGCTGATCCCTGTTATACCAGGATAGGATTTACTTTGGCAATGCTAATTTTGGGCATACATACAAGATAGGTAGTGCCAACCCATGCCTGCAACAGTGGGTCCCTATTCTCCAGTCAGACCTCCTGTAGAGCTATTACACAGATGCAGGGATACTGGAGCTCATGCTAAATTCTCCTTCTTATTCATTTTCCTGGGACTCAGAAGATGTGGCAAACCTGGTTTATTTCTGCACCCAAAGTTTACTTCTAATTCATGTCCTATATCTAGAGTAACCAGATGGACAGATAGGTCACTTAGCAAATACTGATTATTAAGGAAAGAGAGGGGGAGGAGCTGAAGGGAGAAGAAGAGACTGTCCAAGAGTGATCCATGAAGGGCAATATCCTTATTGTGCTATATTTATTTATAACAGGACATTACCTATGGTTGTGTTCTCCATATGGATTAAGAGTATGCTAGTTAATCCTTAAAAGACACTGAGCAATATATTTTATTGCACTGGAACAGTGGACGTATGTGCCTTTTCAAATTATGTTTAAATTTAAAAGGTTGGAAACTGCTTAGGTGCTTGTTTTATCTTATTTCATACTAGTGCCCCGGTGCACAGATTTGTTCACATTGAAAGAAAATTAATTAGAAGGTAGCAAGATGTGCTGGACATGCCCTGGAGCCAACCTCTCGTGATCCCTCCCTGGCCAGACTCACCTGGGGAGGTGCAAATGGCATCTGCGGAGTGAGCAGGGTCCCTCCAGCAGGTGAGGTCCCTCAGCCTGGCCTGAGTGGATTGGGCCAAAACTGACTTTCTAACATCCCCCAGGTGTCCCAGATTGTGAGAGGGCGGTTCTCAGAATCGAGCTCCCTCCTCTCTGGTTCTGGGGTGTGTCACCTGAGAACCACAGCTGCCAAGTCACCACAGCTTGTTACCTCCTGTGTTGAGCATCTGCCCCTTGGTGGTCAGTGCCTGTCATAGCTACCGGTTGGATGGTTGGATGGTTGCTTAGCCTTTTATATATATATATATACTAGAAGCCCAGTGCACGAAATTCATGCACTGGCGGGGGCGGGGGAGAGAGGTCCCTCAACCCAGCCTGTGCCCTCTCACAGTCAGGGACCTCTCACTCCTTACTATCCACCTGCTCGCTGATCCTTTGGCGCGCCCCCTTGGGAGCACACTGACCACCAGGGGGCAGCTCCTGAGTTGAGCATCTGCCCCTGGTGGTCAATGAGCATCATAGCAACCAGTCTTTCTACCAGTCAGTCGATTTGCATATTAGGCTTTTATTATATAGGATGGATACTTCTGTGGAACAGTTAACATCTATCACAGGAATTCAATAGAGTTGATTTAAAGTGTCATCATCACTGACTGTGGCAATTATTTCATAATCATAATATGTAGATGCATCAATACTCCTTAAAATGTTTTATGTTTAAAATTTTAATATTTTATACTTCAATAAAAATGGAAAAAGTCATCACACTCTAAAATCTGGCTTATTTTTTAAGTATTTGTAATTTAAATAAAGCATTTTATGAAAATAATTATGATTGTAAGACTTAAATTTGAGTGAAGAATTCATCTTGACATTAAAAATAGAAGAAATATTACTCATGACAATTGAATTGGTAGAATCATTTCAAATAATCTTGTTCTTAAAGTCATCCTAAGCTCACTATATCTAGGTATATTTGTCACAATTGCTCATTTATAGCAGCTCATTAAATCTCAAAATAAGAGTGAACAAGTATAGATTATTTTCCAGGAACATAACTCCTAAGATAGGAGATGAGAATTGTGGCAAAATCACACTTTTTCAAAGATTTTTATCTGCCTTCTAACAGCTCTATAAGTGACAATAAACTTTTATAACTGGTTTCCATGTTATACCTCCTGGAAATTTATGGTAGAGAAATAGCAAAAAGTGACATTATTTTTAACTGAAAAGAGATAATGATTATGAGTTAGAAGGAAGGAAAGGCTGAAGGAAAGGAAAAGCTGGTCAGCCTGCTTTTATGAAGCATTTCTGCCCTTTGAGAAAGCAGTAAGATATAACCTGCTTTCTAGAAAGAACTGAAAAAATAAAGCTGACTGTTATTCTGGGGTTTCCTTATATGCCATTTCCCAAACCCTCCCTGGCTCCCCTGAACTTTATTGAAATAGTCTTAAATTATAAGCACTTTGATTACTAGAGGCCAGGTGCACAAAATCTGTGCACTAGGGGAGGGTGGGGAGCGTCACCTAGCCTGGCCTGCAACTTCTTGCAGTCCAGAAGCCCCACGATTGATTGCCCCACAGAGGGAGGCCCCACTCACCTGCCACAGCGCCACTGGCCAGGTAGCCTGGGCTACCCTCTGCAGGGCAATCATGGGGCAATGGCGAGGTCGTTCCGCAGTTTGGCCATTTGGTCAATTTGCATATTATGCTTTTATTATTATAGATTATTATAGATATGGAAACGATGCCTTTATACTCTTTTCCTTCAAAATCTAACTACAGGATGAAAGTTTTATCTTCTTCCCAAATAAACGACAAGAAGATAAGGGCTAACTGAGACCAGTCATCAAATTCAGACCAACAAATAAATGCAGGGAAAAATGCACCCATAAAATGTACATCTTTTGATTGATTCTTCCCTCATTCATTCATTCACTCACTCATTCATAATCATTTATTGCATACCTTATTTAAATAGGAGCTAAGCAGAGGAAGAATACAATAAGGAACTAGACTTCCCTCCCTCCAAGTTCCTGGAGAACTTCGGGTGTGTGACTCATGAAGGCTGTCTCTGAGCAGAAAATCTCTCTTTGACCAGTAAGCATGGAAGGAGCACGAGTTTAAGCGCTAGACAGGCTGGGCAGAAATCCCAGCTCTGCCACTTATTAGCTCTGTGACTTTGGACAAATTCCCTAAGTTCTCTAGGTTTCTTCCTATGTACAAATGAACTTATTTATACCTATTTTACAGGATTGTTATGAGTATTCCGTGAGGCTGGGTAGACACAAACATTGTCCAGCACAGTAGCTGGTACGTACAAGATGCTATTGAGAGTATTTATGTAGGCACGCTCTCACTTTGCTCTCCTTGCAATGTGAAAAGTTAATTCCTAGCACTGGGCACCTGATAACTTTAGACAGACATTCTCTTCACAAAGAAAGTACAATTTTCTGACTTAAAATTCACACAAACATATTCGAACATTCTATAAAAAAAGACCAAATACATCATTCTATTTTCCAAGACCTACTCAAATAGAAGCCAAGCCACCTTTGGTGCTCCACTGAGTTTGCTGGGAGGGAGATGAACCATGTAAGAAGGAAGGTAGCTGCCTCGTGTCTTTGACCACCTTGCTACCTCAAACACTGGGGAAACATTGGCTTGTTCTTATAGGTAGAACCTGATACTGCCATGCAGGGGTCCAGCTATATTCACCCAGGTGGGTAGTTCACTCCGTGTATCCTGAGTAGAGGGAGAGATGCTCTCTGTGGAAGCCCCTTTTCTGGCTTTGTAGACCACCTTCTCACTGAGTATTATGGGATGCTGCTCCCAGTGGCTGGTTGCATGGGCATTGAGTTTAACACTGGAGCTGTTAGAATTTGGGTGATGATTTATTTAACCTCTCATTTGTAAAAAGTGGAAAGGATGCAGTACTAATCTCTGCCGTGTAGTTGTAAGACATAAGAAAATCATGATCCATGAAGTGTTTAGCACTGTTCCTGGTGCATAATAAATGCTAAATAAATCTCAGCTATTCTAGTCTTTTATTATTATTATACAATACAGGCATGAAACTACATCTAACCTGCCATAGGCAGCATGTAGGCCATTGAAGTGGGTAAAATATCCTAATATCCACAACCGGTAGACTATCCACATTTTCCCTTGCCTAAAATATTGTAGGAGGGGAAAGAAAGCCAATATTGCTTGAAGAATGCAAATGTACTTTCCCCCTGAATATCCTATTTTGCTTTTCAACTTTTAAACTCCACTTTATTTCAAAACATACCCTCAACCATTCCAAAGCATTTTCAAGTTGGAAAGCCTTTTTTTGTTTCATAATAAGCTAAATGCAGGTGCAAACTCGGGGGAGACAGACCTTGGAAATTTTAAGTATGTTGCCATGGCAATGGTTTGCAAGAATGTGTATGAGTTTCATCTTAGCTCTCAAGCATTCAACTGAGTTCCTATGTAGAGGTTCAAATCACTAGGCACACAATGTTTGCCATTCATTGTGTCTTGAAAGGTTTTGAAATGTCTGTAGCTTATTGCAACCAGAAACCACAAAATTATTTCTCTCCCTTCCTCCCTTCCTTTCTATGTATCTATTTACCTACCTATTTATCTATATTCTATGCAAATGTGGAGATGTAGTCATTCATCATCTATTCTTAGCTGGCCAATCCCAGTTTGGCTGCTCTACAGAAGCTGTATACATAAATTGAACAGTAGTTATTTTCACCATTGTTGCAAACACAAAGATGCACTCCCACTATGAAAGAGCTGTAAACATTTTCTACTGATTTTCACATTAATTTCCTCATTCAGAATTGACATATCGTTAAAGAAGCATGGTAATTATTTAGGGATGCTCAATTAAAGCAAACTTTCAGTGTAATGAATTGTGGAGGATTTTAGAAAAGGGTTCCATCCTACAATGCAGGAAAGAAAATTAAAATATGTAATTCTAATGATTAAAACTCTCCTGTCCCCCAAAATGGCAGCACCGCCACCAACAACAAAAAATACACCCAGAAGAAATAATTTTATCTCATATGAACCATCACTACCTCAATTGTTCTTAAATGGTTTGATGCTTCTAAATTGCAAAACCTGTACAGTGGACTTATGATTCATTGCAATAAAATCAGTGATTCCTAAAAAAGCATTTCCCCCATAAATAGAGTCCACAGAACACTAAAATTGGAAAGTTTTAAAGCTCTCTATTTGGAAAAGAAATAGTTCTTAACAAATTCTCTTCAAATTACAAGGCTTTTCAACCTAAAATGGACTATACAACTGAAGTCCATTTAAAAAAAAATCATTCACCAACAAAACACCTGAATTTCTAAGAATGGATATTCTTTAGTTTTCCTAGCAATTTTTTTTTGCAAATTATCCATCATGATACATAAAATGAGGCCAAAAGGGACCCCACTAATCTCCTGCATTTGGTTACTGACAAAATCTTCACTAAAGTGTTATTAACTATCAAAACCTGGAGTTATTTAAAATTCACTTTCCTGCTTTAACTTTGACCCATCTTACAACATACACACCCATGCACACACAGCATAAGCATTCTCTCCCCCACACTCTTTCACTTAATGGCTTGTTGACATATAGTACTTTAAAACTGCAGTGGCACCACCCTGCCCTCCCCCATCCTAAGGAGCCGACAGCAGTGCTGGAATTAAACAAATGAGAACACAATAATTAGCCATGCAAACTGTCAAGTGGATCTCACAAGAAAACCCAGAAAACACAATGATCAGCAGTTTCAAGCTTTAACAACACTCTACATTGAGCTCCCATTTATTTTAAACAAAAATAGATTAGGCTTTTGAAAAATGTTCACTGCAATTTCTGTGGAAATAGGGCAAAGCAGCTAATGGGTCTTTTGCATCTCTAATCTCTATGGTGCTGATATAGCGGGAAAGTCTCTGATCCTACATTCTTATTTCTCATCTGCTCTTTTATAACCAGGTTCATCCCCACAGCGAGTAGCATCGGAAATGGTTCCAAAGTGAATAAGAAACAGGTCTGTGGGTCAAGTCACATGCAGTGACTCCCCAATTCCCCAAAGCCCCTAAACCATACCTCAATAATTTTATGAGTGGTAACTAAATTAAAGTCAGCATTAAAGGTAACTGTAAAGGGGAAAGTAATTATTAAATTATCCAATGTGTTTTTGGGTGAATGGAGGGGTAGGCATTCAAATCTTTGGGGAGAGTACTGATTATATAATTTGTAGCTAAATCTCTGAATTCTTTGCAGATAATAACCCTTCTCCCCCTAGAAACCATGTTGAATTTTTATGAAGCAACATGGATTGATTACTTCTATCATATATGCCTTGTCTGAAATACTAATCTAATGTTTACATTGATGTTAAACAGATGAGAACATAATACCCATTTTGTATCCAGTAATAGAATTAGAACATCAGATTTAAAAAAAAATACTAATCATTGTGATGAATTGGTCAACTCAACTACTATCAAGCTTTTGTTTGCTTCAATTCTTTTATTTTTAAACTTGTAGAACAAGTGCCTACTTCATAAACTGAGAATGTAAGTGGGATTCCTGAAACTGGTCTAGGATAGGATATAGCATTCTGAGATTTCAATAGGAGTTCAATCATTATCAAACCCATTGACCTGGGGCAAATCATTCCCTATCCCAATAATAAGTACATGAGAGTAGATGACCCTTCAGATCCCTTTAAAATGTAATAATCAAGGGCTACACAAGAGAGTCTTGTGGTAATGGTATAGTTAAGAATTTTGATTGCGATGGTGGTTACAAGAAGCTACACATGATGAAATTGCACAGAACTACACACACATACACAAATATGTGCATGTGTAACTGGGGAAATCTGAATGAGTTCCATGACTAAGAGCAATATCGATATTCTAGTCTAGATATTGCACTATAATTATGCAAGATGTTAACATGGGGGAGATGTTGGGTAAAGGCTTCAGGGGATTTCCTGCATCTTTCTTTACAACCATCTGGGAATCTTTAGTTTTCTCAAAAGAAAAGATTTTAAAAATGTATACATGCACACATATATACGTATAATGATTTTAAATTCATGAAATGGCTCACTACAGCCAAAGATGAAACACCAGTAAAGAGGCCTGATGCTTTCTCTATGAAGTGGAATGTATTGGGTTGAAATAACTAAATTTTCTTCTAAATATGATAGTTTTTACCTGAATCAACTAGTGCTTTTAAAGTAGTTAGAATATTGGCTATTTTACCATGTTTTGGAGTAGGGAAATTGTCTCATGACAGGTTGTTAATAGTGACACAATTTTTGCTCCATCTTCTGCTATTTATCCTTGAATATGGAATCCTGAGGATTAAGAGACCAAACAACTAAAAATTTCAACAACAAATATTCCCTTGATTTAAAAAAAATAAAAAATAAAAATATAATAAAATAAAACCAACACAATTAAAAAGGAAGTGTCAGGGATTTACTGAAAATTAAATTTCCAATACTTATATCCTGAGGATTCTATAGTTTCTGTCCAATGAGCTACTCCTATGATGAGTAGCCTTACTTTGCATTTCTAAAATCCTGCAGAATCCCATTCATTGGAGAGTTAAGTTGTGCCCAATATATTTCCTTTTAATGTCACAGAATTCAGTTGATTCTTCTGACCTCCACAAGGTCTAAAACTGTCTAGAGACTTAGCAATTGTGTGCCTTATTTTGGTTTCCAAATTTGATTCTTAAGTGACAGAAATGGGGCAAAATAAAGCAATAAATGCCATTCAATGACTATTAGAGGGAAAAGTTGAAGAAAAGAGGCAAATCAAACAGGAAATTATAAAGAAAAAAATAAGCAGAAGGGAGGAGAAAATGAAAGAAGAGTCTTCCCACATATGTTTGGATAGAGGCAAGGTGTCTTACGCCATTTCATAAATGAAACCAGTGATAAAGGTATTTCAGAATTAGGAAAGCAGGGTGAATATCTCACCCAGTGAGATGTGAAATAGGTCTTGGTTTCGAAATTCTCGAAAGAGGTTTAAGAGAAAGGAAGCATAATAAAATCTACAAGTAAAAGTAAGTCAATCCATTAAACCAGCTGTGCTTCAGGACTAGCCAACTAAGCAGTCTTAGGACTTAGCTGTCTTCTGGCAGCAAAGACTTCCCTCTTCTTAAATATCAAACCTTGTGACACAGAACAGAAAAGTAACTCACAGAGGACTGCTCTGTCCTTGAACATCTTGCACCAAACAATAGGAGATAAAAACAATAAAGGGAGTTTCTCAGTCACATAATTAAAATGGGCAATGAATGGTGAGTTATCTGATGAAATCCTTTCAGAGGCCATGCATACTTTTCCCAGAGTTAATTTCACCAGGTTCAGTAAATTTAAAATGGCAAGAGGAATTACTCCCTATAAAGAATAAAACATATAATAGGCAATAGGCTAAGAAAGACGCTAACGGTGGCAAATTGGCCGTATGTTCTAGAGCTGCCACAACAGAATCTAGGCCTATAGTTCATGAGCTGCCCAGGAAGTGTGTGGTCGTCACACCTTCTTTGCTCTCTCTAGTGCCACAGTTCCATGATGCTCCATAAGTTTTACAGGGTCCAGGGAATGCTTTAAAGTTGAAGTGTTTCAAGCTAAGCCTCAACTATACATATTAGTTTGCACTACAACATAATGATTTCCAGAACATCCACCAAATCCTATGTTTACATGCTGATAATAGAAAAATAATTTTAAAACTCAATCACTATATTTTCCATATTTTAAGAAGTCTCGAAATAACAAACGTCAAAGTTCTAATTTCACTTCCTATGTCTGAGAATATTTCCTAGCTAAATATTTCAAATCACTATAGCCATTTACAAGCTTTATTAATTTTTATCAATAAATTGTGAACAACCCTAAAAATAATTTGTCCTACAAATCTAACCTTCTGTTGCCAGTATAGACCCACTGTCTTTTTCATGTTTATAGAAAAACTAGAGGCCTGGTGTGCAAAATTTGTGTGTGGGTACGGTCCCTAGGCCTGACCTGTGATCAGGGCCATCTTCCCTGGCTGCCTGCAGCCAGCCCTGCCCCCTGCCATCAACCACCCCCTGTTCCCCATCGGGCAATCAGAGCCTGCAGGCTTGGGGGATGGACCAAGAAGTCAGCTGTTCCCGCCCACTCACCAGCCCCACCCCCATTGCAGGTCGCCCTGTGTGTGGGGGGCCACCTGTGGGGCTGGGGTCTGGGCCTGGCACTGCCCACGTCCCCGGCCATCCACTCCTGGTTCCCTGTTCACCATCAGGTGATGGGAACCTGCCAGCTGGGGAAAGGGACCGAGAGGTGGTCAGTGTGCCTCATAGTGACTGGTCGAGCAGTCGTTCTGGTCATTTCGCCGTTAAGGTCAATTCGCATATTACCCTTTTATTATATAAGATGCTTACAAAAACTTGTTTTCTGAGGATCTCATTTAGCATTTATTTTATTTTTTCATAAATCTTTATCGGTAATGAGAATTTTTTTCATACTGTGCTGTTGATTGCTTATATTACCACTTTCCTTACTACTCTCATTAGAAGCCACAGTATACCTTATTTCTTAAGTAATCTAAAACTGATTGGTAGATAAGGGACTTTTAGTCGAGAATATGCAGCACTTTATAGAATATTTATTGACATAAAACCTAAAAATACACACAGTAAGTATAGCACTCATGTGGGTAATTGTTTAGTAGATTCAGTCCATGATTCTACACCACAGGGTTCTTATTAGGAATACCAGAGAGGGAATCAGAGTTCTTGACACATGGTAATACATATTTTCACTTACAATGAATAATTTAGCTCTTTTACCATCCATTGTATAAAAATAGATTTGAAATAATTTCAAGGTCTCATGGCAAAGGCGGAAGTTTGGGAACACAAGAAGAACAGGAAACATGGGGCTCCTTTCCTTTGTTTTCGCAGAATTGTGCTTGCTTTTATGATGCGCACACTACAAAAATTGTCCTCATTTGTCAAGATGGTGTTAAAATGGAAAGATGTTGTTTCTTCTATAGCATTTCCTATTTGCAAGTTTCTAGGATTCCAAACTGCTAATTCTCTGAAACCTACCAGCCTTGCCCATAGAATGCTAATGAGCCTCTGTATTCTTCATTGTGGAATTGGAAAAGGAGCTTTCCCCCTAATTAATGCTACCCATGACTGGAATTATTCTCACACTAGTTTCAATATGAAAATCCCATAAGCAAATCCCAGATGCAAATTTATCTCAAAATTCAGAAGAGATGATGCAATACAATGAAAAGCGGTCTATGTTTGAGGCCACCTGTCTTTCAAACCTTTTTCTTTAAATGGAAATTCACTTTTATTCATACTCTAAAATCATAAAGTATTATAGCTGTAAACCTCCTCAAATGGGGAAAAGTCAAATACCAGAAAATTAACTGGTTGGTCTTCATCACACCATAGCAGTACCACTTTCTCCAGTACAATGTCTTTACATAAACCAGAATAACCTGTTCATAATTAGATAAACTAAAAAAAATAAATAAATAACATGTTGAATTTGATGTGAAGTTGGGGTGGCTCCAAGGGTAGGTCTGAAGTTTAGCAGAGCATTCTGGATGGAGGATGGTATATATTTCACAAGGAAACAGAAAGGGGACCAGTTTCAAAATAAAACGAACATGTATAGGGGTAGGGAGAAAAGACAGGTACAAACGAAAAGGACTGCTTTCCTGTTAATCGTTTTTCCTCCTAAAATACTCAATTGACTGTGTCTGAGTAGAAATCCTGGGTAGTCCAGTGAAGTGTATTCCCTTAAGTATTGGTGGGAAGCAAACCAAGTGATGTTGAAATTTTCCAAAATAGTCTGATAATAGTTATTCAGTGGCATCTATGAAAAAAAAATTCTAAATACACAAATAATTTCTCAAAGGGCACATTGAATGTTAATATCTTGGCGGTGCCAAATGTACAATGCTTAAAGACGATGTTAACATTAGGGGGAGCTAAAGGAAGAGCGAATTATCTATAATATGGTTGTAGCATTTGAATATATTTAAATTACTCCACATTAAAACATTTCCTTAAAAATTAAAAAAAAATAAAGAAGCATATGATCAAATCCTATATATATTACTTCTAAGTTGGCAAAACTGGTATTTATAAAATAATTTTCTTTAAAAAAGATGCAGATACATTCATAAAGGAAATAATAAAGCAAAAATCATAAAAAACAAGCTACAAATTCCCCCCTTTTGTAATATTTACAGAGTAAAATATGAATTTCATTGGCATGTGTTTGCAAATGTCCTTACATTGTAGACTTTCAAATAAACCAAGCATATACCTTTCTACTTCATCTAATCATTTTAAACACTCCTCTCTCTTCCTGGAGTATTATAAAGAGTTGATGCATCATTTAGGAAATTGTGAGGTAGAGAGAGAGGTTAAAGTCAGTGTTTATTTTGTTATTGCATCAGAAGCTTTCTGTTTAAAATGACAATCTATTGTGATTTAAATCTCACTAGCTGTGTTTGGAAAATCATAAGGTCAGGCATGTAGGAAACCCTTGTTGCATGGATGCCTTTGAACAGTGACCTAAGCTTACTTTCTCTAGCTTGAGTTTTTGAAAAGTAATCAAGAATTATTCAGTTTGATATTTTACACTTAGATATCATTTCAGTCAGTTCTAAAGAATGTTTCATGAAGTTTTCCATAATTAGTCATTGCATTTTAGACTATTTACTTAGGAAATAATAGTACTATATCAATAACCATTTAAGTAACATAAATAGACTTGTTCATAATTATCACATATTCAAAATTATTTTACTCAAAGCCAGACTCTTGCTTCCTTCATATGCCCACCCACATTCTATTCTCATTTCAGCAGGTACCCTTCAAAAGTAAAATAAAAGATAAAGAAGGAAGTAGAATTGAGCATACTGAAAATCATACTTGGAGAATTTACAAACACACTCAATTATGCCATAGGGGCCTGAGATAGTTACACTTACTCCAATGTGTCTTTTTAACTATTGGAAAAATAACTCATCCCAATCATCCCGTCAGTAGAAAGAAATCAATTTCTTATTTTTAAAGGAAAACATTTAGCAACCAATGGGTAATTTTGACGAATAAAGAGAATGAGTACAAACTAAATATGTAGGTGATTTTTAAATAAAAAAGTTATGCACATATTGCATTGCTTTTATTAGTTATAGAGTATGAAAACTGGCTTTTAAGAAATCAATACATTTTCCTGAGAACATGTAGAACAGGAAACAACCACCTTGATTAATTTTGGGACCTTGGTTTATATTCGAATACCTTCAATGCCACTTCAGAAGCTAGTATTGGTGTTATGTGTATCCCACTCGATTTGACTGGATTTTGTGTTATCTTTTATTTTGTAAATTAATAGATAACTAGGGCTGCTCTAACACAAGAAACAAGTAGCAGAAAAACATTAGTGTGTCAACTTAGCCCATATTGAACTTTCCTTTCTCCAAACTCAGAAAATATGTGTCCATAAATTAGTTCTATAGGATAAAATAGTTCAGTGTTTAATGCTCTAATTTTATGTGCTTGTTCTGACGCTTCACCTGGACTTTTAAGGCAGCAAGTGTCTTACTCTCCTTCGAGTCACCCATGACATCTTGCACAGTTCTGGTATGGGTCAGTCAGCAAGTAGATATTTTAACTACCAAATGTATAAAAATGCTGACATAGTGCTTATTATTTGCTTTGTCAGTTTCTAGAAATAAAAGGTACACTTCTTGGCAAACCCAAGAGTAACTATTCCCTCTGAAATTTCTAGTTTGTTATAGGTATCCTTTAAACCTATTATTTAGTAGCTAATTGTTTAGCAGTATATCATACAGGCACACATATTCATACACACAAACTACAAACCTAATGGATAGGTGATATACTTAAATCAGGCTAATTGAGAAAAGTCCTGGTGTACAATTAAAACAATGATTTTTAAGCCAATGGGGTGATAAGTGGTCTAGAAACCACTTCTGGTCATGCAAAATAAACAATTATGCAGACAGTTCACACATGGGTAATTGAGAATTGACACCTAAGGCTACGCCTATGCAAATCCAAAATAAAATGATTTTAAAAATAAAAGTTCTAGCTCTAGCCGGTTTGGCTCAGTGGATAGAGCATCGGCCTGTAGACTAAAGGGTCTCAGGTTTGATTCCAGTCAAGGGCATATGCCTGGGTTTTGGGCTCAATCCCCAGTAGGGGGCATGCAGGAGACAGCTGATCAATGAGTATCTCTCATCATTGATGATTCTGTCTCTCCCTCTCTCTCTGAAATCAATAAAGATATCTTTAAAAAAATTAAAATTATATGCAAATATTTTTGATCTGATAATGAAATACTAGCGTTTTGAAATTATAAAGGCAGGCAGATATTATTATATATGCACAGTATTCTATATGTAATCTATACTTTTGTATAATAGATTTTTTCATTATAAGCAAATTTATTTCACCAGAGTGTTGACTGGGAAGGCATTGTCTCTGAAGCTCTAGTAGAGTTTTCAATTTGAAAAATGTCAAGAGATCAGCTGGGTGAATGCATTTTCTCATACCATTAATCCCCACTTTACTCATAAGTTTGCTAGTAAATCTAGGCTGTGAACTTACAGAATCATATTTTTGGTCAAAAGTCTGAAATATGCTTAGAGCCAAGATTGGTATCCTACAAAATCCATGATGTTTTAATTAAAAAGCAGTGGAAGCAAAGATGAGAGCATATAGACCTCAGGACTGATTTCCCTTGGAGAATGATTTCTTTTGGTTCCCTCAAATAATATTTAAGTAATTCCCCAAAACTACTATATGTAGTTGTTGTCTTTTAAACTAAATAATTCTTAAAGCAATGGAGCCTATTAACAAAAGACATAGGTGTGAGAAAAGAGTAAGAAAAGAATTAAACTGTGGCCTAATATGAACTATCAAAAATATATATCACAACAATGAAAACAAACATGGGCTATTGATTTTGGGGAAATAATTCTGAGATAGTTATTAATGTTTAAGCACAAAGGTAAACATTTGAGAGGCAAATGCAAGTGTGTAGTGATAATCACATAACTTATGACACAAAAATAGGAAACACCTCTCATATATTTTTGCTTTTTCATTGCCATTATTCAGTTTGGACTTATACTGTCTACATTTGCTAAGGGACACTAGAGAGATATAGATTTATAATAGTTCATGACTCTCCCCAATTATTCTGTATAGTGGAAATTGCCTATTATTGCCTGTATAATAGGCAATAACTCCTTGATTCTCTGTGCCACAGTGATGAGGGAGATTCCAATATTCACTATCAAGTATATGTAAATAAGATAGCAGTATGGTAACTTTAGTAGAAATCAAAGAAATTTAAAGCCTAAGTATACACAAAATGTATAAAGCAGAACTTGGTGTCATTATACCAAGTATATACATACATATATACTAGTACATAGCTGATTGGAGTTTTGGGGTTTTTGTTGTTATAATATTGAAATATAGAGCAAATGGCATTTGAGTCTATAAATGACAGGTAAAGCAGCAGAGGAACAGAAGCCTGGAAATAGAGAATATGGGGAGTGAGAGAGAAGACCACTTGGTCTAAGTGTAATTAAATATCCACCAACACTCTTCACCTAAGAATTTTGCTAGTGCTCAAAATACTGGAATTAAGAACACTAATGTTGACAGGTCAAAATATTGTTTCAAAGGAGTTATTTTCCAAAAGGGTAGAGTGAAGCTTACTTCTAGAAACATTTAAAGTTGATATAGATAGAGGCTGAAAGTCCTTTGCTACCTGCTTTTTTCCTATTTGAAAACTACAAAGGATTAGCTAAGAGGGCTTTTCCCATCAATTAGCATTCTGCCTACTGCATCCATCACCGTTAATTGATTGCACTTGTAGTGTATAAATGTACCCAGATGCTGTGGGATGAGCGCATTTCATAAATTAAAGGAGCATATGGAGGGCACACAGACAGTAACATTTCATCATAACTATCCAAACATCCTTAATATGCAATGCTACATCACTAATTACTGTGTAAATATATAAGCCTTTCCCTGGTTGATGTCTTGGGGAGACATTTTCTTGGAAGTTGAGCAGACATGCTACTGTGACCAGACATTTAATACCACTTCAGAGCTCTTCTAATTCTATTTCACTTTGCCCATAAGGAGAATGTGGCTCTTAGTCTATTCAGCAACATGATTGTACAAAGTACAAAGTATTTATTCCTTATCATTGGGCTATCTTGCTCATGAACACCAGTCAACTTTCCAAAATATACATATTTATCCAATATGTATAGAGGATAAATATTTATCCTCTATACATATTGGATAAATGCAGGCTCTATTTCTTTCTTAAAAAGTTAGAGGGAATTTGCCAAATGAGGAACATTTAGTGGACCCTTTCATTAATTTCTAAGAACAGGGCATGGAGGAAAAGAATTGCAGAAAATATAAGAAATTGGCTTAATTCTTCAGCTCTGGGGAAATTAGCATACATGACCTGAGTAAATTATCTTTAATATCTCAAGGTACAGCAAGCAAAGGTTTTCATTCTCTTATGTAGGTCATAGTTATTTCTCAAGCCAAGGTTCAAAAGTCAAAAGAGACATGCAACATGAACATTCTCTCCTTCAACAAGGTTGGCCAAACAAATGCTTACATGAGCCATGGATGCACCATGGACCAAAAGATTTATCTTTAAACTTTTAAAATTTGTATTTTATTGGTACATTGTGGCAGCGTGATTTTGATCAAATTCAGTTGTACTTAGGACTGGAAATTGTGTCTGTGCATATCATGGCATTCTAAAAGAATCATTCAAATTATAAAATTCCAAAGGTTTCATTTCCCCCCACTCCTATGACCTTAACTAGGCAAAGGCTGTGCCCAGTTTCCTGGGTAGTTGAGTGACAGAAGGCTTGATGGAGGATGCTGGGAGATTAATTTCATTTCAGAATTTAAACTGGGCATTGGTCAAGTACCCAGGCTTCATGACAACATCAACACTTTAATGAAACATTCAAAGTTATTTTAGAAATGACTATCTATTTGTAAGCTAGAAGTAAAATATCAGATTAGTCAACATGATCTTTATATTTTCAGAATTGAAAGCTAATTTAGGGAAAAAGTCAGTATGCCCTATGGATGTTTGAATCATCTGAGGTCTAGGTAAGTAAGTTTAGTAGTACTGCCATATTTATATTTAGATACCACCAACTTAATTAATACAGTAGCTTTTAATTTCACTCCTACTTTTCCTAAACATGGTAAAGAGAAAAAGGTTACAACAACAAATACACCATTTACAATCTGGCAAAGCAACTTCAATTCATGGGACTTCCCTAATCTATGGTGCAGTGGCTACCTAATTGAATGAAAAATAGCTGTCACAACAGACATAACATTCTATCTCATAACTGAAAGGAAGATGCAATCAGAGGTTCCCTTGAAAAGAATGGCCAGGCTTCCTCCACTATTAAGCAGATCCTCCCCCTCCCCCTCCCCCCTTTCTGATTTGCAGTCCCTTCTGTCCTCCATCTGCTCCGCCTCCACCTATTGTCTCCACTCACTGGCAAGCAGTGCCAATCCCATCTGGCCATGCTCTTGCTTCTGCTGCTCTAATTCCCCTGGGCCTAGGAAATATTTGAATGTTAAGGCATTTTCCCTCTTCAGGAGAATGAGGACGAGTTAGAATATCAAAAAATCCCCCAAAGAATTCACACACACACCCAGACAACACACACACACACACACACACACACACACAGGGCATGCACATGACCTCTCTCGCATACACAAACAGCAGTTTTACAACCCTCTCCTAGACTAAAATAAATAAATAAAATGCTTTTAATTTTTTTCACCTCAGATGCATTTTAAAAATTTGAAATCTTACTATCTTTGAAATGATCCAAATTTATATTTCAAAAATATAAACACACTTTCATTAATCCCAGACATGCATTTTTTTCAGTAAGCAGAATTAGTGTAAATAAACGTTATGCAAATCTTACCATCATGAAATATTTCCATTAGTTAAGCACATTTAACCATTGCTCACAAATACATTTTCTGTTGTATCAAACATACATTTAATTCAGACATTCCACCTTTACAAATTCTCAGCGGAAACCTCACTCTGCCGCAGAAGCATGCACGGTCAGAATGTAAGCAGAGTTAGGCAAAATTATCACCAAGTCATTAACAACAACAAAGCAGTCTGCGAGTCTTGAAAGCAGCTTTTATTCATGCTTTTACTTGAACCAACTTAATGCATAAATACATATAAATACACATACACACACTTTTATTGTTTTTGCAACAAGCATGCTAATAACAAAACAAAACACCACACTTCTGAAGCTCACATAAAGCAGCAAACAAAACTAGAAGCAACCATGCTCAGGGTTTAAGGACATTTAAAAATTTAAAACGACCTTTCTACATCTCATATAGAGCATGCATACATTTGACATGCAATCTCCAAGAAGAACTAGTTTAATATAAATCTTAAAATTAGGTTATCCAAAAACAATTGATTCTTAGTCTCATTATGCTTGCTCTCAGGCTTCTGGTGTCTTAAACCCTGCATGCTGCAGTTCTAAGCTGTGCTGAGCAGCGGCTGTGACAGAAGAAGCTACCTGCGAGTTTTCACAGTGCCATCTCATATCCATGTCTGTCTGGCTACCCTGCGTGCTTAGAGCTTTTTTCTTAATTCTTAATGGAAATCCTAGGAAATTTAGTCCATCCTCTGAAATCAATACTGGTGACAGGAGAGCTCCCTGACTCAGTGGGAGATCAAGATGATAAATTGCCTGCGCATCAGCCTGGCCTATCAGTGCCCTGCACACAGATGGGCGAGAAAATACACAGAAAAGGCTCGATCGGTCACGTGTCACAGAGGAGCCAATGACTGACGCTCTGCTGCAGGAAGGGATGCTGCAGTTCCGTCTGCAGCTGAGGAGGCTGTTGGTACCCAGCCCAGCCGCGCCCCACTCAAAAAGTCTAGGCAGTCCCTGCTGTGGAATTTGCTCTCCAGCTGGGACTGAAGAGGGGAGTGGGCATCCCATTTAACCCTCAACTCAAAGACCTATTTCCATGCACAGGGAATTTTCTCTATATTGCTTTCTAATCCAAAGTGATTGCCCAGCAGAAGAGAAATTATATATATATACATATTTTATATCCCAGCCATTAAACTCTATGTGCTTCTTTTCAGACAATTATTGTGTTCACCTAATGTGAAATTACAAACCTTAAACTGTGCAATTAGCACACAACCCTCCTAACAGAATGGCATCAAAGCTTTATAATTGTAGTTATAATTTTATTTCCAACTTAATGAATGACATTTTTTTCAATGCTCGCATTTATAATGAATATTTTTATGGGATGATTTTGTAAAATTAATTATGCAACATTAAGAAGTATATTATTATGCTTTTTTTGCAAATTAGAACTGTTTCTCTTTAAGGACTATTTAAGTCCCAATGAATATGACATTTTATCAATCACTAAAAAATAAAAGCAAACACCAAAGAATATGCATCTGTTTCCCTAAGCATGAAGAACAAATGTGTTATTCAGTGATGGAAATATCTACTTATTTTTGCCATTCCTCTGAAATTTAAAATAATTATTTGGTAAACAAAGGCTTCACATCTGGAATACCATATGGAAAAATATCCCCAATACGTCTGCTTGCATTGATCATCCTGCAATAACAGACATGTTGCGCAGTTCTTCAAGGTAACTGAGATGATTATATCTAGTCTGACAGGGAAGATTATAAGTGATGAGACCATGGTGTATTTCAAATGACAGTATCAGGGATTTTTTTTAAATGATAAAAAGAACATTGAACAATCTTCAGAAATTACATTTATATCAGAAGGGTATTTAGAAGCACTTCTCTTTATTCTTCATTGCCAAGATTTTAATTATATCCAAGCATTTTAAGGGTTAATTCTGACTCCTTTTAGAGTCATCCAATACGACTTAGGGGGCGGGAAATCTGAGAATAAATTCTAATAGGTGTGCCATCATAAGTAAATTGCTACTGAACTTTAGAATGCTGAAATTCCAAAGTGCATTTTGTCTTGGCAACTATTTTTTAAACATATTCCTGGAAGACTGAACCCTAATTATTTTATTTATTTTTTGCAGATTCATTTCCACTCTTTTATTTAATGACTATCAGAAAACAATAAAGCATTTTTCTTTAAAATATATATTGTTTTGTGCTCATTCTACATATTTGGCCTATTTATTTCATTACAACATAATCATTAATAGTTAAAGGAAAAATGAAGGCTCAGAGCACTTCTAATAAAACATCAAAATCAAACCTGTTCATTGCAATATTGTAACAGCCAAAACCTAGAAACCACCTAGTCACCATTAATGAACTGATCAGATAAATTATGATAGAGCTTGATAATAGAGATAGTCTACAGCTGTAAAATTTAATGTGAAAATTTCAAATATGCTTATATGAAGAGCTATCTAGGATATATTGTTATTTAACCAAAAATTAAAATTACACATTTTAAATTGTTTCAAGGCTATATACACACATTTGCACACACAAATAGTTGCATATGTAGAGGATATTTCTGTAAAGACATAAAATATTAGTCAATAGTGGATAAATTTCGGGAGGGGAGCTGAGATCAACGGTCACAGAGTCTTATTAGTGCCATTTTATTCATTGTTGTTATCAAGTCTATATTCTACTTTTCTCAATTAAAATAATTAAAATGATGGCATCTACATTCATTTAGGTTTAGAATAAGGCAATTGGTAGTTGTTTTGGGCAAAATGTTGAGGGGAAACAAAGTGAGTCAGGGGGAAGGGTGACCTTCTTTTCAAAGAAAATAGGGTAGGTGTGGGCAAGGAGGGAGCTCCCAGGTAGAGGTGCTGGCAGCCTTAGCCAAAACATACACATTATCTTGCCTTTAATGCAGCAATGATATCCTAAATTAAGCTTCAAGTTTAGCTCTGCCACCTCTTGCTAATTGTATCCTGCTGAGAAAAAGAAGGCTAGGAGGGGTTAATTTTCCCAAGTTTGGGTATTAGCCCAATAATTTACTCCCCAGTCCTTCTCATTCCTACTTCTAAGAATCAGAGATAATTTAGGTGAATTGTCACTATAAATTGTGAAGCTCTTAACACAGGTAAGTTTTTTTTAATTCAATGACAACATAATCATCAACAATCAAACACTATTGAATGGTGTAGGGCTAACGACCAAACAAAATCCATTTTGTATGCGTGTACTAGTATGTGTGTTTCCTACCCAGTACAAGCTTATAGATTCTATCCTTGACATTGTTGTTGTTGTTCAGATTCCAATAACTCTAAGAGATACAAACTTTAAAAGAAGTTAAACTGTCCAAATCAAGCCAAAGGCTTATGATTTTTATTATTACCAGAATTTTATTGTACCCCAAATTATTTTAAATCAGTTTTATGAAAGAGGTGACTTTGCCCCCAAGGGGACATTTGACAATGTTTGGAAACATTTCTTATTATCACAACTGGGGAAGTGCTACTAGTATCTAGTGGATAAGAAGCAAGAATGCTGCTAATGATCCTTAAGTACACAGGACAGTCCGAAGAGTTATGTGGCCCTAGCGTGACTCACTGGTTGAGCTTTGACCTATGAGCCAGGAGGTCACGGTTCAATTCCTGGTCAGGGCACATGCCTGGGTTGCAGGCTTGATCTCCAGTGTGGGGTGTGCAGGAGGCAGATCATCAATGATTCTCTCTCATCATTGATGTTTCCCTCTGTCTTCCTCACTGAAATCAATAATATATATATTAAATGTCCATAGTACTAAGATTAAGAAAGTATGCCCTAAATACTAGGCTTTTATACCTTATTTACTTAAAAAGAGGCTTAAGAAAAGTGTCCTCTACTGTGAGGTATATATTTGAAGTGGAAGCACATAAGTTAAAATGGAGAAGTGATGAGGACCAAGGACCAGGACCTGAGTCACTCCAAGTTAACAAATCACTGAGAAAAGGAAGACACAGCAAATGAGAATGAGGAAGGAGGAGGAAAACTCAAAATGTGGCCTAACTCTAACCTGTAAACCTATGGCACATACCGGTAGTGTGTTAGAAACATTAGGGTAACTTGCCCATATGCTGTTGATTGGTCAAGTAATAGGTGTATTTTATTGGTTTAATTTAAACAAAGGATCTGAGAAATTAATCTCATTGAAGTTAACAAAACAAAAGACTTGAGGTCCTCCCCGTTTGAATTTTTAAAGATGTGGCCAGAGAAGGTACTATTTACAGGGATCACAGGAGGGGCTATCTGAGGGGATATGTGAAGGGGAGGGAGCTTTTGTGACCCTTACATTACAGAGCTTAGGCTGTGTGTGGTTGTAGGCTACTCTATACTCCACAAAGGTGGGCTTGAAAACAGGGAAGTGAACAAATCCTATTTCGGACCATCCCTTCTCACAGGTTGCTGAGGTGGCAGAGTGCCACCTCTCACCCTAGAAGCTCTGCAGCTCTTGTCCCCAGCCCCAGCCCAGTCTTTCTATCCATAAATGAGATTTCTGGGAACAGAGTTCTCAGGACCAGCTTCAGGCATTCCCCCTGTGACTGCTGTCATGCCAATTGCCACACTTCGCCAAACCTGTGGCATTCAGGGTCAATGCAGCAGAGCTAAGATATGGAGCCACCTGGAACACTAGGACAATGGGGCGGCTTCAAACCAAATTAATGCTCGTTTTGACAGGGAAATATTGCAGGAAAGCAGCTGAGAGAGTGGGGAGAGAGAGAAAGAATGAGAAAGGAAAGAGTTCAGAAAAAAAGAGCCACAGATACCACAGCATTATCTGTGGTGAGGGAGAACATGACATGTTGTAATTCTCTTAAAACTAGACAGATTTTTACAACTCCATAAGGATTTAAAACTGGCAGAGTTCAACTCCATTTTACAGATGAAAGATTTTGCTGCAGCGAGGTGAAGTAACTTGGCTTAAAATAAGGAAAAGTGGGATTCTTGCCATTCTAGTCAATGGGGAAGTTTTCAGATGCTTTCAAAAATCATCATAATTATCAAGCAGAGTAAGACTTGAGGAAGGGGAGTAGTTGATGTCAAATAAGAGCCAGCAAAAGGCTCTGAAGCCTCCTCCTTCCCTCACTGATACTGGATTAAGGCATTGAAAGCTATTGCTATTCAGGAAAGGGTCTGATCTCCAATGCATATTTATAAGATATGAAATACAAAGGAGAAGCTTTGAGTCTCCTCCTTTTATAAGAATCTAAGGGGCTAATGAAGATTATTTTAAAAAAAATACAAATTCCCTTCTCTGTATTTGCATCACAGTCTTCATAAATGGGAAGTAGGATTCGTGGTGACATTTAAAGTACATATGGCAGGAAGTAAGCTCTAGCTGTGAGAGAATATAGAATAGAGAAATATTCTGGACCATTTTTTGTTTGAAGAGAAGGGGAAAATAAAAATGGTTGAAAATCCACAGTGAATGATCTTAATTTAAAATTTTTATTATTTTTGCATTTTATCCCCTATAATGACATCCCTAGTATGGAGCTATGGAGTAACATTAAACTCCAGTTAATTACTAATTTAATATTTGCAAGAGATAGGAAGTGAATTAACACCTAAGTGAGCAAAATTTCACATACTCTAAATTTTATGTATTTTTCTGCTATTCCATTCTTGTGGGTTTTGTTTTATACACTGATTATTTCTCTAGGTACATATGCCTTTTTAAACATAAAAACACAAACAAAAACACTGCCTCAGATCATCTTTTCAATACCATTATACTCTAAAATTTATTATACTAATGTTAAAAATAAAAGAAATTGAGACTCTGAGTGATTGCATAGCATCTATAGCAATGAAACTAGTAACTGCAAGTCTACTGACTAGATATCAAATGTTCTTTCCAAATTAGGACTTACAGTTCTCTAGAATAGTTGTTCTCAAAGTAGTGTGTGTAAGAACCAAGAAGGAACATGTTAAATATCCATATTTCCAGGCCCTTCCCTAGAGACTGATTCTCTGACTTAGATGGATCCCCAAAGTCTTCCTTGTGAATAAGCAACCATCTCCATATTTTAAGGACCTTAGAATCAAGTTGGAGTTCCAAATTCAGAATTCTTTTCAGGAAAAGCCATGTCAACAGGATATCTAATGAACACAAATGGGAAGTATTTTCTTAGAGGAATAAAATTAAAAGTGGTGTGAGTAATGTTCAAGAGATAAATTGGAACAGAGAGCATTACCATAGTGAAATAGAAAAATGCAGGTGTTTTAGAGCCATTAAGGGAGAGTTCCCCAAATTGGATTTTACAACGTAAACAATATTTTAGGTGAAAATACTTTCTGAGCAAGAAAGATTAATGTGCATGGAAGAAATGTGCAAATAATAGAATTTAAAAGAATTGGATGACCCTTTTATTGCCACAGATAGATATGGCCCATGGCTGAATTAGACCCTACCTCACTGCTGTGATTAGAAACCATGACATCCAGGCAGGGTCCTTTCACATATCCTAAGAATTCATTTGCATTGAGACATGTTTTCTCAGGATGGCTCTCTAGACCTCTGGAGAAGGTAAGCTTTCTTTTAGGAGCTCAGAACCCATTGAAATCACATCACAGCTCCCGTAATTGCTTAAGACAATGAATCCACTGGAAGAAATCCCCAGTCTATTTCATGCACAACAATGACTCATGAAGATGAACTGTGAGCGCACTTTACAGAAATCCTATGGGCATTGTTTTTCTCCCAGCTGGCTTCTAGGTTGGACAGTTTGAGGTCAAAGGGTAATGGTGTCGAAATATGTTCTCTTCAGACTAATCTCTTTAAGATTTATCTCTATAGGATTTATTCTGCCCGTCCCTAACTCATTTTTAAAATTTTCTGAGCTTTTTGGCATACTATACATTTCTTTTAGTTTGACAGAGGTTGATTAATTGTTCCCTTTGATCTAAACTGAAGACTTTTGGGACAAGGTTAATAAAGAACAAGTTCTCTTGGGATGTTGTGAGTAGGACAATGCCTTTTATGAAACAGACATCAGTGACCAATTATGTTTGGTGGCTGATTGATGAAAAGTATTAATCAAAGAGCCATAGTCCATAGTCAAGTCTGTTAGAAGGTAGGAAGGAAAGGAGGTAGGAAAGAAAAGCACAGAAAACCTTACATGTAGTTGAGGTGCATTAATAGACCTTGTGAGAAACTTTAGCATTTCAGTGAGTACAGGCTTTCAGCATCACCAAATATGAGTCTCCTTTCTCCCTGATCTGCCCACACACACCAATAATGGACCACATGATAATATTTTCAGCAGCGAGAATGACTTAGAAAAGATATATACTCAGAAGGTTACACATGAGTCCACAATCCTATGCATGCACACAGGCACCTGCACACACAGAATCCACATATTTACTTATCAGGAGTGAATGTTTCCATTAACAAAACTGTGAAACCTATGCAGGGAACAAAGCTCATCTTGGACTAAATATAACATTACTAGAGGCCCGGTGCATAAAATTCGTGCAAGAGTAGGCCTGCCTTCCCCCAGCTTCCCTCCAGGCCACCAGTAGGCACCCAGAACCCAGGCTTCCCTTCGGCCACAGACAGGCACCTGGGACCTGGGCTTCCCTCTCAGCCCCAGCATTGTCTGGAAGGACAAAATATTATGCTTTTATTATAGATATAAGAAAATCAGTGAACGGCAGAATTTCTCAATTGGTCACTCATATAATGTTCCATGAAGAAACTGCAGGAGGTAGAAGCACATATTTCAGGTAGGCTCAATATTTTATAGCAGCAATTTACAACCAGTGTGCCTCAAGAATTTTTAAAACATGCAATACCTGACTTTTTAATCAAGGGCACTGACCTCTTTTCCCTTAGATTGTCAAAATAAAAAAAAATGACAATAGTCAACACAACAATAGCCATCTGGGATGAATAAATCAAACTTACACCTATTTTTCTGTCAGATCGGCAAAAACTATATTTTTTTGTGTGCCATGAGATGAATAAGGTAGAAAATCACTGTTTTAAAGCAATTGCTTTCTAAATTTGAGGTGCCTAAGAATTTGAGTGCTTTTTAAAATTGCAAATGTCCTGGCCCCACCCTGATCTACTTAATGATAATTTCTAGGGATGAGAGTGAAAAGCTACAGGCTTGACTTGCATCCCAGGTGATTCTGCTGCAGGTCCTTTAGAAAATATAGGGAGATTAGGGATGATGGGATGGATAGATAATTTATTTTTTATTTTTGTTAATCCTCACCCAAGGATATTTTTCCATTGGTTTTTAGAGAGAGTGATAGGGAGATGGAGAGACAGAGAGAAAGAAACATCGACATCAGAGAGACACATCAATTGGTTGCCTCCTGTACACACCCCGACCAGGGCCTGGGATCGAGCCTGCAACCGAGGTATATGCCCTTGATGGGAAGCGAACCTGGGACCCTTCAGTCCACAGGCTGACACTCTGTCCACTAAGCCAAATGGCCAGGGCAGCTGGATATATCCTGAAAAGAGTTCCTGGGACAGATTGCATTCAACTTGGGTCTTGAAAGATGGCAGAGTTAATTATTTTAGCAAGATATGGAGGTATAAAAGTGCTTTTAAAATTTTTTTAAAATGTATCATATAAATGATAAGCCCCTTATCTTTTCAACTGGAGGACCTAGCAATGCTTCTAATACATATGAAATGGTCAATAAAGATTAGTTAAATTAGTAAATAGTCTGACTACAAAAAAAGTAAATCTATAAAAACAATTCACTCACAATCCCACCACCTCCACAAAACATTTTTTTGTTACTTTTGATGCTGTTATTACTGTTTTAATTTCCATGTCACATTCTTTTTCATTTCTTATCTGAATACACACACAATTTTAAATAAGAGTAATAATCAGGATACAGTTTTATAATTGAATATGATGGCTTATACATTTTCTACCTTGACTTAAAATACTATCTTTCTAACAGCCATAGAATGGTCAAACTGGTGTATTATAATTTACATAACTATTTTGTGTTTCTTTGGATAATGGATTCATCTCTATTTTGTATATTTTCTATTGTACATAAACTTGTCTTCCTTTGTATTTTTTCATAAGATAAAGTTCTATAAGTGGGGTTACTCATCTAAACATTAAGTGTTTTTATAGAGCTTGAAACAATCTGCCAAAGTACTTTTCAAAAGATTTGCTCAATTTTCATATTGTCGCCAGCATGCTATGTTCTATTATATCTTCACTGGTGTGAACATGTTGTCTTTTCTATCTGGATATGCCCTTTTCCCATTAAAAAACAAAATTGTTGGATACTCCCACACATTGTTTTGTGTCGAGCTCAAACACTACTCTTTCTTGAAGCCTTCACAAAGCCCCTGGCAGAGCTAGTCTTCGTTTTCACTGTGTTGTTTACACTTTGTAATAATAGCATTTTTAGCACTTATCAGATAGCTCTGTTGGTTGTAGTTGTTTGCATATTTCTTTTTCCACTTTCTAGATTATTAGCAACTCCAAGGTTTAGCCTCTGTCCACTTCATCAGGAAATGCTTGTGAAGTAAATAGGAATGAATGAGTGAATGTGTCAATGTGAAGCACAAATCCAAGTCTCCTACTGATGAGTGAATGTGTCAATGTGAAGCACAAATCCAAGTCTCCTAGGCTACCTACTCCTAGGAACCTTCGCATTTTTATAGGTCTGTTTTGTAATATTTATATATTTTTTATATATTTTTTATATATTTTTTATATATTTTTTATATATTTTTTATATATTTTTTATATATTTTTTATATATTTATATAGTTTGTAGATGTATACTTTTACATTTACTGATCTACTTTCAATCCTTCTTGGCCCAGCTCTGTGACATGTTGTGAATAAAATCTTTGAATCTTTCGATAATCACTTTTGGTCACACCAGAGCAGAAAATGTTTCTTTTTACTTCAAAAAGAAGCACTTTTTGTGAGGAAATGTTAGGATTAGTGAACAAGATTAGAAGCCACCTGTGGAGCCTATGGCATGTACATGGCCCCACTCTTGAGAAAATAGGAAATAATCACTGATAATGAATTAATTAGTAACATATAATCAATAATTCTTGTTACTTTATGCATTTTGACACATCATGTACGCGCTCTCATTTTATCTTTATCAAACATCATAAGAAAAACAGCACAAATACATCATAATTAAAATTTGTAAGATGAAGACTCTAAAGCACAGCAACGTGGCTAGCAAGTGGAAAAACCAGGGCCAGAACTCACCTATTTTGAGTCACATTTTAGCTTTCATTCTAATAATATCATTAGACCCTGCTGAATTTTTTTACTTTATTAACCAAATTGAGAAAATGAGCTTTTAAGCAGCATAAACTGGACCGGTCATTCAAAAATAAACAATGAAACTAAAACTGTGCTGGCAACAAAAGCATTTTTTACCCAAAAGAATGCTTATGAAAAATTCAGTATGAAAAATAAATAATATCAGAGGATTATTATTGAAATTAGTGGTAAATGGGTGGAGACTGCTTTCCCTCTGCCTGGTGGCTCCTGGCATTTTCTGGAACTTATACTAGGAAAGCATCATAATGGATCATTTACTTGGTCATTTCATCATCCAACTAATGCATATTACAGCCTAAACAGGTACAAAGAACTGTGGAAAAAACACACACAAAAATACAGACTCCTTCTCTAAGAACTAACTATCGCTCTCTCTTATACACATACACGCAGTACATTATAAATGCCACATACATTATATCCCATAGTAAACATTCTGAAAATTCAGGGGACAAAAAAAGAAATGACTTCTAGACTGAGACCTGTACTGAGTTCCAGATGTCCACCTAAGGAGGAATGTGAGGGGATATGGATTTTGTTCTTATTCTGTGGACTTTGTACAAACCATTTAATCTGCCTATGCTGGGTGGCTTTGTCTGTGAAATAAAGGGATTGAATCACTTCTGATCAAATGCACATCAGATGTGAACACAGGGGAGGGAGGAACTCAGTAATAAGAACACGGGCTGTGAAATAAAAATCTGGCTTCATGACCCAAGCTTGAGGCTTGGATCTGCTAGTTAGCATAACCTCTCTACGTTGTAGCTTCTTCATCCATAGAATGAGAATAACAGCTATACATGCCTTTTGAAATTTATCATAAGGTATGAATGAGATAATGTATAACTGTAAAAACACTGACACTTATTCAATGGTCAGTAATTACTTGCAATCATCATCCAACTATTAACATGAAGAAGTTGCTGCTAGGCCCTGCATAGACTATTTCAATTCTATGAGTCTACATCATTGATTTTGCACGTCTCACTCACAGTGGCAGCAATTATTGTGCTATATTTAATGAAGGTCAAAGGTTAAGTACTTTTCTTACAATTTTTCAAATGATGTATAGATTCATGCAAAGCCAGGGAAAAATAGTGCGTTTTATTTTGTGATGTGCTAGATTTTCTTTGGAAAATGCTAGGCTTTATTTCAGCTGTCATTTGTATGTGGACTCCAGTTCAATTAATCGAAAACAATGGAGTCATTAGTGTGCACCAAGTTTAGTCACTTTCATAAGTGCTGCATTAATGGCCTTAGAGATTTTCAACTTCATTTCCACTCTGAGGAGTATGATAAATAGAGTTCACAAGCATGACACACTCCCAGGCACACCCAGAAAGCTAGCTACAACTCATCCTCTCTCTTTCACTTAAGAGAGCATACTGGATGGAAACATACAAGGTGGGAAAAATTAGGTTAAACTGCCAACCATCATTACCTAAAAGATAAAGCATAAGTAAGGATACAAAAATAATAACAATAAAAGAAGACAAATAATAATACAAGATAAACTCTGTGTTTTTGTGTACTCACAACTGAAAACCTATTTTTGCCCACCCCTGTAGTATGGTATCAACATGCAATATGTGATTAATTGACCCACTGATTGATTGAAACTCATGATGTCTTATAGTCCCATTAATGATCTTAGTCTATGTCCTGTAGTAGCATTTACACAGTTTGTCAAATTATGTCAACATTTACTTAAATAGAAAGAGAAGTTACTTGAATTTATTCCAGATGAAACAAAGCTGTTTTCCTAGGCAGCACCTGCGACTTTTGTAAGAGAAATATGATATGAGAAGCAGAATTCTAGGGAAGTTATTACTACATTTTTTTTCCTGTAAAAAGTGCTCTGACATGTATGGAAGACAATATTTCAATGTCTAATCAATTTGTGTATTTAGATGTAATTTCACAATTATAAAACAATTGAAAGGTAATAACATGGGAAGAAATGCCAGTTTGAATTGATTTAAAGCTAGAATTTCACACCTCTACAACTTGAAGGAAAAAACGCAACAAATATCATTATTATTTCTATTTGTTCTACTGCAAAATCAGATCCTTTGAGAGACACCCACATAGTAACTCAGAAATGAACCAGATATATGTGTATCCCTGCTGAATTGCTGCAGAGTGGCATGGTTGCAAAATATATATTAAAGAATAAAACAGTCCTCCTAAATTAATGGTTTTACTCCATAATAAATAATTTCTTTGGCTCTTTTAAAATGGTCCTATTATCTTCAAATCTGGGGAAACCTACAGAGAAAGACTTAGTGCCTGCCATTGCCTTGGTAATCAGATAACTGTTTTGACTACTCTGTCATAAAAACAGTATATGCTGAAAAAATAAAAATAAAAGGTTCTTCCCTGCTAAAGTCTGGGTAGGTAAACAAAGCAGCTGCTAGACTGGGAAATAAAAACAGAGGTCACCCATCTGAGTTGACTTTTTCTTTGTCATGAGTCATAGGACAGCCAATATGCAGGTTGTCTTTTGCTTTCAGTGGAAGTCTGCATTATTTAAACTCATGGCTGAATCACAAAGCATGAGGTCTTAAGGCTGAGTGGCTCAGTAATGGCTTAGTTCTCTAAGGTATTTCATCCCTAAACTAATGTTGCTCTTAACCCACTTAGGTAGAGAAAGAATCCCGAAGCCTGCCTATCCTACCTGTGAATTCTTATAATGGACTGAAGTGTCTCTATGCAAATAACTTTGAGATGCAGGGGATGGAGAAGGTGTATAAATGTTTTATATTTGAACTGTAAACATAAAGGTCTGAAATTCTAACAACTGACAAATGTTCATGGATGCAATTATGTGTCATCACAACAGAGTTAACCACAAAAGAAATGACAACAAATAAACCAAACTGTAAATATCAAAACTAAACTTATAACAAATTAATTTAAAAAGCAAAACTATCATGAATTGAAAACTACACCTAACAGAGAAGTCAGGTAGGAGTTCCTACTCCCTGTTCATATGCATGTGCAGTGGGAGCTTTGAGACGTTGCCAGCAGAATATGGCAGCCAGACTTGATATTATTTGGATTGCATTTTGAATAACTATAATTGCATGCTATTTTTAGCCTTGATCGCTAAGATTGTTTAATTCTTAATAAGCTGGTAAGTAGTCCTTAATTGTATTGTGAAAATCGAATTTCAATGGATAGCATGACATTTGCCTATAAAAGCAAATAAAGGACTTACATTTCCGGTTCCGATTGCAATCTATCAAGTGGAACCTTGCAAGGTGGCGGGTGCGGGGGGGGGGGGGTTTAGGGCCAAGGATTTGTATGTGGAAATCACCACTCTAAGGATTATTAAGTGTCCATATAAAAAAGATCAATTTTTGTCATTCAACAAATATGTGTTGGGTCTACTAAATGGTAAACCTACCTAAGACTCTGTGGATACATTAGAGAACAAGACAACAAGGTCCTGCTTTAATAAAGTCCATCTTCTGGTTAGAAAAAGTCAGAAAACCACCAGCCAAACACCATACCATTCATTATAAATGCCCCCTGGCCTGAGACCACTACAAACATCCTTTCAATTTAACAAGTTGGGTTTATTAATTGTTATAGCAAGAAGGAACACACACCATGGGGATCCGTGAAGTTTCTCAGTAAGAGGGTGTTAGAAAAGACTTATTAAAGAGTCTGGGCTTGCATTAGGTAGTTTGGGGCATGGTTTAAGAAAGAAGGACTTTGTTCCAGATTGAATGCTGTCAGGAAGTGGAGGCAATTCTGTGACTGATTTGGCATTTTGATAAATCTTATCTATAGCAAGGGCAGACCAAAATGAGGATAAAGCTTAGATTGCTAGATAAGTGATAGTCATTCATTTTAACCAATAGATGGTTTAACATTTTGTGGGTTTCACGGGGACCTTGGTTTTATCAGTTTTTAAGCAAAATAATGATGTGGCCTTGTTTGTCTTCAGTTGATCATGGTCTCAGAGTGCCTTGTCTCATGTTGGTATTCTGTGGACTTTTTGTATCCAACAGGTGAACAACACTGTCAACCTGTAAGCTCCAGGCTAGACTTTTTCCTTACTGTGAATTAGACCAGTTCCAAGTATCAGGGATGCTCTTCTCTTACCATCTAACTAACCACGCAATACACAAATAAATAAACACAAATGTGAAAGGGTGATAGGACAGTGTAAAAGAGAGGGCCCTTTATATTGTGTGTCCATGGAAAGGTGCTTGGACTAGAACAATCAGAAGAAACTAACATGTGACTACCTAGGGCAGGGGTGGGCAAACTTTTTGACTCGAGGGCCACAATGGGTTCTTAAACTGGACCGGAGGGCCGGAACAAAAGCATGGATGGAGTGTTTGTGTGAACTAATATAAATTCAAAGTAAACATCATTACATAAAAGGGTATGATCTTTTTTTTTTTTTTTTAGTTTTATTCATTTCAAACAGGCCGGATCCGGCCCGCGGGCCGTAGTTTGCCCACGGCTGACCTAGGGGGACAGTGTACATGTTCCAGAAAACAACTATGCCAGGCCCTAAGCTTGGAAAGAGCTTGATACATTTGAGGGGCAGAAGGAAGATAGTGTGACATAAGAATGGTCAGTGAGGAAGAGAGAAGGCAGGAGAGAAAGCCAGATAGGAGAAATATGGGATTGAGACTGAGTGTAATGAATTTTTTCTGAGTGTAATGAAGAATCATTGAGGTCTTGAGAGTAGAATAATGACCTAATTTTATTTACACATTTAAAAGTTCATCCTGTATGATCAACAGAGAATTGTTATGGTGGTTACAGAGTAGATGAGAAGCTGAGATGTAAGGTAGGAAGTTTTGCAGTCTAGGCAAGAGATAATAGTGGCTTGCCCTAAGGTGGTGGTGGTGGAGATATGCAGAGGGTACTGTTGTGAAGTCAGTGTTGTGGGACTTACTGATGGGTTAATTTGGGAGGAGAGGAGCAAGGAAGAATGAATGAAAGATGATTTTACCAGTTACTGGGCTCTTAACGTCAGTGATAATCTTATTCTTCATATCATCCCTAATTCACAGGGATGGTGTTGAATGAAAGGACCTCTTTTGTGGTGAATGCTGGCACAGGTAGCAAACTTCAAATTTGTCCACACTTAACTTATAGTTGAGGTTTGGCTCCTAATTCTATTGATTTGAAGGAAACTCAGTGGTAACAAAGTGCCAATAACCCAGGCCTGGACAGAACAACCCACAGGACAACTCAAAGTAGTATTGCCATAAATAAGTACTAAGTAAGTGTGCCCCACCTACTTCATAATTACATGCAGAAAATAAACAGATTTGGAGAAAATTTTTAAATAAAAGATAAGAAATTACTTATTGTAGCAGATAAAAATTCCAAAGATTATCAATTATGTCTCTCCCAAACCTCTGATAGGGTGTCTAACCTTACCTCCTTAATTTGGGTGTATGGTACATTTGCTTATCTTGAAGAGAGTCTTATAATAATTGCCGGTGATATTTGCTGCCTCATGTCAACCTTTGAAAGTCAAAAGCCCAGCAAATGGCCTTAGCTAATGTCCTGCCCTGTGCCCAGAGAGAACTAGCCTCAGGAAAGATGTAGCAGCTGGGGAATTAAGTATGGGCAATAACTCACTGCTGTTCCAGAATCACACTGGGCTCCTTCCATTTCGTTCTCAAAGGGAGTCCTCAGGAAGCAGTTAGGAAGCATTGTGGGGGCGGGGGCACTCCTCATTAATGCCTATGGAAGCTCCTTGCTGGAGCCAGACCTTTTTTCCAAGGGTAATGACTCTAGAGGAGGAGTCTGGGCCTCTTCAGGGTGCTTTCTTATTGTGTAACCCAATAGTTCAAAATATTAGTATGTGTAGTCAGAATGAGGCGTTCAGTACAAATGTGAGGTTTCTTTCTTTGTCAATTGATATGTCTGAAGCAATATAACCAATAAAAAGAAAAAAAATGATCTGTGTAAAGGTTTGGTTTTGGAGTGTCCTTGTAAAGCACTATAGGAATAGCTCCAGTCACCAGATGACATGGGACATGGCACTTAGTACAATGCCTGATTATCCAAAATTATTTATCCCATTCAATCCACTTAGACTCTTCAAAATTAGAGTGTACTTAAACTCCACTGATGAGAATTGTTGGAAAAGATATAAATAGTTCAGAGATCACATGGTCAGGACCTACTTATGGGTTTGTAAAATCATCACAGCTAAGGGAACTACTTCAAGGAAGCAAAGACAGAGCGTGGTCATCCTCACAGCCATGAAAATGACTCTCTACTAGTCATGCTCATTTACTCTCATTCAAAGCAATTATTTGATGAGGGAGGCTAATCACAAAATACTCCACTTTGTGTAAGGCACCAGGTGAGAGCGAATTTCTAGAAGTTAATAAACAGGTTAGCAGTGTTCTCTCACTCTGCTGCTAGCACCATGGGACAATCACTAACATGTAAAAGCCAGGATACTGTCTCCCCAGTGCCTCACTGTCAGTGGGGCAGGAGAATGGAATATCGCCATATTTAGGTGTAGTTCTCATAATTTCACCCAACTCGGAAGAATGACTGAAACACTGCTGGTAACTCGGAAACACCTGGGATGGGAGAGAAAATGATCCTTCTTTCCAATTTCCTTCCCACCTTTGGATTTCTTAGAGCTGAGGATACACATTTCTCGCAGTGATGGAAGAGGGTGGGAACATCTGTCAGACCTGTCAAGTCAAGACATGAAACTCATTTTTAAGATCTCAGTAGAGGAGAACAATGGGAGAAAGGTAACTTGTAATTTCTGTCAATTAGATAGGCAGGGATAACTAAGTGAAATGAATGCTTAAAAAAAACACACTTCCTTGACATTTTAACAATTGACTTTCTCCATTTTAACAGCATTGCCATTTGTAATTACAGGAGTGTTGAGATTTTTATTTCCCTTTTTCTGAATCCTAAGTTTGTCATCTGAGAGAAAATAAAATCTTTAAAATGTGTGGAATCTAAAGAATGAAATAAACTGACAAACAAAATATGGCCAGAGGCAATGGATGCATGGGACTGACTGACAGATCTCAGAGGGGTGGGGGGGTGGAGGGGAATGGAAGATGTTAGCCAAAGAACATATATGCATATATGCCTTAGCCTATGGACACAGGCAGCAATGTGGTGAAGGCTGGGGTGTGGAGGTAGTGAGAGCTGGGTGTAGGGGGGAAGAAGGGAATGGGGGACGTTTGTAATAGTGTCAACAACAAAAAAAGAAGGAAATGGATGATATAGCTCTGAAGTAAAATGAGATATATTTCCTATGCTATTTAAATAGGAATGTTTGCTTTTTCTAGAAAAATTATACTTTTATGCTTAGTCACACTATTTTAATAAAGTATTGTTTTGCGCTAAAATGTAATCATATAAAAAGGTGGGAAAGCTAGTATCATATTATTTTTAACAATCACTATAGCACCTGAAATAAAGGGAAGAAAAAAAACTATATTTCAAGTATAGACAGCACCATGGCCCTTGGGTCTCATGACACTGCCCAAATGATGGGATGGTTTCTAGAAATTCATTAATCCTTTAACAAAGTATTTACTGAGACCTAGTGGGCAATGACCGGCACAGGAAGCTGGGAGTGGGGTGGGGTGAGCAGGAGGTACAATTATAAATTAGATAGAGTATTCCCTTGAGGACCTCACCATCTAGAAGGGGAGAAGACAGTATATTCAATCTTATACAAAAATCATTTGTGTCTGAGTCATAAAAAGTAACGTTCAGTGTTATAAGTATTCAGAGGTAGGAGAAATTACATTTTACAAGGAAGAATTAGGAAGCAGTTCTAAAAGTAGATGTAATTCACTTTGCCTGGAAAAATGAGAAATCTTGGGACATATGCAGAAGATGGAAGGATATTTCTCTTGAAAAAAACAACATGAGCAAAGACATGAAAGAAGGAAGCACAGTGGACCAATAAATTGTTCCGTTCCCTGAATGGAGATGAAGATAGTAATTGGAAAGACAGATTGTGGATTTATAGTATATGGTAAACTAAATAATGGCCAGGTAAGGTGTCTACATCCTAATCTCTGTAGCCTGGGGAGAACCTGAGGATACTGTGTACCCTGGAACCTGAAGAAGCTGGTGACTGGGCTGCAGAAATGTTACATAGTAAAGCAGGCTTAATGCAAGGACAGCCTTCACCTATACCCAGTCCTGGTTGGCCCAGATTACCACCACTTCAGGGATGTTATTGCTGCATTGCTTTTGCAAAAACACAGCCTGATCAGCAGAGTGAGGGGAGCTCTATAAACAGAAAGGCCGTGTTTAGCCATCAAGCAGAAATTTCAGGGGCAACAGGACACTGCAGTCTCCACTCTTCTGTCTCAACATGCAAACCACATGATCGAAGGCATAAGTGAAGGCAGGGCAGGATTCACACCTTCAGCTGCCCTAAACAATGAAACGGTGAAGGTGCATCCCTCTGCAAGCCAGGCCCCACACTCCAGAGAACTGCTTTCACATGGTATCCTGTAGTGTAAATGGTGCCCCCCAAGTTAGACCAGCAATTGTGTGATCAGTGACCCCTGAAACTGTGTAACAAGAAAGAAGACCTCCACCACATGTGATTTTTATATACATAGGCACATTTTCTAAAAATTGTAAAATATATGTAATGGATTATCTCCAAAATATATTATTATACTTGTTTCCTGTTTTAAAAAATCAAACTTTTTCCAAAAATACTTTTTTGGGACATCTATTTTGTTTCTTTTTTTAATACCAAAACAACATGTAAATTAGTGCATACCTTTTTAAGTAACTTAAAAGTAAATGAAACAAATTTTGCTGAAAACCATTCTAAAACACATTGTTCACTCTCCTGATTTTTTAATGAAAGGATGCCAAATGTAATTTAACTTTTTTTTATAATGACATGGGTTTCATTGTTATGAATGGTAATTATTCCAGGGTGCTGTGAGTCAGGGAGACACTTAGGGATTTTTGTGGTATATTGAGCTTCTTGTCTAGACAAGAAGTGGCCTTGCTGCCTTCTTTTCTTTTTTGGAGTTAGCCATTCACAAATTTTCTCTGCCTTTCTCATTGGCATGATGTTGCCTTTTCTTACTACTCTTTTCTTACTACTCTCATCATAGCCTACCTGCTCAGTCAACTCCTACCAATCAATCACAATTTTCCTAATGTTCCAAAGCTCAGGGAAATTACCTTGCACTGGGGTATTTGCTCAATGCTTCTCACTTGTTCAAGTGCTAGGATTGCCTCTGGGTCTTGTTAGAATGCAGATTCTGATTCAGTAGTTCTGGAATAGGAACTGAAATTCTGCATTTCTGACCAGCACCCAGGTGATACCCATGCTGCTAGTTCTTGGAACACATGTTAAGGAGCAAGATATTAGATAATTATAATTGAACTAGAGGCCCAATACATGAAATTTGTGCATGGGCTTGGCCTTCGCAGCCCCAGCTTCATCTTCGTCTGAAAGGTTGTCTGGAAGGTCATTCGGCTGTCTGGTTTAATTAGCATAGCACGCTTTTATTATTATAGATTGTGTCTAAACTAAAGGTAAACTAGTTCTGAGGAAAGGATTAAAGATTACTCTCATATAAATAAGTTTTAAAAATTTACATAATGGACTTGAAATTTATCTCCAAAATGACTCATTAATATGACCATCCCCTAACCACATCTCACTAAGACAGCACTTAATTTCTGCCTCTCTCCTATAGAGCTTACAACTTTATAAATTATTGTTATTTAGATACTAGAGGCCTGGTGCACGAAATTCGTGCATGGATAGGGTCCCAAGGCCTGGCCGGCAATCAGGGCAGATCTGTGGGGCGACCAGCAGGGAGATCGGGGGAGGGGGGGCTGCTGGCACCCGCCTTGGCTGGCTTGGTGTCGCCCACTTGCTGGCCCTACCCCCCACCGCCGCTGCTGGTCCCCTCCCTCTGTGGGGCAACTGGTGGGGCAATCAGGGGCGGCCCCCACTGGCACCTGCCTTGGCTGGCCTGGGGTCTACAGGCTGGGGTCAGCTTCTGCATTGAGCGTCTGCCCCCTGGTGGTCAGTGCACATCATAGGGACCAGTCGTTCCACTGGTCATTCTGCTGTTCGGTCAATTTGCATATTAGGCTTTTATTATATAAGACTAGAGGCCTGATGCATGAAATTCGTGCAAGAGTAGTTCTTCCTCCCCCCGGCTGCCAGCACCAGCTTCCTTCTGGCACCCAGGACCTGGGCTTCCCTCTGGCCACCGGCACCCAGGACCCCGGCTTCCCTCACAGTTTTGGCTTCGTCCAAAAAGACATCCAGTCTAATTTGCATATTACATTTTTATTATTATAGATGTCAAATACTAAGCCAGAAGAGAAGCCAAGCCTTAACATATCTGTGCATTCCTTAAAATTATACCTTGCTAAAAAAATGTTTTTAAATAATTATAGAGATTGAAGAATGAAGAATTATAAGGTTTTCCCATATAATGTTAGTTTCTTTATTGTGTGATAAATAATCAGGAAGTGAATTAGAATGTAATGCTTCCTATGCTGGGTAAGAACTCAGATAAGTAATCAGGAAGTGAAGGAAAATTATAATCAAATACATCCATGTTGAGTTTTAGTAAACTGTTAAGAAAGTGAAGTTTGCTTATTCTCAGAGTTGCTGCCTCTTTGTGTGTGTGTATTCCTAGTATACCCCCATCCCATACTCACACCTAATAGAACACACATGCACACACACAGAGGCACAAATCTGAACATATATCATCTTCATACTCTTTAATTTTCTAAACCTTCTCTGAAGGGTCTGAGGTTAATTTATACTAAAATGTACATGACTGACTATAGCTTAAATTGCCATTTCTTACCCCCATCCTAACTGGGGTTTGAGTGTTTTAACAGAAATCAAACTCAATATGTAATAGAATTATAAGAAGACTCTGGGATTTTAATTATAAAGCAAAAGACAGATTTCAATCAAGACTCTCTGAGTGCCCCTACGTTCTCATGACTGGGTCACTGCTAACCCACAGCTCTCTCACACCTGGGCCCTAAAGTCTCTCCACAGGGACAAACCGCGTTGAGCCTGATGTGCACAGAAAATCGCCTCTAGAGTTTGAGCTATAGAACCAGTGAGGAAAGAGCAGGACAAACACAAAAATCAACTTGGCAGCTCATTTGAATCTACACTGTGCTTCTTTCCAAGGGCAGACAGGATGTATTGTCTAGTTCAAAAAGAATAAAACAAAAATGCCAATTTCTATTAAACATCTGTGTAATGGAAAGAAAAACTGTCCAATCAGAAATGATTCAAGAATCTAAGTAAGAGCATTGAGGCAAAGCAGATAACAGCTAGCTTTTGAGTTAATATGATTCAATATCTATTTTACTAACTAATCTAGCATCCCAATCTGCAACTCATCCCACGCCTTAAATTAAGTCAGTGTTTACTAGCACCTCCATGGAATTCTGAATGGAATCAATAACAGGCACTCGGAAGGAAAAGGGGAGGTATAAAAAAGGACAGTCCGGATAATTTAGAGATATTTTTAGAAAGCTACTCTGTATCAATACATTCCTAAGTAGTAGCGAATAAGAATAAAACAACTAGATGATATTCCACAGAGTCTACTGGTACAGGTATTTCTCGTAATCACTGGACATCGATGTGGTGAAACACACACTAAAGGGTATGTAACTGCCTTTCCTGACCCTACAGATTGTTCACTGTGAAAGTGACCAGCAATCTGAGCCGAAAACTAGCAAGCAAGCCACTCAGGAGCTACACATGAGTTCTGGCGGAATCCGCTGCAGACAGCTACAAAATGAAGTTCCTACATTTGCTTTCTTGGTCATGCCGGGGGCTGCTCCATTGTGAAAGTCAGAAAACAGAACCTTGATTCCAGATAAGATAAAAGTCATAAAATTCTTATTTTCTTCCCACAACAAAACAAATCCAACAAATCAGCACATTTTGCTGGAAAAGAGAGAAGATGTATGAGCTTGGCAGTGCCTAACAAATCACAGATCACAGTTCTTACAAACCCAGGCTTTTGAGTCAAAGGGAACTGGGTTTGAATCCCCAACCAAGAAAGCACGGCCAAGCTACTTAATATCTCTGAGTTCAGTGTCCTCATCACAAACTATGGGTGGCAATATCTACCTCATCGAAAGGTTACAGGATTAATGAAATAACATTTGTGGATTGTTTAGCAAAATGGCCACTCAATACTCGTAGATAGTATTTATTACCACTTCCATGGAAGGCAATCATATTCAAGCATATATTTAATGGTCTCTTTCACCTTGTCTGAAAATGAAAGGGGATGAATTGGATTCCTACTAAAATTGTGTAATCACCAGAGGCTTAAATATGTAAAGTACTTAGAGGCCATTCTAAAAGAGTAAGCTGTTATCACAGGGAGATGTGTAATGTGCTAATAAGATGGACTTGGCAGCCAGATTATCTGCACTCATGCCCCTGTTCTACCTCTGACCAGCTGTGTGCTTTGGACTAGTCACTGAACTCTCCGCCTCAGTTTCCTCATCTACAAAATGAGGATAATTACAGTAACATTTATGTATTAGACTCTTGTGAAAATTAACTGTCTGTAGATGAAAATAAGATACTGGCACATAGTAAATTCTATTTCAGTTTTAACGTATAATCTCTTTTATTCCTGTGTAGTACATACTTACTGTTGCAGACACACCTTAGGGCGACCTCCAACAATTTCTGATTCCCGGAGTCCAGGACTTTTTGTAATCTCCTCCCTTTGAGTATACTAGAAAGGACCTGTGACTGGCTTGCGGCTAATATACAAGGGCCAATGTGCCACACTCTTGATCAGGCTATGCTCTACAGATTCAGTCTCGGGAGACTGAAGTGAGAGACCCTCCTGCCAGCCTTGAAAAAGCAAGCCACCGCAACGCAAACTGCTCAAGGAGAGGACTTCATGGCTGGGAACAGCAGGTGACTCTAGGACCCGAGGGCCTCAGTACTACAACCACAAAGACCTGGATTCTGCCAAGAGCCCATGAAAGCTTGGAAGAGGATGCTAAGATCCAGAAAGGAGTGCAGCCAAGATGACACTGTGATTGCATTCTAGTGAAAGCCTGAGCAGAGATCAAACCTTGCTTACACTCCCGGATCCACATAAGCATGAATCAATACATGTATGCTGTTCTAAACCTCTAAAGCTGTCATCATTTATTATACTGCTATAGAAAAGCAACATACATGCCTGCATGTGAAATTCAGAGAACAGAATGGGAAGATGTGGGAAAGTTTCCTTTGTCAGTGCCCTGGCATCACTTTTTTGTACAAATGTACAATGTCAATGTTTGATCGTGCTAAGCAATGTGGGTCTAGTATTAGATCCAGCTGAACAGCCTTGACCTGGCCAAATCCATCGCTAAGTCTATTTCAGTAAAATACATGAGGACAGACAGCTCTGGTCTACCTATTTTCCTCTCTAGCTCTAGTTTAGCTTCTGGCCTTCATGAAAGGCGAGAGGATTAGGATGTTGGTGATGTTTTCTTTTCCTGCTTCAGATTCCAGTTCATAAAGTTTAGCACAATGGTATGAACTAAAAAGCTTTTAAGAAAGTGGTCATGGGAGATTGAAATATTTGTTTTTTAATGTAATCGTTTAGTAGATTTTGCTGACAAAGCTCATCCTGCAGATGACTTGCTTTCTGATCGTTTCCATCCCCTTTCCCTCATTTGTTGGCTCCTCTTTGGCAGCCATTCCAGAGAAATAGACATCTTTCAGAATCACATCTGAAACAGATAATATTTGCAATATCCCCTGAGGAGCAATGGGCAAGAAATGATGAGCCATTCTATAAGGCACTTCTAGACATAAAAAAAAGAGCATGCACTTTTATGTTATTCCAGGTAGAATAGCTAAGATGGAATGCTGTGGTTCCCCTTGAATTAACGGATGCTCCCTCTCATGTAGAAATATTTCTTAACAAAATCTAGTTGGAGAGATAGAAATGTACAATGTCAATACAATGTAATAAGTACCACTTTGCAGTAGAAGAAAAAATCTACATGGGTATGATGAATTTGATGAAGGGGAAGTAGAGTATTGCTAGAGGAAAAAGTTTATGTTTGTGGGGTAGTGCAGGGAGATGGAAGATGGAGAAGGATAGGCAGGGGTGATACTGATCTGACCCGGTCAGTACCCCCTGTAATATGAACTCCAACACCCTCTAAGGGGAATGACGGGGTCAGATCGGCATTTTTGTTAAACTTCTGGGTAAGAGGAAAGATTTGTTTCATGACACTTTTCATTGTAATAAAATATTGATTGTATTCCACAAGCTTTTGTCATGCTGCAACCCATTTATTAGTCTCTAAAATCATATGTAAAAGTTAAGTCATATATGCAAAAAGTGTGGAAGAATCTTTGGTGTTCTATGGTGTGGATTTGTAGGAGATGTTTTTGATAGATTATTTTTTTATTTAGAGATTGCTGTGGTTTTCTTGAGTCTTTTCACTGTTCCCATTTTGGGCTTGCAAAAGTAGGATTTTGATATTAAATCTTGCATTGTTCATTTAGATTTTTTTCTCTGAAAATTCAGACTTATTCAAAGCCATCTCTTCTTTACCCTCTCTACCCTTCATATTCATTTCTTACCAGATGCATCTAATTAAAGTGCAAATTAAAATAACTTCAATTTTTTCAAGAAAGACAGAGGGTGGTAAAAGCTATTGCTTATCTCATTGCTAAAGTGCTGAAAATATTTCCCAAATTCTACTGATCTGCATATTGAAAAGCTGACTGTTTAGACAAGGCATCCTGAGGGTGCTATAGTTTAGAAAACTGCGGGATGACTAATTGTCCTATAGCCAGGTAATAATCCACAGTAACCAAACTAGTAGTAAATGCTTCATGGAACCATTATCTTTTCACTTAGTTCATTATTAAATATTTCTAATTTATCTATTATTCCTCCTACAAAGAATAAAAATTAAATTACCAATCAATACATCATGTTCTTATCAATAGCCAGACAAAATAATCCTTGTAATATAACTACCCACTGTGAAAAGATAGTAGGAACCTGGTGAGAAGGAATCATGATTTTATATAGCCAAATGCTATGCAGAACAGAAACATGGTATACTGGTATTGTGGGGAGCAGAAAGGAAGTTTATCTTAAAAGAAGAGATGGGCTTTTCTGCGAGAGTTAGATCTTGCTTCCTAACATTTGAGAGACAGTAATGTGCTTCACCTCTGGTTCTAAATCTTTGCCCCTTTTTACCAGCCCACCACTGTTCTTCAGGCCATTAATAGGATTGCCTACTTTTTTAAAAAAATATATTTTTTTATTAATTTCAGAGAGGAAGGGAGAAGGAGAGAGAGAGAGAACCATCAGTGATGAGAAAGAGAATCATTGATCAGCTGCCTCGAGTCCACAAACCGGGCATGTGCCCTTGGCTTGAATCGAACCTGGGACTCTTCAGTCCATATGCCAACACTCTATCCACTGAGCCAAACAGCTAGGGCAGGATTGCCTTCTTTTACTATGGTGAGTCCAAAGCCTTCCAATTTCATACTATTGAATCCACCATCTACTTGTCAACACTATTATCTTTCAAAACCGAGAGCAAATAACTTCACATTACTACTAAAAACAAAACAAACAACAAAAACCACACTCTTCCAGAACTTCCCATTATTCCAAAGTTTAACCTCTTTTACAGGGTGTCCAATATTGTCTAAACATCTGCTCTAAATTACTCCCATCCTTCCCAGCCAGTGTGGCCCAGTGGTTGAGTGTTGACCTACGGACCAGGAGGTCATGGTTCAATTCCCTGTCAGGGCAGCTGATCAGTGATTCTCTCTTGTCATTGATGTTTCTCTCTCTCTCTCTCCCATTCTCTCTGAAATCAATAAAAAAAAATGTACGTTTTAAAAATTACTCCCATCCTGCATTCTAATTACCATGTCTGCACCAAATTCTATGGTTCTTTAAAACACTGTGCATGTTCACAGCCACAGGCTTTTGCTCATGCTGAAGCTTCTGCTTTCACCCTAATTCATCACCTGAGGAAAACTCGCTGCCTGTCCAATGCTACTACTTTTGTTATACTTGTTAGTTTTATTGGAATCTATTTTGCACTGTAGAGATCTTGGAAGTTTTACTTACTACTAGCAACTGTGCTATTGAAATAACAAAATAAATATATGTTGACTGAAGCTGTAATCACCCCTTAGTTGCCTTTTTGCCTCATCAGTGACTAGCATTTTCTTATAGCTAATAGATCCTCAATGAGTGCTTATGCACATGGAACTTCCTCTGCCTTCCCTCTTTCTCTTTAATATTCACCCTCTCCATTCTCAGCCCTCCATTCAATCTGTTGATTCAGCAATGTTCCCCTTGCCTACACCACATTCCCACTGCCATTAACCTAGTTTTCATTCTCATTACCTGTTTCTTGAATTACTGCAATTGTCTCTCTAGCAATCACTCAGCTTCTAGTCTCTGCCTTCTTGGATCACTTTACAATCAGCTGGTAGTCATTTTCCCAAAGCACAGCTCTAATAATTCCATTCTGTGGCTTGAAAAATATCAATGGCTCTCTAATACAGTGGGGCCTTGACTTATGAGTTTAATTCGATCCGTGACGGAGTTCGTTAAGGAGCTCGATAACTCAAATTACTCTGTCAACTCAAAGCAAAAAATCGGCCGAGAGACGGCTCGTATCTCAGAAAAACTCGTTAGTCAGGACACTCGTAAGTCAAGGCCCCACTGTACCTGCAAGTCCAAACCCCTTGGCAGGTTCTCCATCATTTGCCCATCATCTGCCTATGTTGGGGACTAAAAATATTCACGGAGAGACTGGATGATCATCTGTGTTGAATACTGAAGGAAATTTCTACACTAGGAAGGTGGTAGAATTACAGGACCTTTGAGGTTACTTACAACTTTAAGCTTCTGTGCTATCAAGGGGGAAAAGCTATGCAATTTACTTTAAATATGAAGTAAAAGTTGAACCCAAGAAGAGGGCCATGGAACCCTTTATTTATAGCTGGTAGGTCAGAAACACAGATGACAAGCTGGTTTTGGGACTAGCATTTGAAGTTGGAGGGGAAAGTCTGAGCCCTTTGACTTGCGGAACTTGACATTAACTCCAGGTAGATAGTATCGGAATTGAATTGAATTGAATTGTAGGACATCCAGTTGGTGTCTGCAGAGAATTGCTTGTGGGGAAAACACACATTTGGTGTCAGAAGTGAAGTACTGTAGTGAGAGTGCAGTAGAGAGGAACACGGGAGTTTTCCATTTTAACTTTCTAGCCACTAATTCTGTACTTTGTTATGAAACTTGGATGCGGAACCTAAGAGGCATATCAAGGATCTGATGATAGACTCCTGCTTTAAATTTGTATAGAAAAGATCATTCACTTACTCTGTGTATTATGTGTTTTCCTGAGTATCTAGACACCCTCCAACCAACAAGTAACAAGTTCAACTCCTAGTCAGGGCACATGTTCAGGTTGTGGGCTCAATTCCCAGTGGGGAGTGTGCAGGAGGCAGCCAATGGATGTTTCTCTCTCATTGATGTTTCTATCTCTCTATCTCTTTCCCTTCTCAATAAAAAATATATTTTTAATAAAATCTTAGGGTCGTCTCTTACTAATCATACAACTGCCAATTACTTTTTTTCCTAACAAGTTCACTTACTAACTTGAGTTTAGCTGAGAGTCTCCTTAGAGAATTCTTACCAGCTTCAAATAGCATTGATGACAATAGCCAGATGCTTGGCCCTGGCTCTAACTTACACAGACTTTTCCTGAGCTCAGGGCAGTCACCATGGCCAGGAGAACTGCATAGTTTTTGTGGTCTCTTGTCATCTGACAGAATCTCTGCAGTCACTGAGCACAGGAGGTTCTCACTAAAGAGCTGAGATTAAGAAGAATCACTAGGATTGACCAAAAGAACATTAAAGATAGAGGGCATTATAAAAACCATTAAGCACCATCCCTTTTTTTTAAACAGGAAGCCATATCAAATATGGGGTGACAAAGGTCTTCTGACCCTTGACCCTCTGCTGTTTCCCATGCAATGTCTCTCTTCTCTACCTTTTCCTTACATAGATCGAGGAATCATCAAACTATAGGGTCTCCCAAAAAATGTATACAGACACTTCGAATAATGATAAAGGCAGTGCTTATTAAAATACATTTCATTTTCAAAATTAAGCTATCAGCTGTTAAAGTGTGTACACATTTTTTTGGATGCCCTGTAGTTCCAAAAAAAAAAAAAAACACAAAACAAAACACACAAAAAAACAAAAAGACAGTGAATGTTTGTTAGTAACAGAGAAGTCTTCATATTATTAATTTAAAGTCAATAGCAGGCTGGAATCAAGTTCAAATTCTCCAATTCCCTAATTCATTAAATCATATGGGGATGGAGCCATGGTAATGCAGAGCCTCAATGCATAAAAAATAACTTGTTTGAAATTTATTTGCTGGAAGGGAACACCCCACCTTGATTTTAATGAATTTCAGAGCAGATACAGGCTGTCCTCAGTGGCTTTCATATGAGTTCCCTTCACAGCCTTCTTTCTTTAGAAAAGCAAAACTGCTTTCAGGAATGTTATGCCTGCATGGAGAAAATTACTATTGTGTACAATTAGCATATTTACTAAGGTTTGTCATTACTTTTGGTAATTAAAATTATACAAAGAGAGAGACATATCCAATTCAAGAACATTACTCAGTACAGTAATATAAACATAATGGTCGCCTGACAATTATTAAAATACACCAAATTCTTCCTTATTCGCCAGAGTAGCTTCTGAATAAGATCACAGCAGTGCTTTCTATTTAAATGTTTTTCTGCACAGAAAATTATAATTACATTTGCATAACTACTATAATCAATCCAGAATTATGGCTGAAGTTTTTATCCTCCAAATCACTATTCTTTCTAAGATGTCAGGAGATCTGAGACATAAGCTGGGCTTGTGGACCATAATTTTAATTTGTAATGGGATTAAATATACTTTTGTACCTGCTTTACATGATCAGTCTTTCTGGGACATAGTAAACAATACAACTACATTGGACAATTTGTCTACTTCTCTCTTGAAAAATAGCCTTTAATTTACCAAATCTATTTTGTCCAAAAAACAAAACAAACATATGAGTAAAAAGAAATTCAAAAGCATAAAAAGAAGAATACCAAATGATATTTGGATGAAACAGGCTTCCCTTGGAGTCAAGCTTTTATCTCTATATTCAGATGCCCTGTACTTACTGAGATTAGCTGGAAGGGCCGAGCTAATTTCTGTCCCATCTTGGAACTACTTGCTAGCAAACACCAGATTTCTTTTGAATGTTCCTCTTTCTTCCTGATGAATTCAGCAGGCTTCCTTGGGACCTGACATTATAGCCATATCTACTTCAAAATGAAAGTCAGATCTGATGAAAACAATAGACCCCAAAATATTGATCAGCAACCAGCCTTCTAGAGCCATGGACCAGGAGGACATCTCCATGAGAACTTTTTGTTAGCTCTTCCTGACAAACCTGCAGATAATGTGAGGCTTCCACGGACACCATCTACGTGGTTCTTGTCTCAGGAGGGCAGAGCCAGCGGCACGCCAGGAGACCAGAGCATGGAGTGTTCTAAAATCCAGTTTGCCTCTGGTCCTTCTGCACAGTGTATTTTGTTACCAGGCTCAGCTTCTCAAGGGAATGAAATCTCTAAGGGCCACACCAGCACAAACTAAATTCCCAATAGTACAGACAACATATATTTTCCTAAAGGCACAATCTGAAGCCACTACAGAAAGAAACCTTAAAGCAATTTTCTAACATGGGATTTCAAAATCATTTCCAAGTGGAAAGATGTTAAAGCTAACTCCATCTTTTCAAACTTGTCTATTTTGGACGGTTGGGAGCTTTGCTAAAATTTGCACAAGGAACTGTTTTAATGGCCAATTAATTCAGATTGGCAGACACACAGGGATAAACATGTTCAGTGAGTAACAGCAAGGGTCATGGATACCCAAAGGATTATGTGTTGACTTTAGGACAGAAATTGAAATAAGCTGAGGACAAATATTAAATCAACAGTGGAACCGTACTATTACTTATGTATGTACTCCAGTGTTTATTTATAAGCACAGATAATGCCTACCTAAAAAAAAAATGGAGCCCAGCAGGTAACTAGATTGGTATTTACATCATTTTATAAAAATAAGTTCCTGCCTCATTACTTAGTGGCTAGCCAAATCGCCAGCCTTAGAAAGCATAAAAGGCTCTAGGTGTAAACTCATCTTTATTTGGAAGGTATATGAATCCAAAATAATGACAGTTTCATGATTTCCTTCCTTTAAATCGGGTGGGGACATTTATTCTAAAGACATAAACAGTCCAAGGTGCAGGCAAAGAATCACAGAAAATTGGAGATGGATGTCCAATTAAGTATGTCCTAATTTTGTTTATATGTTTCTATCCTAATTTAATATATATGCAAATTGAGGCTCAAAAATTATTTTAAAGTCATGATTATAAGCTAACTAAGGCATTACTGGATCTAGAATTAGATCACTTCTGATTACATGACACCAGATTTGAAAAAATAAATACACATTGTAATTGTAAGCTAGTCATACATATAATAGTCCAGGGTCAATATGAGTAGAAAAATAAGAGAAAAGTGGCATTTTTAACTTCATGAAAATATTCTGGCATTCTTTTTCTAGCTTCATGTGGTTGGGGAAAACTATACTAGTCAACAGACAATCTAGACTATTTCATATTAAAACTAGAATTTTTTAGCATGAAAAACAGACCACCCATGTCCTGATGAAAGTATCCATTACAAATATTGAAATGTGTGCTACTGCTTCCATTTCTTAGAATCTAAAGAACCCAGGAGCCACTGGATTGAATGGTCTTTAAGGTTTCTTCTGGTACCAAATAGCAACAACAACAACAAAGTTCAATGACAGATTGAGCCTCAATGTCAACACACTTCTAAATGCTGGCACAGAGGAAGTGAAAGCCATTCCTTAACTCTGAGAAAGATAGAGCAAACCCCCTCAAAGGAGAGATTACATGACTGTGTACTTGTTTTAATGAAGCCTGCCAGTGGAGGAGATGAAGAGTGGAATAAGGGTACAATGCTAGATCCAGGTAGGTAAATTAGGAAGGGCTGTATGGAGTTAAGTCTTGAGTAGGAAATTAAAGAAACAATATGATAAGCTAGTAGGAGGATGATCCAAGTGTGGCAGAAGTAACCTATTAAAATTCTAGTAATAAGAATATTAAAGAGCTTGTGTTTGGAAAAAGAATAAAAAAAAGAGACATGAAAATGGTGAGATGGGGGTTACATCAGAATATAGATGGTACTGGATTATTGATGGGAATATTCAGATTTAATAAGAAGGTGTGGCCCTAACCGGTTTGGCTCAGTGGATGGAGCGTCGGCCTGCGGACTCAAGGGTCCAGGGTTCGATTCTGGTCAAGGGCATGTACCTTGGTTGCGGGCACATCCCCAGTGGGGAGTGTGCAGGAGGCAGCTGATCGATGTTTCTCTCTCATCGATGTTTCTAACTCTCTGTCCCTCTCCCTTCCTCTCTGTGGAAAATCAATAAAATATATTTTAAAAAAAAGAAGGTGTGGTTTGTCAAGAGTAATAACCCAAAGTGCTATTTAAGGAAAAATAATTACCAAAGAATCTAAACTTTATAACTAATAATAGTAACAGCGGCTAACACTTACTACTAAATGCTTACTAGGAATTCTTAGGACATTATGTAAGTCATTTCACTTAATCATGATTTCTTAACCTTGGCACAACTAACATTTTGGGTTGGATAACTATTTGTTGTGGAGGGCTGTCCTTTGCACTGTAAGATGTTTAGCAGCATCCTTGACCTCTACCTACTAGCTGACAGTAACAACACCCACACCCCACACCCCTCCACATACACACCAGTTCTGACAATCAAAAATATCTCCAACATTGCCACATGTCCTCTGAAGACAACACCTCTAGTTCAGAACTACTGATTGATTCTTAACAATAAGCTATGAGTCAAATTTCATTAACCATTTTTTCATTAACTATTCTTCATAGATGTGACCCATGGATGTTAAATAACTGTCCCATGCCATATGTTAATCAGTAAGCAGTAAAGCTTATCTGTGAACTTTAACCACTTGATTCTAGGGCCTGGATACTTGACCATTGTCTATCACTTTCCCATAATCTTTTTTGGCAAGAATCTAGCATAAATATCTATTCAAAATAATAATAAAAAACAAACAACCCAATGCAATAGGCTTCATTTAGCTGAAATAGTAATAATGGTTAAACTTCTTTATTTTAGGTAATGCTATCATAGCTGATGTAGTCAAGACTCCTGTCTCTTGCTTTGCAGTTTATCCAGTGCCTGACTTTCTAGTCTAATGTTATTTCAGTGACGTGTTCTACATGTTAAAGAGATTTTGTTGTAGCTGACCTTAAGTTGACATCAGGGCAGCTATGATCTGTGCCTTTCTCTTCATTTCTTCCAGGCTTGGGCTGTGTAGGGAGAATAAAAGGCCCTTGCTTTTCCACAGCTATTTTTTAATGCAATTATGAGAGCCTATCTGTACCTCCCAAGTGTCCCTAGACCGGACAGTATTCTTACCTGTCCTAGCAAGAGGGGCCAACCCACCTGCACACCTTCTGATCAGAGCTGCTCTATGGTCCTTTAGTGATGTGTGGAGAGAGGGGACAGGATGCCAAGAGGGAATAAAGACTTGACTTTTCTTTGATGTGGACGTTTTGCAATCAAAGAGTGAGAACTCCTCTGAGCTAGTCTCACATGCAGGAGGCTGTGGCTAGAGTAGGGAGAAAGAAATGAGAATAACTTGGAAATGATAATAAACAGTCTAAGGCTCCCCTCTGCTGAAAAGGTAAACAGGCATTGCTGCTAAAGCAGTGGTTCTCAACCTTCTGGCCCTTTAAATACGGTTCCTTATGCTGTGACCCAACCATAAAATTATTTTCGTTGCTACTTCATAACTGTAATGTTGCTACTGTTATGAATCGTAATGTAAATGTCTGATATGCAGGATGGTCTTAGGCGACCCCTGTGAAAGGGTTGTTCGACCGCCAAAGGGGTCGCGACCCACAGGTTGAGAACCGCTGTGCTAAAGGAACAAGCTCTGGGCGAGGTAAAGAGAGCCGAACCCTGTGTATGTGTGGACTCTGTCTTCCCACCTGTATAATATCTAGGGAAGGTTCTTTATAATGATAAGGTTCCATGAATCAATAATAAGAAATGAAGACTAAAGATGGATTGGTAGAGTTCATTGACTATTTTAAACCATTAAAAATCACAGAAAAGGCAGCAGGTAAGAGAGACAAAAAAGAATCCTAGATTGATATGGCCCAAAGCATACTAATTATCCAAAACAAGTTTTGGGATCCCAGAAACTTCTACCTCTGACACCTCGGACTTGACCTGAGACTCTGCTTTCTCATATGTAAAATGGAATAACACAATCTCTCTCACAGGATTTCGTGAGACTTAGATTGAAATCTCTAAGCAGACAACATTTCTGACATTATGTGATACAACATAGCCACTCGATAAATGTCCATTGGTTAAATAGTTGCCTAAAGTTTTCAAGTGAAAATGCAATGGTGTACTGAAGTTTAGTCTTCTTTCTCTTCCTGGCATTTTACTGAGCATGGAGAAAAGTGAGGATTGTTTGTATTTTAAGGAGACCCATAGCCTAAAAGGAAGTAAAGGCTAATGCCATTCCAAGGACCAAGGGAACCAGGTAGATAGAGCTCAGAAAGTTGGGCACCAATAGGGAACAAGAGGAAAAGTATGTGCCTCAGGGAAAGTCCAAGGGTTTAAAAATTACTCAGAGAAAGCCAAAGGACTCTTCCTACCCCCTTAGAGAATTTTCTTTAAGCTCCAATCAACCAAACTTGAAGTGACAGAAAGAAGTCAAATAGGGTGCCTGCTTACATTCTATTGCCAATGGTAGGGATAGAGTAGGATGAAGAGGTGGGACTATATATATATATATATATATATATATATATATATATATATAGAGAGAGAGAGAGAGAGAGAGAGGGGGGGGGGAGACTACACTCTTCTCCACCCCACACACCTTTGAGACTTAGCAACTGGCAGAGTATAATGTACATCACAAAGACAGCCTGGAACTGATGGATGAGATTGAGAAAGCCTGGCCAACCTTCCACCTTTCAGACTCTTTCCATTCCTTATTTTCTCAGGCTTTAGAGATAGAGGGCTCGTCTCAGTTTACAGAGTTGTAGGCATAATGCCGGAAATTGACATTTCATCAGTGTTTTCTGCAGTATAATTGTGTGAACTTTTAGGCCTGCGGAATAATGCTGCTTTCCTGTCGTGTGCAAAGCACTCAGGGCCCCTCTAGATGATGGATGTGATGTGAATGGGAAGCATTATTATTATTTATGTGTTATAATGTGTCAACTCTATGTCCTCTGCCACAACAGACACTTCTTTCAAATGTGCAGCAACAGCCCCCAAGTGATGCATTGTCAAATATTTTTGAAATGAAAAAGCAAAATTAACCACAAACTGCCCCCTTGTCTCATTGAAAATAGCACTGCAATACTACCAGGGAAAATCAATGTTAAATAATAAAAGCTACAACAAAATAAAAACCTAAAAATTGGAATGAGCCCTGAGTTTGGAAGAAGTCTACTTTTGAAAAATCCCAACAATGGTAATTTTGTTTTCCAATTAAAGTATAATAGTGAAAGAACAAACCATCGCCCAGAGTATCCTCAAAAACAGCTCGATGAATTTTGTTTTACTCAGTAAGAAGTAAAGTTTTTGGCAAGGCTGTTTCCCTGGATAAAGATTTGAGAAGCAAAGACACAGGAAATTTTCTTTGTCTCTTTACATTATCCAAATCCAGATATCTTCTGATGACTAATCAATTCATAAAGATCTTTTATGGTTGAAAACCATATATTTAAGTATGTAGTAGAAAACAAGTAATAAGTGATGGATTCTAATTTTTTGCGGGCATACAATTCTTCTGCAACATCAGATTTTCTGAGAGCTGTAAACCAGCAAATTTCAACCTTTTTCATCTCATGGTACACATAAACTAATTACTAAAATTACTAGATTGCAATTTCGTTGCTTTCTCTAGCAGTAGGAATGATCAACTGGCCTACTGTGGACTGAAAAAGTTAATGTATTTCTCTCAACATTTTGAGTCTGGGAGACTCTAGAACAGCCGTGGGCAAAACCGGATCCGGCCCGTTTGAAATGAATAAAACTAAAAAAAAAAAAAGACCGTACCCTTTTATGTAATGATGTTTACTTTGAATTTATATTAGTTCACACAAACACTCCATCCATGCTTTTGTTCCGGCCCTCCGGTCCAGTTTAAGAACCCATTGTGGCCCTCGAGTCAAAAAGTTTGCCCACCCCTGCTCTAGAACAATAAAATAACTTTTCATCATTAACACACTAGTCACAAGGTCCTTCTCATAAAGTGCTTCTGGCATATAAGGTTGGACTTTTTCCAGATAATCTTTTATGGGGCTGGTTTATTTTTCTTTCTCTTGACATTAATGAGCTGTGTACTCAGGAAAATATAAGATTTCAATGCCTGCCAAATTACCTTTCAAATGACCAAAGCTTGCTTTTCTCCTGCCCAAAGAGCAAGCAACAACCTTTGGTAATATGGGGGTGGGGGGAAAAACAGGAATATTAAGTATAGGGGTCATGAAAATAAATGTAAAGACAGTCATGGACCCATTCCAACTATGACTTCATGACAAAAATGCTATGACTTCAGCATTTCATTACCAGCCACATCTTGATCTTTTGCATTACTGTCAGACCTTTTTATTTCTTCTGGGTTCTTATATCTTTTGGAGAAAAGAAGATTAAAATATATGTAAAGTGTTCTACAGTTGTAGGGTATTTCATGTTAAAATTCAGAGATCGCTGCCCTGGGCAGTGTGACTTGGTTGGAGCATCATCCAGTAACCCTAAAAGTGGTGGGTTTCATTCTCTCTCTCTCTCTCTCTCTCTCTCTCTCTCTCTCTCTCTCTCTCTCTCTTTCTCTCTCTCATCTTTCTCTTTTTCCCTTCCCCTCTCTCTAAAAATCAAAATTCCTTGGAGTAAGGATTAAAAAAATTAAAAAACTCAGAGACTGCTAATTTTATGTGAAAAGTATGTTTTTTAAAATTGTGGACAGTATCATTCAGATGTCCTCCATTTATCCCCCTTTGTCCCCTTTCACCCAGCTCCCACCCCCTGAAAGTATGTTTTTATGGATCAAGGCTGCTAATTATTTACAGGCATTTTAGAGGAACAATCTCTTTCCTGAGCAACCCTGGTATATTTTCTTCTACCACATCATATTCTACCACAATGAACTAAAGTTGATTTAACTTCCCACTAAATGTAGACAATGGACTGAATGTGTCAACAGGGCAATCTAAGAAGAGGAATGAGCACAGAAAATACTCTTTAATGTTGATCTCAGCATCCTGAGTCTCAGTGGGGGTGAAGAGAAAAACAATCAGGAAGAGAGTGAGTTGTCAGGGTTGAGAACATAGGAATAATATTCCTGGAAAATAGTCAATGGGTAAATACAGATGAGGGAATAGATACAAGGTCGGGCAGCAAGCAAACTGAACTTCCTATTTCCTAATCGCTCCCTCTGCTTTACAAATTCTTCCAAAACATTACCTCATCTGTGCTCATCATCCCCAGGGTACAGAGGTCCTTTTTACTCATCCTATCACTTTGCATACTGAGAGATTTACCTGTATTCAGCCCTAGTTGTCCGTATAGTCATTCCCAGTTTAGCACTTATTATTTTAGTTTTCCTATTTTAGTTTTATTATGGTCTTGCTAACAAGTTTCAAAACTATTTGAGGACGAGAATATGCCTTTCTGTGCTCCTTTAGTATCCTGCCTTGAATCCTTGGCCTTTAAGACATAGGTCTTGAATGGTTATGACAAGGGAGTTTCAGAACATGTGGAACATTATTGAAGGCCAGGCTCATCACTTTAAGAGTATGTGTGTAGCTATTTGTTAGATACACTGTAAAAGGGGCACTTTCCATTTCCTACTCAAAATTCAAGTGGCAGAGGCATCAAATTACTTATAATTTTGATTTATGAAAAAAAGAAAAAATGTATCAGGCATATTTTATAATCAAAGAATGATTGTATATCATTCCTTATTAGAAGTATTTATAAATACAGGTTTGTCTTTTTCTAAAATGGTTTTATTGATATATTCACTCTGATTAAGCTGTTTTAATACCATAATGCTAAAGTGATTTCTGCAGTTTCATTTTTTAATCCTAAAATTCATAACTGTATACTCAAAGTGTACTTATGACACATTCTTGATAAGAAAATGTAATTTTTTCAAACATATATTTTTCATCTGTAAACACTTCACCCACCTGGACATTTTTCCCAGCAAAGCTTATTCTTAGATTATTAACATCTTGCAGGTTAATACTCTAAAGTCTTAAATATAAGTCAAGTATGAGCCAATGATAGAAATCTATATGCAATCATATCACTTATTTGATAAGTATATAAATTTAAAACAATCAGAATGCCCGATTTCACTTCCCAGTGTTCCATCAGATTTTTAATAGATTTAGGATAAACCAGTCATGGATGGGAGAACAGTATGTAATGCCTGCTTAATTATCCCAATTTTTAAACTTCACTATGTTGTATGTGTAGGATGTGGGCAAGCTGCTAGTACAGCAGAATGGAAAGGCATTTTGGTTGGAAATATACATTGACACATGTTACAAGATCAAATGTAAGCAAAGAAGGCAATAAACATATAGATAATTTTCTTGGACAGGAAAGAATCTTTTCTTTTTTGATATCTCATATGGAATATATTAATAATTACTATATGTTTCTTGTTTAGACATATTAAAGTAACTTTTTCAGAAACAAATTATTAGAGTCAAATGTTGGCCTTTGTTTTACTAAAGGAGCCAAGGATATTAGTTAAAATCAAGAGAATCTTTCAGTGCTATCTTCCTAGACTTTATAATACCTAAAATGTGTTCACAATGATCAAAACATTTTGAAAGACTTTTAAAAATATACTATGCAATCATCTCTAGTACATATTTTGCTAAATCAACTATTCAAGGATCTCCTTTTTTTATCTCCCTGCATAAAAGATAATATAAATACCATGGCTACAAAACAAATGTTGCAAGCAATAAAAACACATAAGTAATTTTTCCTTATGGCAATCCTTCATACTGAGTCTCAGAAAGTGAGAGAAAGTGTATCTTAGTGCTTTCTAATTTTAAAAGCATATTAAATCTTGCACTTAATGATTTGATACATAGAATGATACTAACTTTTGTAATACAATTAACTCCCCAACACAAGAATCTTGTCCTCCCCAACATAACATAAATAAAATATATAAATCACTTAGAAAAACAGAGGATTCAGGTTCCTACAAAATTTCAGAATTGGGATATACATCTGGAATCTAAGTGGATTCTTGACAAATTGCAAATTAGTTCCTTCACTAAAACTTTGGAATATAATCAAGGCAGTATAAAATAATTTCAGTCTATATTTAAAAGGGAGATTTGTTTATATTTAGTTGTGCCCTACATTTTCATTTTACTTTTTTTTCCATCTGTGATGAATAGTTGCTGAAGAAATGTCAAGGAACGAAAACATTGGATTTTTATTCAGTGACTTGTAAATTTATTGGTTGTCAGAATCTCTTATATGTAGGCAGAAATAAAGTTTCTGTAGCAACCAATTCCATCCTTAGTTAATGCTAAGGTTCAGTATCTATGTATATTCCCAATTCTTGTTCAAAACAAGTAGTACTACATCATTCTGTTGTCTTCCACCCCCTTCCCTGATAACCAGGGAACAGACAAGAACACATTGAGCATAATGATTTGTAGCAGGTGCTAGGGCTTTTTTGATATATGTGCATATGCATGTCAGATTCCATATATACTAGAACCCATAAGGAAAAACATAAATCACAGCCAAGACTTTCTCCTGTCATTTTTTGAAAAGATGTCACACTGCTTTTCCTGGCTTTGTAAGTCTGCAGGCTGCTTTCTTCTAAATGAGATTTTGATGATGAGTTATTATATCTGAAAGCCTTTTCACCTTTATCACATATTTTACAATGCCATTTCAAAACATGTGCTATAATTTATAAGTAGACACCGATGGGATACTGTTGTCCTGGCATTGAATTTAACTAAAAATGAACCCAAGTACATGAAAGAGGCTGATGTCAACTTTTTTTTTTCTGTGAAAATTCATCATGTTTTTTTCCTATTACTGTACTCAATCTGGTGACCAATGACAGGCTTACAATGAAAATCTGGGCCTGGTTTTTACTTGCTTTGCATAAAAGGTTAACCAAAGGCTTCATGGATGTTTAACCAGCATCACATTCAAAAGAGGGAAAGACAAAGGCAAAGCTAATGGATTAACCTTTTAAAAAAAGTTCAATGGGATAATTGCTATAGAGCATTTACTTCTTGGCCAAATTTGTTTATATGGATGGTCTCACTTGGATATTATCAAGTGAAATTTAAATATTTATGTAAAAAATCATGATGGATGAATGGGGTGGATGGCTATATTGCATACCATATAGAGAGTCTCAAATATATTATTTAGAAAAGTAAAGTAGTCCTCTCATACATAATTTTTAACATAAACTAGGTCATATATGTCATCTAGAAAAATCAAAGACAATATTAATAGTATCTGACATTTATACAGAGCACTTTACTTTGGTTATTGTGTGTAATTATCATAGCACTCTGGGAATTAGACACTATTATTCTCATTTTACAATTGAAGCTAGGTCTCTACATGTATTGCTCCTTCTTGCTGAAATCATGCAGTAATTCATCATTCTGTCGTCTCCAAAGGGACTGTGTGTTCTCCCTTCTTTACTGATAGGGAAGAAACAAGGATAAAATGAGGATAGTGCTTTGTCGTAGGTGCCGAGGCTTGCTTGATACATGTACATATGCATGTGAAATGGGGCTAAATGATGTTCCATAGCAGATCAGATAAAGAACCGAGACCCTGAACTCAAGTCTAATCCAGATCTTAGGCCTTGAGTACTCAGCTGTAATACCTGTCAACACAATCCAGAGGATTTGTCTTGGGTGTTTTTCTATACATATGTGCTATCATACAGAATAATACTAAGTTTTTTTTGCAGTGAAGATAAGGCTTCCTATCAATTGTAGCTGTAACAACAAGTTAAGCCCGGAGTTCAGAGAACCAGGTTCTAGTCCCCTTTCTGCAAGAAGTTTTCCCACCACAGTAAATTGTTTAATTCTTTAGGTCACTCAAACATAAAACGAAGATTCTTGACTAGCAGAAGGATGAGATTCACAGTTGTTTTAAGAAGACATAATACTCAATAATATTGACTCCATCTATACGTTTTCAAACATTGCACTACAAAGAGATACTATAAAGATATTCACAAACAGCAGAGAAGATACAGGTTAAGCATTGAAGAGATTTATAATTTGGTCTGTTGGGGACAGTGAGTGGGAGAGAGAATGAGGAGGAGGAGAAAAAATGTTCTTTTACAAAGATGACCTTACTGACCCACTGCACTCATTATGTTCCTTTTATCTAGTTCTACAATAGACATATACAAACCATATCCCACCATCCTCTTATGACCAGTCCCAGGAGATTTGTGAACTAGATGTGAGGAGCTGTATCAAACATGAGTGTCTAGAGAAATGAGATTTTAAATTAAGAAGATGGGCTTCCAGAGACATGGAAGCGGGGATGATGAGTAAGAGGTGTTAGAATGGAGTGAGCTTACACTTAGGTACATGGAGAAATTAATACGCAATGTTCTCTGACGCGAGGCTACCACATGGTAATGGAAACGATGAAATTCAGGAAAGTAGCTGAAGATAATGAAGTTGGGATAAGGAGAGTGAGGGAGAACGAGGGTATGTGAAAATAGAAAATTATTACAAGGTCAAGCAGGAGGGGAATTTTTAAAATGCTTAGAGGTGTCTATAGTTTTAAACATTTTTCTGAAAATAATATTAATTTCTTATACACCTACAAGGACTAAGATTGTACATGCATTAGCTGTTGTAATCTTTAAAGATCATCTTGCAAGTAGGTTGTAGTGTTCCAATTTTATGGGTGCTTAATCAAATTAAGCACTTGGTAAAGGTCACCAACTAGTAAGTGGGAAGTCAAGAAGACAATGCACAGGTCTGCTCCACAGCCAACACCATGTTGACTCTCAGTCCCTAACTAATTTTGAAAATATGCAAAGGGGTAATTTTAGCCTTTGTGGCCTGACTTCAGGCTAATCCCTACTGTGGACGTTTTGTAATGGCTTATGAGAAATTGCTGATGGGTTTTTCTCATTGGTTTCATGGCAGATATCAATATATTTATTTTCACTATCCAGGCATAGGAGTTTCTAAGGTGGCATATTGACTGCATAGACTATTTCCTTAGAAAATACATTAGCCAAATATGGGAACTACTGATGACCATTTATTAATGCAGCAACCTCACCTTTCCACCCTCCCAAGTCCCCCATCTGCCTATGAGAATAGAACAGGTCCACTCAATTGAACTGCAACACCTACTAAAATTTTAATGCACATGCTATTTGAAATACAGTGGGGCCTAGACTTACGAGTTTAATTCGTTCCATTATGGAGCTTGTAACTCAAATTACTCGTATGTCAAATCAAAAAGTGAACCAGTGAGACACATGATGCTGGGCTGATGTTGTGGTGTTCACTGTGACGTTCGCTGCGCCAACTAGCAGTGGGGTATCTGAAGCTGGCTCATAACCCGAATTTTAGCTCGCAACTCAAAGCAAAAAATCAGCCGAGAGACGGCTCGTATCTCGAAAAACTCGTTAGTCGGGACACTCGTAAGTCAAGGCCCCACTGTACCAGAATTTTTGTGTTTAAAACAAAGACATTTTCTTTAGCACACTTGGCCCTGAAATGTCCTCTAATTTTAATGTCAGGAGGTTTACTACAGTGGTCTGGAGAGCCTAGTACATCATGAAAATGTGTCCTACTTTTCAACACTAAATGAATATCAATTCCCTGCATATTGCTCAAAATGGCCATTGCTTTCCCATGGTTACGATTTATTATTCATGTCATCAGACTCAGCAATGTGAAATTTATTTAGGGGAACATTTCATCAATTACCAAACATAAAGCATGCTTCTGTCTCTCAAAGGGTTTAATGACACCTTAAATAAGTTCTGAACTGTTGGGGGAATTACCAAGAACACATTTCTCCTAAGAACCATTAAACTTGCGTACTCAGAATACAAAATTGGATGGCGAAGTTTAACAAGGGACACACTCCTTTTCCTTGTGATTCATTAAGTGTGTTATTATTTCAACCCAGGGAAGTGGGTTCCTTCACTTCCTTTTAAGAGTATAGCCCTGAACATATATCACCCAGATGAGGGAGTGTGGAAAAACAATGGCTTGAGAACAACTTACAGAAAGTAGCTGATTTCATACAATCCTTCTCCTATTATTGCCTCACTTAAATCTGTCTCTCACACAGCATCCAAAGTAATCTCACATTATAAATCTGAACACATTCCTCTACTTACTCCCTTCATTGACTCTCCCTTTTCTAGGAATAAAGCCTGAGTACCTGTCCCTGTCCTATGGGGCCCAGTGTATTCTAATCTCTGTCTCCTCTCTACCTTAACACCTTTGCTCAAGCTACACCTCCCAGGAAATTTACCCATGTGGCCAACTCTCAAAAGCGCTACATAAATACTTAACACAAAACCAACCCCCTCCATTCAGCTTCTCTTGATTGTTCCAATGGTAAATAAATTCCCCTTTCTGTCATATTATATTGGTTTACTATAGGCTGAGACTCTGTTTTGTGGTGGTTGTTTTTTATTTCTTTTTTCTTTTTTTTTCCCATCACGATTTATCCTCCCTATACTTATCCTTCACCTGAGATTCTGTTTTCAAGATCTTTGTGTTTATACTCTTAATGCTTTGCTCCTTGTCAGGGTAATAATAAATACTAAGACCAGTGAATAAAAAAGTGTGGAGAAAAAAAATCTGTTGGCAAATATAGAAGTTCTTCGCTTCCTCTCTTTCTCTTTCTCTCTTTCACAATTCCCTTACTTCTGCCCTTGACAATGATCATATAAAATATTCACCAGTTGGGAGTTTCATTAGAGTAGACCATAAAAATGTTGCTCCTTAAAACTTTTTGTGGAAATACCAATGGAGATTTTACAATCTTATAAATATAAATTGTGCACATATTTCCTCTCCAAAGATTGGTTATTACCTTGCCCAGTCTTCCCAGCTACCTAACACAGATACATCGGGCATTTTAAAATAATAGACCCAAATTCTAAAATAATAATGTCTTTTTAAAATCAAGACACTCCTGATGCTCCTCTGAGTTTGACTACACTTCACACAGATTTCTCTCTGACTACAGTAAGCCTTGACTTCCCTTTTCTTAGAGCATTTATATTAGAAAAGCTATCATTACAAATTCTTTCTCTGCCACTTTTAAAATGTATATAAATCTCCTTAAAAACCTCTTGCCAGTTTTATGACCTAGGGAATGTCTTTCTCAATGACCTGGGAGCCATCCTTTTGAAATGTAATTAGCAAGAAGGATAGCTTCCCTATCTTGCAAGTCTTTGTGGAAAGATAGAAACCTTCTTAGGTGAACAGCCTGTTCCAAATTGGAAAACTGCCTCCTGTCATGAAGAAACAAACGTTTACTTTCCGATTGAATAAGGTCAATTAGCAAACACAAGTGGCTTATGATCACCACTTCAGCCTCTCTAGCTCTTTGTTTCAGTGGAGTTACATTCAGTTTCTCTCCCATACTGCAACAGTCTTCAATAACATTTTCCTGTTAAACCATGGGTAAGAGTTTTTTTTTTTACTGTGACAGTAAACATTTACAGATAATACACAACTGGAGATATGTCTTGAAGTGTAGCTCAGATGTTGGCTGGGCAGTGTAAATATCATAGAAGAAAATTTGCATACATTAGTTAGCAGTAACTAGTTATGGCATGTCTCAATGCTTTATCAAGGATTACCATTGAGAATTTTTATTATCTATTTCAACAGTTACTTAGAGAGCACCAACTAAGTGTCTTTTTACACTATTAATCTTGGTGTATTGTTGAATAATTTAACATATTTTTAATCAAGCACAGTGAGTTACAAATGGAATCCAAAGGGTTATCTCTAATGACCACTTCTCTAAATTATCTACTCATTACTAGTGGAATGTTTTTCTTTATTTCTTTCTTACCTATATCCATCTTAATTATAATTCAGTATTTATCAGTATAAATTAATAAAATGTAACTTCCTTTGCCAGATTTTGAGTTATTTTCTTTCAGCATAAAGTACAGTCAGCCCCTCACTAAATACAGAATTCAAAAATCTTTTAACTCAGTGAGGATGAATCAAGTGAACAAATAATAATTTTGCCAATTCTCCAGTTGTCAGAGACTAATCACTTGCTCTTCCATATACCTAATTGTGTACTTAGAAAATATCAATGCCCAAGAGCAATCAATGCACTTTGTCTCATGCAAATGCATCATATGAAATGTCTTCAAAAGATTCTCCATAACTGCAATATTTTAGTATTGTTTGAAAGTTCAGTCCTGTTAGTAAGAAGGATTGAAAGATGCATCTAGTTCCCAGTGCTTAATTAACCAATTAAAGAGGAGGTATTCTTATTGGAGAATATATCTCCTGGTCTTGCTAGTTTAAATGGTGTCTCTAGCCTTCTTTAGCAACATACTGATTCTAATAAAATGAAAGACACAATTGCCCCCTACCCAATTCTAAAATGAATGACTATATCTTCCTTTGTAACAGATGGACTGTGTTAAAAATAATTCAATATAGGGCTTAAAAAAGAGATAATAGCTACCATTCAATTTGAAAATTCCTTTTTGGAGAATAATAAAAATGATAAATACGCTACTCACTGTGACTAGCCAGCCATTATTATTAGGAATCCTATTATTTCTAAATATGCTGAAAGTCTGATGATATGTGCCAGAGAGTAAAAGCACTTTTCCCCCCATATTGGTAGCAAGTATTAACTTGTTCATTCCCTACTTAAATTAGACTTGAGATTTTCTTTGGGTCTCCTGGAGGATACGAAATTGACCTGAAGCTTTCCTATTGTTATACCACGAGAATTAATTAGGTGGCAGTACTGAAGATTGATTTGAGACAAGAAGACCAGTTAGGAGATTGTCTTATCAGCAATGTACAGTAAGCTTCTAATTGGAGAGCTTGTCTGTCTCATATGTTAAAACCCTAAAGGTCAATGTGACTATATTTGGAGATAGGGCCTTTAAAACGTACTGAAGAGTAATGGGGTCATAAGGGTGGGGCCCTAATGCTGTAAGATTGTTGGTCTTGTAAAAAAAGGGAGCAAGGACCTCTTTCTGTCATCTTGTTCTTGCACCTTGGAAAGGCCATAGGAAGACAATGAAAAGGCAGCTATGTACAAACCAGGAAGAGTGCTCTCACTAGAAACCAAGTCAACCAACACCATGATTTTGAACTTCCCAGCCTCCAAAACCATGAGAAAATACATTTCTGCTGTTTAAGCCACTCAGTCTGTGGTATTTTTTTATAGTAGACAGAGCAGACTAGTACAAAGTTGAATCACAAATTCTTACTGATATTTTGTTATACTCGTCATTATAGAAAGGCTGAGTTATTTCTAAACTGACATATTTTGCCTCATGTGAAGGTATTGGTTTCTATAGTATTACCTGATTTCAGTAGATGTAACTTTGAAATGATTTCAGCTTTTCCTAATTGGGTTCCAGATCTCAGAAACACTCAAATTGCAAGCAAACTGTTCTGGGCAGTTTCCTGAGGGGAGAGTTTGTATTTTTATTCATATTAACAAAGAAATGTGGTTAAAAAAATGAATACAGGGTGGTGTAGACACTGTGTGGAGCTACCAGGGAGGTTCTATTAAGTCATGGTTGAGGCATTCACAATTGAAAATAAGTGATTCAGTGAAAATATTATCTAATACTGGGTGTTTTCAATGAACAGTTGATGGTAACTAAGCTTGTCAATGAAGACCTTTTACTTGACCTTTTTAATGAAATTACTACCTAGTTTCCTTTTCTAATATTCTTCTTGGGAGCATTTACTATTATCTAGTAGATAATATAATTTACTTATGCATTTTGTTTATATTTTTCTATGCTCACTAAAATTTAGGCACCATTATGGCATGGTTTTGAATCCAGTATGTCCACTGCTGTTTCTACACTGCCTAGTATAGTATTGTTCCTACAATAAATGTTTCACAAGCATTTACATAGTAAATAAATGAAATAGTCTAAATACTTAAACATGGTAATGTTCATTGCTCATACCCATATAGATCTACTAGAGGCCTGGTGCATGGATTCATGCACCGGTGGGGTCCCCCTGGCCTGTGGGGATTGGGCCGAAAAAAGGCTCTCCAACATCCCCCGAGGGGTTCCGGATTGCCAGAGGGTGGTTCTCCGGTGACACACTCTGGAATCAGGCTCCCTTCTCTCTGGTTTCGGGTGTGTCACCCGAGAACCGCAGCTGCCAAGTCACCACAGCTCGGTAACTCCTGCATTGAGTGTCTGCCCCCTGGTGGTCAGTGCACATCATAGCTACCAGTCAGCCAGTTGGTTAGGCTTTTATATATATAGATACCTTAACTATTTGCATAATATTCCATTTTCTTTCTAAAAATGTATTTTCTTTGTTGATTTACCTGAATAATGCTATTCTAAAGTCTACTTCGATAATTTATATATTGTCTAATACAGGGGTCCTCAAACTATGGCCCGCAGACCACATGCAAATATAAATATTGTATTTGTTCCCGTTTTGTTTTTTTACTTCGAAATAAGATATGTGCAGTGTGCATAGGAATTTGTTCATAGTTTTTTTTTAAACTATAGTCTGGCCCTCCAACGGTCTGAGGGACAGTGAACTGACCCTCTGTTTAAAAAGTTTGAGGACCCCTGGTCTAATACATAAGAAGACTTTAGCAGAGGTGACTGGCCTGCATTAGAATGTAATTAAAAAACTAGCATTCATCAAAATTTAAACTTGGTTCTACTTGTCTTAAACAGAGTTAAAGCCACATGCCTTTCTTATATTTCATTCTTCCATTTCATCACAGAACGACGAGGATAAGTGATGCCAAAATGAGAACATTTTATTAACTGCAGATCTCAGGAAGAAATAAAAGCCAATGTAACTTGGTTATTTGCAATAAGAAGGCTACACATGGGGAAGTTAAATCAAAAGTTTGGATAATTTCCCAAACACATCTTTTTAGCTTTGTTAGGTTTCCCCTGGTATCTGCATTTGAATATCATTGTTTCTGCTATCCTAGGAATTCATACCACTTGAATCAAGATATCATATTTTCGCTCTAGCTGGTTTGGCTCAGTGGATGGAGCATTGGCCTGCGGACTCAAGGGTCCCAGGTTCGATTCCGGTCAAGGGTATGTACCTTGGTTGTGGGCACATACCCAGTGGGGAGTGTGCAGTAGGCAGCTGATTGATATTTCTCTCTCATCGATGTTTCTAACTCTCTATCCCTCTCCCTTCCTCTCTGTAAAAATCAATAAAATATATTAAAAAAATATCATATTTTCTTAGTTTGTGCAGGCTGCTATATCAAAGTATTGCAGATTTGGTGGCTTATACACAACAAAAATGTATTTCTCACAGTTTTGAAAAGAGTCCTCTTGGGGTTGCAGACTGCCAACTTTTCATTGCTTCTTCACATGGTAAAGAGCAGACACAGGAAGCAAGCTCTCTTGTGACTCTCTATGGGCACTCATCTCATTCATGGGGGTCCCACCTTTATTACCTCATCTAGTCATAATCACCACCCAAAGGGGCCCATCTCATAATACCATCACTTTGAAGGTAGGGTTTCAACATATGAATTTTGGTGGAACATAAACATTCCTTCCATAACACATATTCTCTAACTCTAACTACTTGGATTTTCCTTCCCACATAGAGCTTTACTCTCTCTACCCACTTACTGGAAGAGGAGTGATCTTTTTTGTTTCTTGAAAATGTTCTTAGATTGAAAAAAAAAAAACACCTGTTAACTTCTGCCAGATATTTATGCAAATTTTATAGAAATATCAAGATGAATTACAAGCAAAATTCTGGAGATAGATTGCAATCCAGATAATATTCTTATCATCAGAGAAGAGAAATAATGAATGATATTCTTGGAAGTTTTGACATTTTCTTTAGTCTATGGCTTGAATGAGAATATAGTGAAGGAGTAAATTATGACAACTGCATAGCATATTATAAGAGAAAATAACCTAAAATATGAAATTGAGGGAAATGTGTAGGTATGTGGGTTTCTGTATAATGGAGACACAAAGAGTGACTATGACAGGCTTATTAAATCAAGATCATGAAAGATTATAGATGTACCTCAAAAGAGATTCATGTACTTTGCAGTAGAGTGATCTTTGAATAATGTGATCTTTGACCATCAAAGTTTGCTGATGAAGACCTCTAGGAAGGAAAGGGGAGAAAGCTAACTATAGCATCTTCTGTCTATGGAACAAAAAAAATTAGCTGTTGTGCCCGGAAAGGAATGAATAACAGTCTCCTTTATCTGGGAGACTGGGTAGAATGGACATAGCCAGTTTTACTATTGTTGACCCAACATTTTCAAATTTTGATAAATCTGTATGTGCATTTGTTCATCTTCATTTGAGTTTTCATTTATTAAAATGTACATCACATCACACATAGGCTGTTGTATGTCTGAAACATAAATATTACTATAGCTCATTTTCCTTGTGCTCAAGTATAAACATGGGCACAATTCCTGCAACTCCTCTCCTTTGAATCTGGGCTGATCTTGTGACTTGCTTTATAAATGCAGTAAAAACAATGTTAGTTAGGCAAGCTCTGACCCTCAAGGCCCAAGAGGTTTTGTATAGTTCCACTCTCACGCATGTAATTCTGTGTTAAGATAGAGGATGAGGCACATGTGAAGCACAGAGAAGCTGTCCTAACTGAGACATCTTAGATCAGCCAGTCCCTATTCTATCTGGCAGCAGATCATCAACATATGAACTAGTTGAATCACCACCCAGCTGAGCCCAGTGCTAACTGTAGAACCACAGAATCATGAGCTAAATAATTGTGTCTAAGTGACTAGGTTTTGGAGTACTTTGCAATACAGTAAACACTAATCAATACATGAAATAGGCCTGGAACTTAAAAATGGTGGGGGCAGACAAAGTTTATTTTAATCCAATTTAAATAGAATATCTATTTTTGCTTAGGGACAAACAGTTAAAATTGAAATTATAAACAAAACATAGGTCATGATAACCATATATGATTAGGTTTAAATGTAAAATGTTTCTCTTTTTTGCTTTTTATTTTTGTTAGACTGAGTTTCTTGCTTTAATTACCATCTGAATTAATGTGTGAATGATTCCCAAGTCAAGCTGGAATGTTAGAATACAGCTAATAACAAAAAAATTCTCCTCCTCTTCCAACACTACTCTTACTATCTCTCTAATATTTCTGTTCCTTATTCTCTGGAACAAATTGAATTGGACCACAACAAAACTATACCCAGCTTTTCATTTTGGCTTTTCTCCATTGATGAATAGAGGGTTATGAAGTCAGAAATATAAGGCCATTTTCTTCTAAGATTTCATTAAAGATAAGATATTAGAGAGATTGAAGTCTATTTTGCTCACTTATCACATCATCTAATTCTAACCATCAGAAATGAAAGACAATAAAATAATGCAAAATAACTCAGGCCTTATCAACCATGGAATCATTTTGAATTTTTGTGATTGTTCTTTGAGCCCAAATGATTATTGCTAACCTTGGTCAAACTGGGCAGATTAAAAGATTCTTCAGCATACTCAAGAAACTGCTTCAGCAGGTTAATCTATAATAATAAAAGGGCAAAATGCAAATCGAGTGAACAACTGAACAGCAGATCGACCATCCAGATGACCTTCAGGATGACCATGCTATGACACCCACTGGCATCAGGCCAGCCAAGGCAGGTGTGATGCGATTGGTCAGGGGTCCGGCCATCACCCCATGATCACCCCAAAGAGGGAGGCCCATGCCACTGACCCAGGCTGCAGCAGGTGGGTGGGACCTCCCTCTGTGGGGGTGATCCATTGTGGAGCCCCGGCTGGGTGGGCCTCTTTGGGGTGATCCATTGAGAAGCTCTGGCTAGATGGGCAGGGCCTACCTCTTTGGGGAGATCAGTTGCTAGGCTCCTGGACTGTGAGAGAGCACAGGCCAAGCTGAGGAACCCCCACTCCTCCCGTGCACGAATTTCATGCACTGGGCCTCCAGTAAGCTAATGAAAGAGTAGGAAGCTCAGAATTCAGAAACGGTGAAGACCACATATTGGTTTCTTTATATTTCAGAATTTTTTAAAAATTAAAAACAAGATTAATTGTGTGCAGAGAGGAGACTCCTCATCTGTCATTTGAATATGAAAAGAAGTTACTGGAAATACAGAAGTCATTCTTTTCAGCATAGTGACTAATGGCAGTACCAAACCATGTAAATTCCTGGTGTCATAGTGGTAGCTTTAATGTCCTGTTCGAGTTGGCAAAGAATATAGATGCTTTTTATCTTTCTCCCTCCTAAGGTCCCACAAAAATAAAAGCTAGAAGAACAAAAGTGTGCAGTAAAATCCTTAACTGAGAAGAGAAAAAGTATGCTTTTTATTTTTACAATGTGTCAGCAATTCTAAATTATGCCAGTGATGATATCTTCCTCCAAAGAGAGGACCATGAGCACCGTCCCTCCCCACCTAGGTAAACCACAATAACCCCAAAATGATGAGACTCTACCGAACCTCTGGAAGTGTTTTATACCCACTAACCTGTCCCAGTTAGGCAAAATCATACTGCTTTATATCCCTCTATTGTCCATCTTAGGGACAACTGTGGGAACTTCCTTCCTGGACTTATGTAAATGTCAACAGTACAAACTGAAATGAGAATTATGTTTCCTATATACCATATCCATACCTTTCGCTTGCATAAATATGAATATATATTTTTTAAAACACCTGTATTTAAAAGCTTTGTATTTACTCTGTATATGAAGGAAACGACTTACTTTATTATCTTCCTATATGTACCATCTTTGTTCTTGGCAATTTTGACCAATCCAGGAAAATTCATGATAAAGCAACATATAGTACTTACCTCAGCACTGGAATGTGCCCTGTGTATGTACATTAATTAATTTAATCATAAACTATTCCCTAAGTGTCCACTTTACATCAAGTACCATGTCAGGCACTGAGCATGCACAGATTAATAAGGCATAGGTCTTGACTTTAAGGTACTTATCAAAAAGAAAACTAAAGTGAAGGTTATAAGTTCTGATAGACAATGATGTATTTAGCTACTTATCTGAATATCTTTTTATCTCTCTCCTCAGTGCTATGAAAACAGGAAATACATTATGCTTGGGGTTGTTTGGGAAAACTTCAAGTGAAATGAAAGGTCTAAAATGAGCTTGTACCATTGAGATTAGCAAAGCTTTAGAACTTGACAAATGTAGAGCTAATGATTGATAAGATCACAGGTAGAGGTGCAGCACAGGAAAAAAGGAGGAACCAGGAACACGTCTGGCAGAGGAGGCAACATACAAAAGTGGAATGTGGCATTTTTGTTTAAGGAACATGAGTCGTTAATTATCGCTGCCATAACAATGACAAATTTCAGACTAGGTGCTTTATACGCGCTCCTTTTTTTCCCTTTTCTGAATCAAATTTCCAAGTAATAAAGAATGCAAAGACAGACTGACAAGAGTATATAAGAAAATGAGGCAACTGAATAAAACATGGACAATTCTACTTACAAATGTAATAAAACCTCTATCCGAAACTATAATAAAAATTCTTACTTTGAACAGTAGAAAGCCATCAGTTCAAAACAGAGCAAGTGGGTCATCTGGCTGCCCTGTGATGTCTTACTTGTTGATGTGGGTTAGAAGTTGACTCTGTCGGGATTTATTACTAATGGCCAGGTGCTGCTGTGCATGAAAATGTCAATTATAGAAATGTCACCACGAAATTTGAGAGAATCTTGATGAATCCTTTTCCTTTCTGAAATATGGGCATTAGAATCAGAGGATTTCCCTTTAGTGCGATGTGGGCATTTTCTATTGAAATAAATTGATATTCCCTTTGGTTCTATGGACACAAGTACCGACACGGTGTTCTAGCTGTGCATACAGGCTTTTGATACATATTTAGGAATAACTGCTGTAGAGGTAATCTAAGAGGTGTAAGAAATGAAAATATTTCCCTCAAGTGTTCCAAGGTCAAAGTTTTACTGCCAAGTTTTCAATGCTGGGCTATATAGTGAAGATCTCAGAATAGCTAGCATAACACGGTATAGCAAATAGACCCCTTATGTAGTCAGCCTGCCAGTACTTTGGGGAATCTATAGTCAAATATATTTGTTATCTTGTCCTTGGATGCCACTGGCCAATTTCAGGCCCATTGCTCTTATTTAAGATTTGGGTCATCCTGTGTGAATCTGCAATACCTTAAATAGGGTCTAATTCATAAAGGAAGAAAGGAGAGAAAGGAGAAAATAAAAAAAAGTGGTGGCAGAGAGGGGACAGGGATACTAAGCAAAGAAAAAGTAACCACCTACTATGTTCCAGATGCCATACTAATGAAGCCAATGTAATAACCTGGTTATTATTTAACAGGAAAGGAGTGAAAGACCAAATAATATAGTCATACCATTTACACAGCTTTGCCAAAAAAAAAAAAGCTGCATTTAACATTCTCCAAGTCTATTGCCTGCTGATTGATGGGGAAAGGAACTAGACAAAGGCAGTTTAGAAGCATACCCAGTGAGGTCTGAGTGATGTGGGAAAATGCTTGCCAGTCAACCACACCTGGAAACAGATAATTGGCCAGACGGGCTTGGCCACTGCAAATGTGGAAAATCTAAATAGTATATATACTTCTAATCTAGACAAAGGAGCCTCTCCCTCTTGGTTCCAGGTCCCTGGCTCCTGTGACTTCTGCCGCAGGGGCACACTCCTCTCTGCCCACATGGTGCACGGCCATATTGGACTCTGCACATGGACTACTAGGCTTTAATTTGGCCTGACTGCTGAACCACACTTAGCGACAATGTGGAGCGAAGCTCTGGACACTGGCCTTGTTTCAGACTCTGCTGAACTCCCAGCTGCCCCTCTCTCAGACCGTTGGAGGGCCTGACTATAGTTTAAAAAAAAACTATGAACAAATTCCTATGCACACTGCACATATCTTATTTTGAAGTGAAAAAACAAATGTTTTCGGCGGGCCGCATGTGGCCCGAGGGCCATAGTTTGAGGACCCCTGCTCTGGACACTGGCCTTGTTTCAGACTCTGCTGAACTCCCAGCTGCCCCTCTTTCAGGACTAGCCTGGGGGAAGTGGGACATTGGAACCAGAAAAATATAACGCCACGCCAATAAAACCTTCCACATATCTATCCATGGGGGCTTCTGAAAATGCTTCCTTTAGCAGCGCCCCAAGAACTGCCACCCTCACTCCCAGGAGCGATCGAAGAGTTTAATTTTCCAGCAACACTAAGACCTGTGCCTATGCAAGTTTTGGAGATGCTCATCAAAATATCTGCAAGGTGGAGGGGGTCAATGGGAAAACAATAAGGGGACATGTGAGATACTTTCAATAATAAATATAAATTTTAAAAACTAAATTTCCCATTATACTGGCTCATATTTTACTCCATGCAATAGTCCAACACTGATGTCCACACATGTAACAAATGGTATTGAGGCTTCCTCAGCAGCCAGTCTTCTTTGCATGTGAGGATGGAGATGATTCAGCTTCCCCCGCATGGCTTTCAGGGCAGTCTCCAGATCTTGCCTGACTAGGAAAATCCTAAAAGAGTAGCAAGGGGGCTGAGGCCACCCTCTAACCTATCAAATCTATAGTTCGGATGATAACATCTGTTTTAGAAGAAGCTTTGCACAGAATGTGGGTAATTGCATGGTCAGGGCAGTGTCTAGCACATTGTCAACACTCGGGACATGTGAAATAATAAAAGTCTGTTGCTTCCATGTGCTTGTTATTAAAAAGGGACTAAAATACCCTCCTTCCTTTAAATTAGTTCCCGAATTTCAATTTTGTCAGTGATGCTGTTAATAATAGACTGTACATCTGTGATGTACAAAAGCTTTGCTATGGTTGATTTAAGGACCTTCATAATTTATGTATGGATTTACTGATAATCTAAATGTCTGAGAAATGGTTCTTGTTTTAAAACTCTAAATCCTCTGACTAGATACCGCACCCTTACTCTGAAGAATATAATACCTTGAAAAGTGCATTTTATATGTTAGGTACACAAAAGAGTATCGGCTAATTTGTAATTTTATGTAACAACATCATGTATTTACAGGGAACATATGCCATGGTTGAAAAGATACAGACAGACATACATGCATTCATAAACACTGCTTGTGTTTTGTGCAATTTTATTTAGAGTGCTTACTGGAGAAATCATTGGTTAACACTAATGCTATTTGCTTGGAATCCTACATTAAGAGAATAGGGATGATGAGAATTCAGTGTTTTATAAAGGCAGATTAATTAGCTAAACCTTCTCTTCTAATTAGCTAAACCTAAATATATATATATATATATATATATATATATATATATATATATATGAAATTTTCAGTAATGCCAACAGATAACAAAATCTAATATATGTTTTAGGTAATGAAAATGTAAGAAATTATCATAGAGATTTAATCTTATTAGCTTACTGTTTTACATTTATCGTGAAAGAAAAAAAGGCAAGCATTGTTAACACCCATATATGCAAAATTATCTTTTTTTAAATTCTCAGATGATTTGTTCCCTCCTCTCCTTCAAAGAAGATTATTACATGTAACTGAGGAGTAAATCAGTAGATAGAATACAAACATACCTATGTATTTGATAACTGTAATTTCACAAAACATAATGGTCCAATCATTCGTAGTGCTGATCAACACTAAGACAGAAAATAAAACTATATTCTTGCTACTTCCACATTAACTACTTATTTAATAAAAATATATTACTTTGTCCTACAACTGAGACTAGAAATATCAAGAAGGTGCCACGCTCACCAATCCTATCTGAGAAAATCACTGAAATTACTGCCACATGTTAATTCGTTGCAAAGTCTTAAGTCATTGTATTTCTCCAATGCTAATAAAGCTTATGGCAAAAGAGATTACAACAAGAATCACAAACCCAATTTAGTCCAACTCACAGCTGGAAGCATTTGATGCTTTCAATACTCATGTTGAAAAATGAGTTATATCATACAATTTTAAGCTCCTTAATGAAAACATGTTATCAAGGACAGTTATAAGGAGTCATAGCTGTAAGAAGCAGTACCATACTGTGAATTAGCTTCTGAGAACAGCTGGGAAAAAGGGATAGGAATTTTCTGAACTGCTCAGTCAATGGTCGCTTAGATTGGTCGTAATGGTGGTGGGAAGTTGAATAATAATGCCGGGCATGGGGATCAGTAGACAGTTCTTCACTGTGCAGTGTATTTAATGTTTGTGGCTCTCCCCCACTGAATGCCAATGACAACTCTCCCCTGGAGTCATCTTCTTCCCGCCTCACCGTCCCACAGACATGTTCCAGGGGAATGGTGCTGCCTTCCTGTGGAGAACACCCCATTCAATAGAGAATTCAGTTCCTTATATGCCACACAATTGAAGCTTTGATTTGGAAACATCAATTCAGAGCTATTTCTTCAAGGGCAGAGAAAACAGCTTTAAAGGTAAAAAATGCTTTAATTTATACTTGGTACCTGAGGAATGCTTTTTGCACAAAACCATTATTACTATAATGGTTACATGTGTCAGACACTTCTTTATATGTTAGAATGAACTGTATACAATTTCCTCTTTTTTTGTAATAAGTAATTGTTAAGCAGCAGTAATTTTATATAGTTCACAGAGCACATTGATTCATTTAATCATCACAATTGTTGATGAAGCCCCAATTTCCATCTTATAGGTGGAAAACAAAGATATTGAGAGGCTATGTAATTTGCCTAGGCTAGGGTAATGCAGACAGCATGTGGGAGAAGTAAGGCTGAGATTTAGGTAGGCATTCTGGCTACGGGAGCCAATGCCCCTGACCATCATACTCACTGCCCTAACACCCCATAACAGTGTTGCCTCTTTAGACTTCAGCTCCCAGAACGTAGAATCAGGCGGGTGAAGAAAGGGCTTTCCCTGCAGAGGACCCAGGTGGGAAATGGCAGGATCTCTAGAGGTCGCTGTAATTACTTCATCAGATGAGGGAAAAGGATGGAGCTAGACCTTCTAGTGAGGCAGACAGGAGGCCAGCTCTGAAGGGTGGACCAGGGGGACCACCCAAGGAAGCTGCCCTTCTTCCTCACTACCCGAATGTGCTGAAAAAGGGAAGGCCATGACCATATCTGCATTTTTGAAAGAGCAATCTGACGCCTGGGTGGAGATCACACGGAGCTAGTTACTATGAGAAGACAAGAAGTGGCAAGATTCTAAGCAGGCCATATTTAAGGGCAGAGGAGCAGATCACCTCCAAGTACTCTGAAAAGAACCTGGCTGCGCAGCCTTGGGAAGGTTCTTTCATTCTCCATGCCCCAATTTTCTCATGTGTAGAATAATAATAATACAAACTATACTTCACCTTTTCCCCACACACATATGTACCCTGAAATTTGATTATAAGTCTGATATAATTAACCAGACACTCATTAGTGTCTTGTGTCCATAGGACCACACAGGACATGGAATTTGCAGTTCATTCCTGCATTCTGGCCTCTGGCGGTCATGCTCCTACACAGCCTTTGGGCCAGATCCCATTTCCCTGCATGTGGCTGGGCCCCTGGGGTGAAATTCCTTCTCATTGTGACTGGGTGAGGGTTGCAGGGAGGCACTCACAGGGATTGGGGTTTGCCTGATAGGTAGCATGAGCAAAAACTTTCCATAAAAGTATGTAACTCAGGTATCCAGGTGTTTCTCATTCCAGGACTCCTCTGCTGGCCCGTAGAGCTCCCCCTGAGAGATGGGCTGCCTCTGGGAAGAGCGGTCTCAGTGGCACCACCTAGGCCTGATTCCCACATTCTCTGAGCTGCTCCTGATGCTCAGAGCATCCCAGCCCACCCTCAGCCTGCTTCTCCAACAGGACCCACCCTTACTGCTACCACACACCTGAAGCCACACAGCACACCACGGGGCTCCAGCTGTGCCCTGTTTGCCTTCCTGGGGACACCCACACTCTAATCACTCAGAGCAGGCTCTAGCACTAGCCTGCCAGTGTCCTTCCTTAAAAACAAACAAACAAAAAACACTAAAAAATCAATCCATCTTGTTGCCACTTTTGTTTTCCCCCCTGCTTTCTAGTTTCCTAATATAGCAGTTAGTTGCCACCGGCACTATCTACACCGGGTACAGTCCTGCTGGATCAGAGAATTAAGTCTGAATTTCAATATGCCGATGTTCTATTCTAACCGATGCCTATATAACTAACAATTTGTGCATGTCTATTCAAAAAGGATTCTCATGCCATGACCATCCCCCACACCAGCCCCCTCTCCTCTCTGCTTTTCTCCTACTGCACTTGATGTCCCAAGTATCCTCTTTGTTTTGATCTGTATTGTCCATCTTTTCCAACAGAATGCAAGCTTTGTGCAGCAAAGTAATGTTATTCAACACTGTATTTCCAGTGAGTAGAACATTAACCAGTACATAGTAAGTTCTCAGCAAACATGGTTTAAGGGAATGGATGGGTGGATATATTTATATAGAACTATCCTTGTCCAAAGATGTCTCAAAACCAAGGTTTTATCCACCAACAGTGAATACATCTAGTGTGAAACCTCCAGACCTCAAGGAAAATATACTGAGCAGGAGAATTTTCTTAAACTCTTTAAAATGTATATATTTTGGTCCTTTTGCTTATCAGCAATGAGGGGGAAAATACCTTCTTGCTTATCTACATGTAAAATGACAATGAATTATACTTTTCTTACCCAGCACCATTAGTTTCAGGATCATATGCCTTTCTATATATTTTAAAATCTATACCCAAATGTTTTTCTTTCCAATATGCACTAAAATCTGCTGTAAAAATGCACATTAATGGAATTCAGCAGAACGATTGGGCTAGGGAAAATAAAATTAATTATTCATGTCATCAGTATTTTCAAATGCAGAATGGTTATGAGAACATACATAATTATAAGTAATGCAATTATTTTTTAATAATGAAGCCACTGCTAAGGCTCATTAATATTTTTAATAAAAAATAAAATATTTATTCTTTGAAGTTACAAAATGTATTTTGTTAATTTTAAATATTTTTCATGGAAATATTTGTACACTCTATTTACATTTTTTAAGCAAATAGTATTAATTTTTCATGAGTATATTGAAATCTGCTATGAAGCAATAGTGGTGCCCAATATACACAAATACTCTTGCTTGAATATTAGTTGAATTTCTTTGTGAAACATTCTACAAGAATAAAATGCCATTGACTTCTATAGGACATTGCATATGTGAAATATACATCTCTCTGACAACCTAGCAATTCTTTTAAATACCCAACATTGGAGGAGGAGGAGGAGGAGGAGGAGGAAGGAAGGAAGGAAGGAAGGGAGGGAGGGAGGGAGGGAGGAAGGGCCTAACTGGAGCCATAGACTTGTTCCAATACATTTCCCTCATATTTGCTGATTCAGCTCCACTCCATAATTTGATTTCTTACTAACAGTTGCAAACATAGTCTCTCCAGTCAAGAACCATACTCTTCCAAAGCCTTCTTCTCTCTCCTTTCTTAAGATTTTTGAAATGAGATGAAAAACCCTATCGACTCCTGAAACCAGGTAAAGATACCAGTCAGTTTCTGTTTGGAATGTAAAGATAGGGCTTCACTATGTATTATTCTTATGAAGTATGATTTTCTTGCAGAGAAGGATTTATGTCTGTTGTACAAGAAGACTGCAATATAATTTCTAGACTAAAATGGGAGCTTTTGAGAGTAAAAAAGGGATACTATGAATAATAATTACACTGGGACACCAGGTACACGAGGGTGATACAGGCCAATCGAGAGGCATGGCCATGCTGTGTAAAAGTCAAGGATGAAATCTTTGCTTCATTAAATAATCACCAGATGACCTAAGCACCTCATTGCTAGAGACAATGAAATTTTGGAACTCAGTATAATTCAAGAGATTCTTGGTTCAGTCCCCTTGTAACAAGGTAGCAGGACAAAGTACAGCGAGGTTAATTAAGCAACCTGTCCAAGTTACACAACAAGGTAGTGATTGTGTTGAAAGTAGAAACCAGGTTTCCTGATTCACTGTGCTCTTTCCATCACACCGCACTCCTTGAAGTAAAAGGCATTACAATGAATCCATATTCTCTACAGTAGGTATAGAGCTTGTAAACTATTCTTAAAGGAAAACACCTAAAAGATCACAAAATGTGATACAAAGCCTGCACCAGAATAAATGTCACAATCTTGATCTTAAAAGAAATCGCAGGGTTCCACTCTCCTTCCTTTAAAGCCTGGCAACCAACAGGACTGAATACTGCCCTTTGCATGTTGGTTCACATTTACTTATGTATGTAAAGCTACATATATACCCGTAAGACATTGCCAAATTATACAGAAGTGGAGGGATCATTTAACAGCCAGAAATATTGCATGAAATTCCTCCCCCTATCCCCAGAAAGCTCTTAGCATCCTGAAAATCTTTATACTATCAAATATTTGCAAATCATCACTTTCTAAGATTAGCTTTATAGGAAATTTCTGGTTTTTTGAGATGAGCATGTCCTATAGAAACATTTATATGTTAAGTATTCTAAGTAAAACAAATTTTATGAAGTTTATATAATCCATATACGAGTAAAAGTTATTAATATTGTTATATTCACATTTAAAAAGCCATTTAACCACAAGGGTTGGAAAAAGTATTCTTTAGTTCATCATAGGAACCATGCCTTTCTTAAGTAAACATCAGTCTGAAAATTGTTCATTAATCAGGGAAGAAAAACTTTTCTTTTTGAAGATTTTTACTTTTAAGTAACAATGTAAACTAGATCTTATGAGATGACATTTTGATGAATACTATTTTATGTTCTGTGACTCTGTGAAAACCAAAAACACATTTCTCCTACTACTTGCCCTGCAGGATGGCCAAAAAAAACCTCATCTCATCTATTTGAAATGAATCCAATTTAATTCCGCTTGACCAAAAATCTGTTTCCATAGTTCTCAAACATGCAATCACCCCAAGGTACAGAGCTACTGCAGCTAAAGTGGTTCAGTGCTATCACTGAGGAAAATACACTTTGATTGAGAAAACAGTCCGGGGTGGTGTTTGAAAATAAAATGACCCTTGCTGGCACACAATGCAGTGAGGCAGTTGATAAAAGCACATAGAGATGGTTTGTACTACAGACAGAGTTTAAAGCAGCGGTTCTCAACCTGTGGGTCGCGACCCCTTTGGCGGTCGAACAACCCTTTCACAGGGGTCGCCTAAGACCATCCTGCATATCAGATATTTACATTACGATTCATGACAGTAGCAACATTACAGTTATGAAGTAGCAACCAAAATAATTTTATGGTTGGGTCACAACATGAGGAACTGTATTTAAAGGGCCAGAAGGTTGAGAACCACTGGAAGGAAGATGCTTCAGCTGACCTGCAAAAATGGGTCAAAGGTTACAGTCCTGCAATTAGCATTACAAATCACTTAAACTTCCAAGATTTTGACAGTTCTAAGAAAGATATATTGAAAATCTACATGTATTAGTTATCTTTATAATTGGAGGGTGATTTAAAAATCAATTGTGAGGTAAAGAAAATTCACAACAAATTATTCTGTTACTCAAAAAACTTCCTTTCTTTCCTTTGACTCCCCCCATATACAGGCATTAGCTGTAATCACATACAGATCATTATAAAAAAGACAATTTTAAAAACTATTAGTCCAACTTTAAGACACTGTTGCTATAATTGAATATCTGTAACATAGTAATCCAAATTATATAATTGCTATATTTGGTCTGTTAAAAAATCTAAAAATGTAACATCTCTATCTTTTAATGAAACTAGTAATCTTTTATTGAAGTCAATGCCTCCTCAAATGAACCAAGTAATTACTAATTGATTAGATCATTTACCTCTATGAAGCACTGCTGTCTTTAAACATGTTATAGCTTATAATAAAAGAGGCTCTTTTAATTGACAATTAATGAGCAGTTAACTGTTTTCCTTTTATATTAATAGTATAAAATACATTACTTTATTTCTTCATTTGTAGGTGTTCAGCTTGCAAATAAAATAGCTACTTTACACATTTTCTTAAAACATAATTTCTTAATATATAGCAGTTACTAATTGATAAAATACACAAAAACAAAGCTGATAATTTTTCTCCTTATTTTGGGATACATCTGGTTTACCTAGGAACTTATGCAACTGTAATTTCATTAGTGATGAAACAAAACTACTAAGAAAAATATCTGGTTCTTTCTAACTTTATTAATGGGAATGTTTCAACTCTGATTATCCTAGAATGCCCTTTTATGAATTATTTTATTTGAATGAAATAGTCTATCAATTGTTCTGTGCTTTATTTCTTCTATATATGATTCACCTTAACTTGCTTATTGTTAAATAAACATTAAACCAACAACCACAGTAACTAATAACCAGTGAGATATTGGAAAATAATATCAAATGGAGCTGTTGAGCAAGAATAAATCTGAAGTCAGAAGTGTTTATCCAAGGTGCTAAGTGTTATTATCAACAATGTTATAAACCCAAACAAGATAGAAAAAAATCAACAAAATACACCCTAAGCCACATGCTGACTAAAATGTATTATTCCATAAGGGCAGGTTTTTTGTTTGTTGTTGCTAACATATCCTCAGTGCCCAACCAGTGTATGGCACATGGAGCGTGATCAATAAACATATATTGATAAACATCATTTTAGACTGTCCATTTTACTTTGTAGCCAAATGCAGAGAGAGAGAGAGAGAGAGAGAGAGAGAGAGAGAGAGAGAGAGAGAGAGGAAAACGCTGCACATAGATACATATATCCATCACTACAATTTACAACTTCTGATCATCTCTCATCTCCTAGGACATTTTCTCTTCCTATATTCTTTCCCTCCACCTCTTCCTTCAAAATAAAAACCAGAATCTATTTTTTTCTTTCTCTCATAAAAATATGTTAATTAGTAGATAGGATGCTGATACAACAAAATTTGCTTTTATTCTCTAATTCTAACACTTGGTCTGTTTCAAACACATGGAATAAAAACAATTTAAAAATAATTTTGATCATTCTCACATCTTTAGAATATGGGTTTCTAGAGAAATAATGTATTTGGAAAAGCTTTCTATGGCACCTACTGAAGACACTCTTAAAAACGAAAGGAAACAATCTATTTTGGACCAAGGAGAACACACAATCTGACAATTAACCACAGATTATTGACAAAGGTAATACATGTCAATCAGAATAGCATTTCAACAGCATTCTAATAGCTTTTCATAAAATGTAAGCTCTATGAGATAGGTAGTTTATTTGTGTTCTTGTTCTTCCATGATGTAAGGCCAATTAAACCAATGCCTGATACATGTTAGGCAATCAAGAAGTATACCTGAATTGAATTACTAATATACTTCCCTGTTGTACAAATTCAATATTTAAAATATATTTTTCGAAAATTGTAGATGTAAAATTGAACAGTAAACTCAAGTGCAGTCTAGATGAAGGCAGTTAGCCACATATCATACAAAATATGCTAGTCCAAGCCAGTTTTTAAGTACCATATTTTGGGTCTTTTTCCTCAGATAACAGTGTGCTTTTCTTACAGACAGTAAGAGAGTATATCTATTGTTCACCATGAGAGCCACATACCTACCAACTCAAAACTTTACGACTTCCAATACAATAGACCTTTTGCAGGCAATTTCTCTAGGATTTTCAAATTTGCTTTCATTTTATTTTGATGAAATACCAAGCTTGAACAAATAAGGCCTTTCAAATTATTACATTAACTTGTTCATTTAACTTAAAAGTGAAAATCCTATGTAATTAGCAGATAACCCTCTCAGCTTGAGCTAGGGTTACTGAATCAAGACTATAGACAAGCAGTGAACAAACCAACACAAAGCAATTTATAAAAGTCCAAATCCCAAATCAACTTTGTATACACATTTCATAGTTAAACTGAGTGCACTGTATTAAACAAGACTCAAAGGAAACCATAACGCCTGAGATCAGAAACAGTCACATTTTAGAAAAATGCCCACTTTCATAACCACAAGTCCAACAGGAAGGAATGAAATCCGCACACTTACCTGGCTGATGGGCTCTTTCGTAGGGGGCTTTCCTCTTCTGGCTGTGCTAGTGGCCAGGGTGGTGGTGGTCTCCATAATGGACGTGGACATCTCTGACTGCATGGCAGTGGCTGTCGACTCAGTTGTCATAGAGGAAGGCACTTCACCAACCAGTCTCACATTTCCCACTATGGCGATGTTGGCATCATTTTCAGCTGCCATATTCAGAACTTTCAAGCCATTGTAGTAAAGCCCAGAGAGCTGGCCCTGGAAGGGCTGGCCCTGCTCTTTCCCGCCAATTATTATGGTTGCTTGGCTATTGAAGATTGTGAGCTGACGCCCTGTAAAAATAATATTACATACATGCAAAAATGTTGATTGTGAACTCTACTTTCTACAAAGGATGATAAAAACAGATCTTTCATGGGGTGGATAATGAGAGCAATAAACTATAAGAGAGGCATTTGACTCATAATTCATTGCTGATAAATGAGGTGTCCATGAAATGCATAATCATTGGCAAATACTTGTAAAATTCTCAACTTATTGTAAATGTAGTGCTTTTGCTAAAAGACCAATCAAAGATAACGTATTGTAAATCAATTATCAGTGGATCCCTTTCCCTTTTACCTCAAGATCTTATACTGTTGGTCTCTTAAGTCTAAAGTGTTTAATTTAAAAATGTGATGTATCTAGCATTTCAAGTATTTGTCCTTCTAAAATTACCACTGGTAGAAACTAATCTATATCAGCTGATATCTAATTTTAAATTTCTGGTAAAAATTTCATAATTCACTTAATTGGCCACAGGTCTCTATATGCTATTCTTTAGAAATGTTTATTTTTTAAGTCAATAGTCCATTGTTATTGAATTATTCTATTTTTTTCGGCAATCACACTGAAAAGAAATGCATGGTTTACACTGAGCATGTCAGAGACAAAAAAAAATTCCAAAAATATTTTTTCTGATTGGCTTTCAGCAAGTCTATTAAAACAAAATAGAATGAAAAAATAGCTTCAGATGTAAAAAGCGGCTTCAGGAATGATACACAAACCGATGGAGGAATTATGGCTCATTTCCATCAAACAGCAATCCTCAGCAACAGTACCAATATCATCAAATTGAGTATCCAGTTTTAGCAGAGTGTTCTCTGCTCATAAAAAGCATGCACACAACTTTAAGTTCAGTTTTAATTAGGGCTTGTTCCCAAATGCTCTTAGAAGGTTGCAAACGTTAAAGGGACTTCATTTTTGACCGGCAATCCATATTGCCCACTATTTAAGATGCCTAGAGTTTAAACCAAGAGTTTTTGTTTTTTTGTCAGGACCATGATAAAGATATCAGAACTACATATATTTTAGTTAATAATTTAGAGGCTGGAACATGTAATATAATCTATGAATGATTTATCATTTTGGGTTAATGCTTGATGTGAGTACCTTCATAGATTGAGTTAGTGGATTATATTTAACAGTCCCTTTAACCTTAAATTAACAGGGTAAGATTATTAAACAGCTGGTACGTCTAAAAATGTATAGAAATTATTATACAAGGTATGCAAATATTGCTATCTGTATTTTACTGTTTTAAATTTGTTTTTAATTTAGTTTTACGGAAAATTTATTTTTTATGTTTATTAGTGTTACAATGAAGTACTACTTGGTTATGTTCAAATTATTTTTTTATTTGAAGTTTTAATCAATGTTTTTTACCTTTGTCGAGTAGCCATTCATCAACTACTCGACCAAGTCGATATGGAATTCGCTGTCTAGCAATCGCCAGGCGCTCGTTATCATTGTTTCCTTTAAAGTTTAAAGAGACATTTCATTGGTTAAAATCTGTAAGGTCAAAGGTTAAAAGTTAATACTTAAAGCTTGAGCTATACAATTGCCACATGATTTTTTGAAATTTGGAATTTTAAAAAGTGCTACCTAGAACATTTCATGTTTCAGACTTGTCATTCATTCATTTATTTTATTTTAGCAAACAAAATTATTCCTATGTTAATTGAAAATTAGAAATCTGCATTTGAGCTAGGTTATTAAACTTATGTTATAGACAGACCCGAACAACCAATTTAAACAGCATATAATAGCTTTACAAAAAATGACCATTGATCTCAGGGTTTTGTCTTTTTGATGTTTCTTATTAACTAGTTAAACATGTTCAGGTGAAACAGGTTTAAGTTTTCAAAATACATTCAACCTCTTATTCCAGATTAGTAATTTATGAACACCAAACTTAATAACAACTTTGGCACACTGAAGCATCTGAAATAGGCCTACCATACTTTATGTCCTCGTCAGAAAATAGAAATTCGTATTCATCTCATTTAACGAAACCACAGAGACTGGATAGTTATTGTATATTCCATACAAATTAGTTTATCAATCGCTTGGACATCACAAGAGAATATATCTTGCATCATCCAAATACGTTATTATAGGAAAAGGCTTTGACAAAAGTGACTTTGAGTGCCCTTCAGTTTCGTTTAAAGCTTAACATGTTGAAATGTATAGCAATTTGAAAAAAAAGTAATATGTATGTTTTATATCCTCAAATGTTTGCTTTTACATTAAGCTAATCTAAAGAAGGCATGATAGCTTAAGGAACAAATACTGGTATAAGCCTCAAACAGTGGTCCCCATGCATAGATCTAAACTAAGTGTGAGCCTTGCTTGTCTGAACAAAAATTTTTTCTGACAGAAACACAGTTTAAATTGACCTTGAATAATTCTTGCAAATAGGTGTTTTCTCGCTCTGTAAAGCACTTAGAAAGAATCTAAGCTGCCACCTCAGTGCTTAATCATGTATACTGGAAGTTTTTTTATTCCATAAAAATGAACTAACATGAAATTTTAAGCTAAGACATTTGGGCAATAACTCAGATAAGGACTAAGAGGTAAAAGAAACAAGTGGTAGTGATGCCCACAGAAAAGACTGGAGCAGTTTGCTAAGGAACAAAATATATATAAATTTTACTCATATTTAGAATAATTTATAAGTGCTTTCATGTACTACTCTTATTAAACACTATACTTATCACAATAAACCCACCACTATTTTGGTCACATATTTTAGAGGAATAGAAAAGTACTATCATTTATATCTTATAAATGTATCCTATGAAACATATATATATATATATATATATATAT